>NC_092244.1:21710568-21758068 GCF_036320965.1 Panulirus ornatus | reverse complement strand
TGGGGATAGGGGAGAAAGAATACTTCCCACGTATTCCCTGCGTGTCGTAGAAGGCGACTAAAAGGGAAGGGAGCGGGGGGCTGGAAATCCTCCCCTCTTGTTTTTTTTTTTTTCTTTTTTTTTCCAAAGGAAGGAACAGAAAAGGGGGCCGGGTGAGGATGTTTCCTCAGAGGCCCAGTCCTCTGTTCTTAACGCTACCTCGCTATCGCGGGAAACGGCGAATAGTATGAAAAAAAAAAAAAAAAAAAAAAAAATATATATATATATATATATATATATATATATATATATATATATATATATATATATATATATATATACATATAATCAAGCACCCGGTCCCAAGCTAGGTAACTATCTATCGACCAACCACAAAGGGAGGACACTGTGGGCCAATTGCCGCGCTCATGATTCGAATCCATGCAGGATCGACATCGGGCGGGCCCACGCTAACCAACTACACCACGGAGGCCTGTGTGTGTGTGTGTGTGTGTGTGTGTGTGTTGATTACTCTGCCCGTCACAGGTACACTCCACGCTGGACACGTCCTAGCCTGGTTACTACATCAACCAAACCTACTAATGTTCCCATATCGTCCTCGACCATTCTAAGCAGGCAACTATAACCCTTCTCCTCTGGTCAACTTTATGACAATGACGCCGGAATGTTCATTATAACATTCACTGTCCCTTTATAACCATATCATCTGCGAGACAAAACACTGCTGATCAACTCTCTACCACCACCGGTCATCATCTGCCTACAACAGCAACATCGTCTTCATTATGGACCACTTGATCTTTCCAAAGTTCCTAGCTAGTGGACAACGGTGTAAAACTCGAGCAGCGTTATTCTACTGCATGATGAATTGATCATTTAGCCCGAGCTGTGAGCAGGAACACTAATTTCTTCTCTCTTTCGGTGTTATGACGGAGGTCTGAAGCTGCCATCTGTTTGGCCGTCTCTGTGTTGTGATTCACATCAGCGATGAGTCCAATTCTTTTTTTTTTTTTCCTTTTTACAAAGTAACTGTCGGAAATTCTCCTGACTTTCAGCATATATCTTTACGTGGGAAACGAGTTAATTTCGAATGGTTTTCAGTTCCTGTGGTGCTGAGCTACAGTCTGCTGTTTACAGCCACAGAGCCTGACTTGGTTGTGTGTGTGGCGCCGCACGGGGGCAAACCCACAACACAGCGGCGTCTGGTTCCCCGCCACACACAACGCACACTGGAAGACGACCACGTTCCCGACAATGAGGAGAAGGTTCGGACGCAGAGATCCTCATTCAGAGATATAGCGAAGACACAAGGTCGACCTTCAATGTGGAGCTACACTAGCAAGGAATCCTTACTTAAGCACGATACGAAACTTGCAAGTAAAGACGAATTCAGAGGTGTGTTCAGCCACGCCCGTACCTCAAAGAGGCAAAGAATGTTAAGCGATGCGAACGTCCGACTGAAAATGAGCAAAAAAAATAGAAATAAAAAAAAAAATGCGTCGGAGGCTGGGGTCTGGTCCTCTTTATATGGGAACACATCAAAGCTCAGGGAATACTGATCCATGGCTCATCCATGATGGGAACAGTTACTGTAAAAAAACAACTGCATAATGGTATTCACAATCTATAATTTTTCAAAGAAGGATCATAAGCCCAAACAATTATACAAAGATTAAAATGAACGATGTATCAGGATGGTGCAAGAGCCACTGATACATGCACCGCCGAGAGAGAGAGAGAGAGAGAGAGAGAGAGAGAGAGAGAGAGAGAGAGAGAGAGAGAGAGAGAGAGAGAGAGAGAGAGAGAGTTTAAATACTCATGGAGAACCCTGTTCTCGGGGTATACAGGAAAATTTCCCGCGTCAGCATGTTACCGAAAACTCCAGAATTTTTCATCTTCCATCCGCACATGGAAGCATGCAAACTGGAAATATGATCCATTAAGTGGAAAATGTCATCAGTTACCGTCTAAATTCCATTATATGGTAAATGAGGACACGAACAGGACCAGAGAGTACCAGACTCAAGAGAGGTTGTGTAATCGTGAACACCACACACAGATAATGGACTCCTTTGGGAAGACATTCGGAAATGGAGTTCCGCGGCCACGATACAGATGTGAAGACTACAATGATGGCAACTTTAACTGCGAAATACAGAAGGAAAGTTACAAAGGAGAAAGAGACGAATTTCGACAACAAAAATTTTCATCAATCGGAAAAAGAAATGGGAGACACAAGCGGCACTCCAGCTAGTCAGCATGTGTCGGGTATAAAACAGCAGTCGATAACAGGATAAAAATGGAGGTACAAAGAAACTGCTGAAAGAATTGTGAACACGGTCAAGAGATGATCCAAACTTTTCCAGAAATCCATCAGGAACAAATTCTAGTTAAAGACCAGCCAATCAGGCTAATGGATTCAGAGGGAAAAGCAGTGGCAGACAATATAGTCCACGCGTCTATCATATGGGATGGGGAGGTGGTCATGGAGAGTATCGTTATTCTTTATAAAGGCAGACTGATAAATGGCGCGATCTACGAAGAGCTCACAGTCTTGGTGAGTTATCGATTTATGTGCTGTTGAGGTGTGCATATACTGAGAACAGACCGCCTTAAATGTCGTTCAAGATGTAGTTGGATACAGGTGAAGTGCCGAGGAAGCGGAAGAGAGCAAAAGTCGCTCCTGTTATCAAGAAAGGACCCCAAGAAGTTTTGCTGAACCACAGACCAGTCACTCTGACGAGTGTGGTTTGAAAAGTACTAGAATATATAATGAAGCAATCGCATTACAAATGAGAAACTATCTTAACGAGAGACAACACTGATTCAGGGAAAAGTCGTCATTCATACCGAACCTCTGTATGAGAGAGTTTCGTTTAAGACAAAAAAGAAAAAAAAAAGAAGGATGGAAGAAGTGTCTGTATCTGACCAACCAGAAACCATTTGACACTATAGCACACAGGAGGTTCATAAAGAAGCTGGGTATTTAGGGAGGAACAAGGACAAGATGGAGGGAAAATTAACTTGGCAGACGTGAACGAAGGAAGTATGACAAAGGAGCCTTCTCGAAATAGGGTAAGGTAACCAGTGGAGAGCCGCAGGACTCTCCTGGGTCCACTGTTCTTATTGATCATATAAATAACTTCCTTAAGGGACTGGGCTTACATCTGATGATGTCTTTAGATGATGCCAAGATCATCCAAGTTATAACGTCACCCGACAAGATGGACGAAATTACGGATATAGAAACGAAATTACGAACTGCTGAAATCTCCCTGGAGTGTTGACGAGAGAGGTGCATCATCGTCTATACATCGAAAACAACCTGGGATGCACGGTAGAGAAGTTTAAGAGTGCACTGGACAGGAACTTACGAAGAGTACCAAATCAGCCAGGCAGTGGGGGCTATGTGGAAGTGAAGTCTCAGGTTTTCAACAAGCTAGCGTCGATCGACCACAAGAAATTCCAGCTGCCTGGGTCCAACCCGGGCTGTGTGAACGAAGACCCCAAAGACTTCGCATGGTACTCAAAAGATACGAGGCTAGGAAAGATTGATGATAGCATTAAATTACACGGGGATGCAGTCAAATTCCAAAGTTGGTGTGATGCATGGCTGTTAATGTTCATTCCAAGTACATCCAAAGTAATGAGGATGAGACAATGTGAAAGAAGGCCTCGAAATGAATATCTTTTAGCAGGAAATTAGTTGCAGGAATCTAAGTGTGAGAGTGACTGGGGAATCGACAGTGTACCTAACCTGTCTACAGCGTGCCACCCCAGGGAGAAACGTAAAGGAGACAAACTGTCTGCTGGCAAATATCAGAATTTCATCTAACTACGTATATAAGAAACGTTCAGTATACTGTTCACATTATATGTTATGCCAAATACGCTTCTCAAGTTTGGTTATCGCTCTTAAAGAACAACAAAGAACAATAGAAAATGTCTAAAGGAGGGCAAGAAAAATTAAGACCTGAATTAAGAACCGAATCGCAACGAGAGTCACTGGCTTCAAATTTGTCCACGATAAAGGAGAGAAAAGACGGGGTCATCTGATCACAACCCTGAAGATTTCGAACTAGTCTGATGTCAACACCGAACAGTTCTTCGATAGATGTAAAGGCAGAACAACCAGAGGCCATAACATGCAATGATGCAAGAAACATGCTGGGGAAGGTGTGCAAAAGTATTTCAGTGTACAATACAGGAGTAGAGGCTACCAAATAATAAAACTGTGAATGCTGACATGACGCCAAAGTTTAAAAAAGTGTATGATAGTAGAGGAGGTTTAAGAGATGGCGCATCAGAAGAGTAGAATTCCTTTCCTGTATCATTATGCGACTATGTAATGACACATGCGTAATAACATCAGCAAGTGGAGAACGATCAGGGCGAATCAAAGGTATGGGAATACAAGATACGTGTGGACAGTCAAAATGCCTGTAGCAGAAGTGGTTTTTCTCCGGGCTGAACCTTAGCTTAACGACCGGTTCGGAGGACACTTCTCCCCTTACAACAAAGTCTGTGTAGATCACGTTAGTATTTAATGTTTTCCAGAGCTTCACGAACCCTACCATAGTGGTCAGGCATATGAGAGAGGCAAAATCTTCCCCCTCTGAATCCAAGACGTCCTGGGTTATGTAGATTGTTCATTTCCATAAATTCAGTCAGTTTGCCTCTAAGGACGCTTTCGAAAATTTTAATGTTGTGCGATGTTAATGTTGTCGATTGACTTTTTTTCCCTATCTTTTTTGGAGTATTTTGCTTCCACCTCTGTGGAGTGGGGTGACGTGAGTCAGTTTCAGATTTTCGGCTATGATGCCAGAATCGGGACTTTTTCTCTAGAGGACACTTGATGCACGGGCTACAGTTGTCTTGCATTTCTATATAAAGACTGACTTCTACGAGTCCCTGCCTGAGGCTGAGTGTATGGCCATGTCCTCAGTGGCCATCTCGAAATCTTGTGTTGAAGTGGTGATCTCTGCTTTGTGTACACTTGGGGATATTACTGTGTACGAAGTTCGTTGGGTCATCTACCTATAATGTGGTTTTTAGCTCAGAATAACGATTCATAGTGTCTTCATACAATCTCACAAACCTCTTGGCATTCGTCAGTGAAAATAGTCTCTGTTTTACGTGGGCCAATGGAGTTCGTTGTCCTAGATTTGCGTTTTGCATAAGAGAAAAAGTATTTTGGGTTTCCTTTTTTTCTGTCGTGTATCATACGGCAGTTTTAGTTTATGGTCTGTAATTAATTTCCCTAATAGGCTTTCTTTCCTTTGCTGGGAGAGCTGTGGCTTCCTCAGTTGGTCTGCAATTTTTTTTTTCCGCCTCCTGTAAAGCGCATGTCTTTCTCGTTCTAACTTAGACCAATTGTACGTTCTTTTCGCTGGTTTGTCTTTCACATGTCTGGAGTGCCAAAGTGGTCATGTCATTTTCACATCTCTTCCGTTTCGTCATTCAGCAGGGTTCCCAATTATGTCGCACACATCTCATTAATCACGTCCTCCCAATCTATCCGTTTACTATCAAAACTGAAAATCTTGAAAACACCTACTAATACGTGTGTTCTGACTGGGCGGTTTAGAATACAAACTTGTTTTTCCCTTCAATTAGGCTGTGATCATGAGTATATGGTGTTGCAGAATGGTAATGTCACATATCATGTCCATATTATTTGTAAAGATTAAGTCCAAGGTGGTATTTCCTCTGGTTGGTTCCGTTTATTGTTGGACGAGGGAGAACGTTTCACAAAGTCTAAATAACTCTCTTTTCTGCAGCTGTTCTTCCGAGCTGCTTCCAGTGTAAGGATTCTCCGCAATAATATCATTTTCTGCCTGTCTCCATTTAATGTGTGGCAGTTGAAGTCTCCTAAGACAGGTATATTTGGTAACGGGTTTCCGAGGAGGTCATGACATCATTCTATGTTCTTTGTTCCGTATATTTTCGAGTATTTACATGCGGTGGTCTGCAGGTGCAGACGAGTGCCACTGTTTGAGGAGTTCAGTTGTTATAAGAGTATCTACTGTATACATTCCAACTCCTTCACATGACGTAGTCCTGTCACATCTGTACAGGCTGTAGTCTGGGATCCACACCTCACTCTTGGGACGGTCTTCAGTGTGTATTTCAGTGAAGAAGGTAAATACTGCACCTGGCTTGCTAAAGAAGCCACTTATAAGTGGGACTCTAATTGATCTTTAAGATTTACGTCCCTGTATGTCTGTATACATGAAGGACGTTATATGGCTTCTCTCTGCATAGTTTTTGGGGGTTAATGTGTTCTGTGCTGCTGAACTTGGCGATGTGCTCTCACTTCCCTCACCAATCTGAACAGGGGAGCCAGCGTCATTTCCCTACTCTGGTAGTTCTTTCCTGCTGCTGTTCTGTCCTCTGTCTGTGAATATATCAGGACGTGTATTGTGACTGGACCAGTCTGTTTCATTGTCTCTAATATGTAATGATTCTATTCGTTCAAGCAGCGCCGGGTGAGACTGTTTTTACACTTCTGGAAGGTATTTACCTCTCTTAAGCCAACTCAAACATTCTCTCCGGTGCCATATATGTTATTCTCCTTCGCGTATTATCTGAAGACTTTGTCCATCCCTCGGATATGTTGTTCACTGACTGCGTCGATGCCTCACCCTCACCGTATCAGTGGCCAAGCCTGAGAGAGTTTCCTGGCTTCCACTTCCTTCCTCCTGCACTCCTCCTACACCTGAACCAGTGTCTTTCTCCTTCTGTGCTCATATATATATATATATATATATATATATATATATATATATATATATATATATATATATATATATATATTTTTTTTTTTTTTTTGCTTTGTCGCTGTCTCCCGCGTTTGCGAGGTAGCGCAAGGAAACAGATGAAAGAAAATAGCCCAACCCACCCCCAAACACATGTATATACATACGTCCACACACGCAAATATACATACCTACACAGCTTTCCATGGTTTACCCCAGACGCTTCACATGCCCCGATCCAATCCACTGACAGCACGTCAACCCCGGTATACCACATCGCTCCAATTCACTCTATTCCTTGCCCTCCTTTCACCCTCCTGCATGTTCAGGCCCCGATCACACAAAATCTTTTTCACTCCATCTTTCCACCTCCAATTTGGTCTCCCTCTTCTCCTCGTTCCCTCCACCTCCGACACATATATCCTCTTGGTCAATCTTTCCTCACTCATTCTCTCCATGTGCCCAAACCATTTCAAAACACCCTCTTCTGCTCTCTCAACCACGCTCTTTTTATTTCCACACATCTCTCTTACCCTTACGTTACTCACTCGATCAAACCACCTCACACCACACATTGTCCTCAAACATCTCATTTCCAGCACATCCATCCTCCTGCGCACAACTCTATCCATAGCCCACGCCTCGCAACCATACAACATTGTTGGAACCACTATTCCTTCAAACATACCCATTTTTGCTTTCCGAGATAATGTTCTCGACTTCCACACATTCTTCAAGGCTCCCAGAATTTTCGCCCCCTCCCCCACCCTATGATCCACTTCCGCTTCCATGGTTCCATCCGCTGCCAGATCCACTCCCAGATATCTAAAACACTTCACTTCCTCCAGTTTTTCTCCATTCAAACTCACCTCCCAATTGACTTGACCCTCAACCCTACTGTACCTAATAACCTTGCTCTTATTCACATTTACTCTTAACTCTCTTCTTTCACACACTTTACCAAACTCAGTCACCAGCTTCTGCAGTTTCTCACATGAATCAGCCACCAGCGCTGTATCATCAGCGAACAACAACTGACTCACTTCCCAAGCTCTCTCATCCCCAACAGACTTCATACTTGCCCCTCTTTCCAAAACTCTTGCATTCACCTCCCTAACAACCCCATCCATAAACAAATTAAACAACCATGGAGACATCACACACCCCTGCCGCAAACCTACATTCACTGAGAACCAATCACTTTCCTCTCTTCCTACACGTACACATGCCTTACATCCTCGATAAAAACTTTTCACTGCTTCTAACAACTTGCCTCCCACACCATATATTCTTAATACCTTCCACAGAGCATCTCTATCAACTCTATCATATGCCTTCTCCAGATCCATAAATGCTACATACAAATCCATTTGCTTTTCTAAGTATTTCTCACATACATTCTTCAAAGCAAACACCTGATCCACAAATCCTCTACCACTTCTGAAACCACACTGCTCTTCCCCAATCTGATGCTCTGTACATGCCTTCACCCTCTCAATCAATACCCTCCCATATAATTTACCAGGAATACTCAACAAACTTATACCTCTGTAATTTGAGCACTCACTCTTATCCCCTTTGCCTTTGTACAATGGCACTATGCACGCATTCCGCCAATCCTCAGGCACCTCACCGTGAGTCATACATACATTAAATAACCTTACCAACCAGTCAACAATACAGTCACCCCCTTTTTTAATAAATTCCACTGCAATACCATCCAAACCTGCTGCTTTGCCGGCTTTCATCTTCCGCAAAGCTTTTACTACCTCTTCTCTGTTTACCAAATCATTTTCCCTAACCCTCTCACTTTGTACACCACCTCGACCAAAACACCCTATATCTGCCACTCTATCATCAAACACATTCAACAAACCTTCAAAATACTCACTCCATCTCCTTCTCACATCACCACTACTTGTTATCACCTCCCCATTTGCGCCCTTCACTGAAGTTCCCATTTGCTCCCTTGTCTTACGCACTTTATTTACCTCCTTCCAGAACATCTTTTTATTCTCCCTATATATATATATATATATATATATATATATATATATATATATATATATATATATATATATATATATATATATTATCCCTGGGGATAGGGGAGAAAGAATACTTCTCACGTATTCCCTGCGTGTCGTAGAAGGCGACTAAAAGGGAAGGGAGCGGGGGGCTGGAAATCCTCCCCTCTCATTTTTTTCTTAATTTTCCAAGAGAAGGAACAGAAAAGGGGGCCAGGTGAGGATATTCCCTCAAAGGCCCAGTCCTCTGTTCTTAACGCTACCTCGCTAATGCGGGAAATGGCGAATAGTATATATATATATATATATATATATATATATATATATATATATATATATATATATATATATATATATATATATATATATATATATCCCCATGTATTAACTTTCTAAAATGGGAAACAGAAGAAGGAGTCACGCGGGGAGTGATCATCCTCCTCGAAGGCTCAGAGTGGGGTGCCTAAATGTGTGTGGATGTAACCAAGATGTGAAAAAAGGAGAGATAGGTAGTATGTTTGAGGAAAGGAACCTGGATGTTTTGGCTCTGAGTGAAACGAAGCTCAAGGGTAAAGGGGAAGAGTGGTTTGGAAATGTCTGGGGAGTGAAGTCAGGGGTTAGTGAGAGGACAAGAGCAAGGGAAGGAGTAGCAATACTCATGAAACAGGAGTTGTGGGAGTATGTGATAGAATGTAAGAAAGTAAATTCTCGATTAATATGGGTAAAATTGAAAGTTGATGGAGAGAGGTGGGTGATTATTGGTGCATATGCACCTGGGCATGAGAAGAAAGACCATGAGAGGCAAGTGTTTTGGGAGCAGCTAAATGAGTGTGTTAGCGGTTTTGATGCACGAGACCGGGTTATAGTGATGGGTGATTTGAATGCAAAGGTGAGTAATGTGGCAGTTGAGGGAATAATTGGTATGCATGGGGTGTTCAGTGTTGTAAATGGAAATGGTGAAGAGCTTGTAGATTTATGTGCTGAAAAAGGACTGATGATTGGGAATACCTGGTTTAAAAAGCGAGATATACATAAGTATACTTATGTAAGTAGGAGAGATGGCCAGAGAGCGTTATTGGATTACGTGTTAATTGACAGGCGTGCGAAAGAGAGACTTTTGGATGTTAATGTGCTGAGAGGTGCAACTGGAGGGATGTCTGATCATTATCTTGTGGAGGCTAAGGTGAAGATTAGTATGGGTTTTCAGAAAAGAGGAGTGAATGTTGGGGTGAAGAAGGTGGTGAGAGTAAGTGAGCTTGGGAAGGAGACCTGTGTGGGGAAGTACCAGGAGAGACTGTGTACAGAATGGAAAAAGGTGAGAACAATGGAAGTAAGGGGAGTGGGGGAGGAATGGGATGTATTTAGGGAATCAGTGATGGATTGCGCAAAAGATGCTTGTGGCATGAGAAGAGTGGGAGGTGGGCTGTTTAGAAAGGGTAGTGAGTGGTGGGATGAAGAAGTAAGAGTATTAGTGAAAGAGAAGAGAGAGGCATTTGGACGATTTTTGCAGGGAAAAAATGCAATTGAGTGGGAGAAGTATAAAAGAAAGAGACAGGAGGTCAAGAGAAAGGTGCAAGAGGTGAAAAAAAGGGCAAATGAGAGTTGGGGTGAGAGACTATCAGTAAATTTTAGGGAGAATAAAAAGATGTTCTGGAAGGAGGTAAATAGGGTGCGTAAGACAAGGGAGCAAATGGGAACTTCAGTGAAGGGCGTAAATGGGGAGGTGATAACAAGTAGCGGTGATGTGAGAAGGAGATGGAATGAGTATTTTGAAGGTTTGTTAAATGTGTCTGATGACAGAGTGGCAGATATAGGGTGTTTTGGTCGAGGTGGTGTGCAAAGTGAGAGGGTTAGGGAAAATGATTTAGTAAACAGAGAAGAGGTAGTAAAAGCTTTGCGGAAGATGAAAGCCGGCAAGGCAGCAGGTTTGGATGGCATTGCAGTGGAATTTATTAAGAAAGGGGGTGACTGTATTGTTGACTGGTTGGTAAGGTTATTTAATGTATGTATGACTCATGGTGAGGTGCCTGAGGATTGGCGGAATGCGTGCATAGTGCCATTGTACAAAGGCAAAGGGGATAAGAGTGAGTGCTCAAATTACAGAGGTATAAGTTTGTTGAGTATTCCTGGTAAATTATATGGGAGGGTATTGATTGAGAGGGTGAAGGCATGTACAGAGCATCAGATTGGGGAAGAGCAGTGCGGTTTCAGAAGTGGTAGAGGATGTGTGGATCAGGTGTTTGCTTTGAAGAATGTATGTGAGAAATACTTAGAAAAGCAAATGGATTTGTATGTAGCATTTATGGATCTGGAGAAGGCATATGATAGAGTTGATAGAGATGCTCTGTGGAAGGTATTAAGAATATATGGTGTGGGAGGCAAGTTGTTAGAAGCAGTGAAAAGTTTTTATCGAGGATGTAAGGCATGTGTACGTGTAGGAAGAGAGGAAAGTGATTGGTTCTCAGTGAATGTAGGTTTGCGGCAGGGGTGTGTGATGTCTCCATGGTTGTTTAATTTGTTTATGGATGGGGTTGTAAGGGAGGTAAATGCAAGAGTCCTGGAAAGAGGGGCAAGTATGAAGTCTGTTGTGGATGAGAGAGCTTGGGAAGTGAGTCAGTTGTTGTTCGCTGATGATACAGCGCTGGTGGCTGATTCATGTGAGAAACTGCAGAAGCTGGTGACTGAGTTTGGTAAAGTGTGTGGAAGAAGAAAGTTGAGAGTAAATGTGAATAAGAGCAAGGTTATTAGGTACAGTAGGGGTGAGGGTCAAGTCAATTGGGAGGTGAGTTTGAATGGAGAAAAACTGGAGGAAGTGAAGTGTTTTAGATATCTGGGAGTGGATCTGTCAGCGGATGGAACCATGGAAGCGGAAGTGGATCATAGGGTGGGGGAGGGGGCGAAAATTTTGGGAGCCTTGAAAAATGTGTGGAAGTCGAGAACATTATCTCGGAAAGCAAAAATGGGTATGTTTGAGGGAATAGTGGTTCCAACAATGTTGTATGGTTGCGAGGCGTGGGCTATGGATAGAGATGTGCGCAGGAGGATGGATGTGCTGGAAATGAGATGTTTGAGGACAATGTGTGGTGTGAGGTGGTTTGATCGAGTAAGTAACGTAAGGGTAAGAGAGAGGTGTGGAAATAAAAAGAGCGTGGTTGAGAGAGCAGAAGAGGGTGTTTTGAAATGGTTTGGGCACATGGAGAGAATGAGTGAGGAGAGATTGACCAAGAGGATATATGTGTCGGAGGTGGAGGGAACGAGGAGAAGAGGGAGACCAAATTGGAGGTGGAAAGATGGAGTGAAAAAGATTTTGTGTGATCGGGGCCTGAACATGCAGGAGGGTGAAAGGAGGGCAAGAAATAGAGTGAATTGGAGTCATGTGGTATACAGGGGTTGACGTGCTGTCAGTGGATTGAAGCAAGGCATGTGAAGCGTCTGGGGTAAACCATGGAAAGCTGTGTAGGTATGTATATTTGCGTGTGTGGACGTGTGTATGTACATGTGTATGGGGGGGGGGTTGGGCCATTTCTTTCGTCTGTTTCCTTGCGCTACCTCGCAAACGCGGGAGACAGCGACAAAGTATAAAAAAAAAAAAAAAAAAAAAAAAAAATATATATATATATATATATATATATATATATATATATCAAGCTTTCAATTTCTACTAGTTTCACACACAGGACTTGAGAAAACTAATATTAAATTCCATTAAAACTTTTACATTTTCTTTTTAATTATTCATTCCATGATATTACCGGATGAAAACATTTATATTTACATACGCTCCAAATGTTTCATGTTTCTGGAAGAGTAAGCAAAGCAATTACATTCATACAGGAGGCAAACAGCGAAGAATTTAATGCATTTTACATAATAATTTTACGCAGTCTTCCTCCCTTGTTCCCATTTTCTACATACGAGACAATTAATGAATATACGAAAACTTCATGGAGACAATTCTTTAATAAATAAGAGCCACACACAAACTCCTACAATCCAGCTCAGGGATACACACACCACGAGAACTGACACGCCACACAGACATACACACTAGAATTATGGCGTCTCGGCTGCACACAATACTGACTCGGTGACTTTTTTTTTTGTGCTTACCAGACTAACTTGCCTCCAGCAGCAAGAGTTCCTGACGCACAGCCGAGAGTCTATGTCTTTCACACCAGCACTATGTCTCATGTCTATTGACTCCCGTCTCTCATTTGTCTCATGTATAGTTTATCTGTCTTATTTCTCTTAGCCCAAAGAGTCTCTGATCTCATTTGTGTAAGTTTTGAAAAAATACATGTTTAATACTTCGCTGTTTCCCGTGTTAGCCAGGAAGCGCCAGGAATAAAAGGAAGGCCGTATGCGCTCGCATCCATGTGCATAGCAATAAAACCACAGCTCTCTATCCATAAACAAACCCCACACACCTTTCCACGGTTTACCCCGGACGCTTAACATGTCCTGATTCATTTCACTCTTCCTACATGTTCAGGCCCTGATCATTCCAAATCTTTTTCACTCCATCTTTCCATTTCCAATTAAATCTCCCCTTCTTGTTTCCTCCACTTCTTTGTCAACCTTTCCTCTGTCACTCTCTCCATATGTCAAAACAGTCAAAACCATTTCACCTCTCTCCACCACAATCTTTTTACCACACACCTCTCTCTTCCCTCTTTATCAGATACTTGATTTAACCACATCACATTGCATATCGTCCTTTACCATTTCATTGCCGATAAATCCATCCTCCTCCGTACATCATCATGCCTCGCATCCATACAACAAAAGTGAGACTAATAGACCTTCAAACATACCTATTTTCGCCCTACCACAACTTTTACCCATCCTATGACTCACTTCCGCTTCCATGATCCCATTTGCTGCCATGTCCACTTCCAGATATCTAAAACGTTTCACTTCCTCCAAATTTTCTCCATTCAAACCTATAACCAACTAACCTGTCCCTCTATCTTGCTAAACCCAATAACCTTGCTTTTATTCAAATCACTCTCCAGTTCCTCTTTTCACACACTCTTTCAAACAGTCACCAACTTCTACAGTTTCTCACTCGAATTTGCTACCAGTGCTGTTTCATCAACAGACAACTGACTCATTTTCCAAGCCCCACATCCATTAAAGACTGCATTCTCATCCCTCTCTCTAAAAATTTTTGCATTTCCTATCCTCACCAGCTTAACAATAAACCATAATGGCATCATCACACATCCCTGCCGCAGATCAATCTTCACTTGGAATCACTCACTCCCCGTCTTCCTACTCGTACACACACACGCTTCAACACTCGTTAAAAACTTCTCTCCTTCTAGCGGCTTTCCTCCCACAACAAACATTCGGTCAAACGCTTTGTGAAAGGTTTTAAGAGTATCTGGTGTGGGAGGCAAGTCGCTAGAAGCAGTGAAAAGTTTTTATCGAGGATGTAAGGCATGTGTACGAGTAAGAAGAGATGAAAGTTATTGGTTCCCAGCGAATGTCGGTTTGCGGCAGGGGTGCGTGATGTCTCCAAAGTTGTTTAATTTGTTTATGAATGGGGTGGTTAGGGAAGTGAATGCAAGAGTTTTGGAGAGAGGGGCAAGTATCCAGTCTGTTGTAGATGAAAGGGCTTAGGAAGTGAGTCAGTTGTTGTTCGCTGATGATACAGCGCTGGCGGCTGATTCGGGTGAGAAACTGCAGAAGTTGGTGACCGAGTTTGGCAAAGTGTGTGAAAAAAGAAAGTTGAGAGTAAATATGAACAAGAGCAAGTTAATTGGAAAGTTAATTTGAATCAGTGAGTGGACTCAGCAGAGGATGAAACCATTGAAGCGGAAGTGAGTCACTGGGTGGGGGAGGGAGCGAAGGTTCTGGGAGCGTTGAAGAGTGTGAACAATGTGTGGAAAGCCAGAACGTTATCTTGGAGAGCAAAAATGGTTATGTTTGAAGGAATAGCGGTTCAAACAATATCATATGGTTGCGAGGCGTGGGCTATAGATAAGGTTGTGCGGAAGAGGGTGGATGAGTTGGAAATGAAATATTTGAGGACTATTAATATGTGGTGTGAAGCGGTTTGATCGAGTAAGTAATGAAAGGGTAAGAGAGATGTGGTGTAATATAAAGAGTGAGGTTGAAAGAGCAGAAGAGGGTGTGTTGAAATGGTTTGGTCACATGGAGAGAATGAGTGAGGAAAGATTGACAAAGAGTATATATATGTGTCATAGGTGGAGGGAAGAAGGAGAAGCGGGAGACCAAATTGGAGGTGGAAGGATGGAGTGAAAAAGATTTTGAGAGATCGGGGCCTGAAATGCATACAGGAGGGTGAAAGGCAAGCAAGGAATAGAGTGAATTGGAACGATGTGGTATACCGGGGTGGATGTGCTGTAAATGGACTGAACCAAGACATATGAAGCGTCTGGAGTAAACCATGGAAAGGTCTGTGAGGCCTGGATGTGGAAAGGGAGCTGTGGTTTCGGTGCATTACACATGACAGCCAGAGACTGAGTGTGAACGAATGGGGCCTTTTTGTCTGTTCCTGGTGCTGCCTTGCTGGAGGGGGCGTAGGGGAGGGGGAATACTATTTCGTGTATGGCGGGGTGGCGACGAAAATGGATGAAGGCAGCAAGTATGGATATGTACAAGTGTATATATGTATATGTCTGTGTACGTATGAATACGTAGAAATGTATATGTATGTACATGTGCGTGTGTGGGCGTTTATGTACATTCATGAGTATGTGGTTTGGGTTGGGCCATTCCTCGTCTGTTTCTTTGCGCTATCTCGCTAACGCGGGAGTCGGCGGTTTAATATATATATATATATATATATATATATATATATATATATATATATATATATATATATATATATATATATATATATATATATATTTTTTTATACTTTGTCGCTGTCTCCCGCGTTTGCGAGGTAGCGCAAGGAAACAGACGAAAGAAATGGCCCCCCCCCCCCCATACACATGTATATACATACGTCCACACACGCAAATATACATACCTACACAGCTTTCCATGGTTTACCCCAGACGCTTCACATGCCTTGATTCAATCCACTGACAGCACGTCAACCCCGGTATACCACATCGCTCCAATTCACTCTATTCCTTGCCCTCCTTTCACCCTCCTGCATGTTCAGGCCCCGATCACACAAAATCTTTTTCACTCCATCTTTCCACCACCAATTTGGTCTTCCTCTTCTCCTCGTTCCCTCCACCTCCGACACATATATCCTCTTGGTCAATCTTTCCTCACTCATTCTCTCCATGTGCCCAAACCACTTCAAAACACCCTCTTCTGCTCTCTCAACCACGCTCTTTTTATTTCCACACATCTCTCTTACCCTGGGGATAGGGGAGAAAGAATACTTCCCACGTATTCCCTGCGTGTCGTAGAAGGCGACTAAAAGGGGAGGGAGCGGGTGGCTGGAAATCCTCCCCTTTCGTTTTTTTTCAATTTTCCAAAAAAAGGAACAGAGAAGGGGGCCAAGTGAGGATATTTCCTCAAAGGCCCAGTCCTCTGTTCTTAACGCTACCTCGCTAATGCGGGAAATGGCGAATAGTATAAAAAAGAAAGGTGCAAGAGGTGAAAAAAAAGGGCAAATGAGAGTTGGGGTGAGAGAGTATCATTAAATTTTAGGGAGAATAAAAAGATGTTCTGGAAGGAGGTAAATAAAGTGCGTAAGACAAGGGAGCAAATGGGAACTTCAGTGAAGGGCGCAAATGGGGAGGTGATAACAAGTAGTGGTGATGTGAGAAGGAGATGGAGTGAGTATTTTGAAGGTTTGTTGAATGTGTTTGATGATAGAGTGGCAGATATAGGGTGTTTTGGTCGAGGTGGTGTGCAAAGTGAGAGGGTTAGGGAAAATGATTTGGTAAACAGAGAAGAGGTAGTAAAAGCTTTGCGGAAGATGAAAGCCGGCAAGGCAGCAGGTTTGGATGGTATTGCAGTGGAATTTATTAAAAAAGGGGTTGACTGTATTGTTGACTGGTTGGTAAGGTTATTTAATGTATGTATGGCTCACGGTGAGGTGCCTGAGGATTGGCGGAATGCGTGCATAGTGCCATTGTACAAAGGCAAAGGGGATAAGAGTGAGTGCTCAAATTACAGAGGTATAAGTTTGTTGAGTATTCCTGGTAAATTATATGGGAAGGTATTGATTGAGAGGGTGAAGGCATGTACAGAGCATCAGATTGGGGAAGAGCAGTGTGGTTTCAGAAGTGGTAGAGGATGTGTGGATCAGGTGTTTGCTTTGAAGAATGTATGTGAGAAATACTTAGAAAAGCAAATGGATTTGTATGTAGCATTTATGGATCTGGAGAAGGCATATGATAGAGTTGATAGAGATGCTCTGTGGAAGGTGTTAAGAATATATGGTGTGGGATGCAAGTTGTTAGAAGCAGTGAAAAGTTTTTATCGAGGATGTAAGGCATGTGTACGTGTAGGAAGAGAGGAAAGTGATTGGTTCTCAGTGAATGTAGGTTTGCGGCAGGGGTGTGTGATATCTCCATGGTTGTTTAATTTGTTTATGGATGGGGTTGTTAGGGAGGTGAATGCAAGAGTTTTGGAAAGAGGGGCAAGTATGAAGTCTGTTGGGGATGAGAGAGCTTGGGAAGTGAGTCAGTTGTTGTTCGCTGATGATACAGCGCTGGTGGCTGATTCATGTGAGAAACTGCAGAAGCTGGTGACTGAGTTTGGAAAAGTGTGTGAAGAAGAAAGTTAAGAGTAAATGTGAATAAGAGCAAGGTTATTAGGTACAGTAGGGTTGAGGGTCAAGTCAATTGGGAGGTGAGTTTGAATGGAGAAATACTGGAGGAAGTGAAGTGTTTTAGATATCTGGGAGTGGATCTGGCAGCGGATGGAACCATGGAAGCGGAAGTGGATCATAGGGTGGGGGAGGGGGCGAAAATCTGGGAGCCTTGAAGAATGTGTGGAAGTCCGAGAACATTATCTCGGAAAGCAAAAATGGGTATGTTTGAAGGAATAGTGGTTCCAACAATGTTGTATGGTTGCGAGGCGTGGGCTATGGATAGAGTTGTGCGCAGGAGGATGGATGTGCTGGAAATGAGATGTTTGAGGACAATGTGTGGTGTGAGGTGGTTTGATCGAGTGAGTAACGTAAGGGTAAGAGAGATGTGTGGAAATAAAAAGAGCGTGGTTGAGAGAGCAGAAGAGGGTGTTTTGAAGTGGTTTGGGCACATGGAGAGAATGAGTGAGGAAAGATTGACCAAGAGGATATATGTGTCGGAGGTGGAGGGAACGAGGAGAAGAGGGAGACCAAATTGGAGGTGGAAAGATGGAGTGAAAAAGATTTTGTGTGATCGGGGCCTGAACATGCAGGAGGGTGAAAGGAGGGCAAGGAATAGAGTGAATTGGAGCGATGTGGTATACCGGGGTTGGACGTGCTGTCAGTGGATTGAAGCAGGGCATGTGAAGCGTCTGGGGTAAACCATGGAAAGCTGTGTAGGTATGTATATTTGCGTGTGTGGACGTATGTATATACATGTGTATGGGGGGGGGGGGGGGGGGGGGGGGGGGGCATTTCTTTCGTCTGTTTCCTTGCGCTACCTCGCAAACGCGGGAGACAGCGACAAAGTATAATAAATATATAAATATAAATATAAATAAATATATATATATATATATATATATATATATATATATATATATATATATATATATATATATATATTCTTCTGATTCCACTTTCAGTCGCCTACGATACGCGGGGAATACATGGGAAGTATTCTTTCCTCCTATCCCAAGGGTGCATTGCACATGACGGCTAGAGGCTGAGTGTGAACGAATGTGGCCTTTTTTGTCTGTTTTCATGGCGCTACCTCGCTGAAGCAGGGGGTGACGATGCTGCTTCTTGTGGGGCGGGGTACCTACCGCCAAGAATGGATGAAGGCAAGTAAGTATGAATATGTACATGTATATGTCTGTGTATGTGCATGTAGGAATATGTACGTGTATGGGCGTATATATATGTATATATTAGATATCTGTGAGTGGACTTAGCAGCGGATAAAACCATAGAAGCGGAAATGAGTCGCAGGGTGGGGGAGGGGGCGTTGATATGTGGAAGGCGAGAACGTTATCTCGGAGAGCAAAAATGGGTATGTTTGAAGGAATAGTGGTTACAACAATGTTATATGGTTGCGAGGCATGGGTTATAGAAACACGGTTGTGTGAGGAAGGGTAGATATGTTGGAAATGAAATATTTGAGGGCAATATGTGGTGGAGGTGGTTTGAGCGAGTAAGTAATGAAAGGGTAAGAGATATGTGTGGTAATAAAAAGAGTGTGTTTGAGATAGGAGAAGAGGGTGTATTGAAATGGTTTGGTCACATGGAGAGAAGGAGTGAGGAAAGACTGATAAAGAGGATATATGCGTCAGAGGTGGAGGTAACGAGGAGAAGCGGGAGACCAAATTGGAGGTGGAAGGATGGAGTGAAAAAGATTTTGAGCGATCGCGGCCTGAACATACAGGAGGGTGAAAGGCGTGCAAGGAATAGGGTGAATTGGAACGATGTGGTATACCGGGGTCGACGTGCTGTCAATGGATTGAACCAGGGGATGTGAAGGGTATGGGGTAAACCATGTAAAGTTTTGTGGGGCCTTAATGTGGAAAGGGAGCTGTGGTTTCGATGCATTACACATGAAAGCCAGAGACTAAGAGTGAACGAATGTAGCCTCGTTGTCTTTTCCTAGCGCTACCTCGCTTGGGGGGGGAATGCTATTTCATATGTGTGTGGGTGGGGTGGGGGGGGGGCAACGAAATGGATGAAAGCAGCAAGTATGAATGAATATGTATATGTGTATATATATGTATATGTCTGTGTACGTATATATATGTATACGTTGAAATGTATAGGTATGTATATGTGCGTGTGTGGACGTGTATGTATATGCATGTGTATGTGGGTAGGTTGGGCCATTCTTTCGTCTGTTTCCTTGCGCTACCTCGCTAACGCGGGAGACAGCGACATAGTATATGATATATATATATATACATATATATATATATATATATATATATATATATATATATATATATATATATATATATATATATTTTTTTTTTTTTTTTTTTCTTTTTTCTCTTTACTCTGGAGGCTGCAGTCATGGACAAAAGTCCAAATCACGGCCGGGCCTTCAATAAAATAAAGAAGTTAATGAAAGGGAAAAAGACGAGACAAGGGAAAGTATTTACGAATTTTGGAGGAAGTGAAAAATTGGGTCTTTTTGAATGTTCCAGGTCATATTTACTGGGAAAGACATGAGAGGGTAGAGACTTCCAGAGCTTCGAGGTGTAGGGAAAGAAACATTCATCAAAACGGCCCACCCTTGAGTTGCCAACGGCCATAAAGTAATCATGTGACGCAGCAGATTGACGAGGATGCGTGGTTTAGCTAGTGGTGTGAGCACGCAAGCAGCCAGCTCTCGGCAGCTCAAACCAAAGTAATACTTATAGAAGAAGGAAAGTGAGCCAACATTATGGCGTAGGGCAAGCGGTGAGTTTATTAATCGCACCGCTTCCAACTCAACTTCGTCAAATAAGGACGCAGAGCCAGAACCACCCCAGATGTGAGAGCAGAACTTCATACAAGGATGGATCGGAAGAAAATAAATTTCGACACCTAAGCAAGACTCCCATTTTCTTACAGGGAGACTTAGCTATATCAACTACAATTCATCAATAAGCAACCAGCCAGCCACTACCTAGTAAGGTCAAGTCTTGTGTCACGGCCAGCGTCAAGCGCCCGGCTAAGGTGTCCTACCCAAAATCTGGTTCTATTTCTGTAAATCTTAATTACGTTCAATATTTAACTATCAGTATCAAATTGTACTTGGCAACACAACCTTATTTCGTATAATCCCAAAAGGATCCAAAACTCGACCTCCAAGTCTTGGTGGGCAGCTGTGCAGTCAATTCAAATCTCGATTCATCCTCCATGTCATTGCGGAAATATAAAATTTCAGTCCCTAATTAGGTGAGTCATTAGACATTTCTGGACCAATTAGCCCAGTGAATGCTCGTCATGGAATGGCTCATAACTTGTCCTCAGGAAGCAGAAGGCAAGTTATCCCCCTTACTTACTGTCAAGACTGTGCGATCCCTCACCATGACAGTACGACTCTTGAGCACGACGGTGTGACCCCAGAGGACTATAGTGCGACACTTGAGCGTCGTACAACGGTACGACCCTTAGGGTATGGCGGCACTAGCCTCTACACCCAAAGGCCTAAGCGTCGTGCTTTAAGGGCTAAACTCTGCATGAGGGAGGGTCTCCGCTTCCCCTCCGTGTTCAGGTCGCTCCAGTCAGTGGTGTCAGTACACCTGTCCCTACCTGCCTGTGGTCACCCTCGGCTGCCACCAGTCCCCTGACCCACCACCGTCACCCTCCACTACTACTGCCTCCCAGCTCACTACCCGGAAGACGTGTGGTCACCCAGCCTCGTCTTATGAGGCTGGTGTGATTCCTACGTTGCGTCTCCACTCTGAATCTACAACCTCTGACGTATGAATAACTTATAAGGCATCGTGGAACTAACTCTTGAAGAGATATATTATTCATCCATGCTTCTAAATCAAACGTATAATATATATATATATATATATATATATATATATATATATATATATATATATATATATATATATATATATATGTATGTATGTATGTATGTATGGGAACTTCCAGCAACTAATTCTCTGATAATGTTAATCAAATGAATATAAAAAGAACAAAAGAAACCAAGCTTTTAATCTCGTGACGTGACAATAAATCCATGAGCATCAGACATCGGGGATGAATGAGCCAGTGACTTCAACTCCTGCATTGCTCAGACAATTTCCTCACCTGGACTGAAGGTGTAGTCACTCGCTAAGTCAAGCAAAATGGAGAAAATATGAACATCGATTGTGTATTATGAATGCATGATTACAACCACATCACCCAGCCCACCAACACCTCCTCCTCCACCTTTCTTCACCACCATCACTGTCACCAGCACCACCACCGTCACTGTCACCACCGTTCCTCACTATCACTGTTTGGTACCACCTTCACCTCCACCTTTTGCCGCTACGAACACCGCCATCACAGACGGCCACCACTATCACCGTCACACTACATGGGTATGATCACCATCCTTCACCATCAGCTCTCACCATCACCGACCACCGTTAACACCTTCATCACAACCATCACTCTACAACACCCTAGATGCGCTGTTCAACTCTGACCATCAAACTTTTTGAAAAACGAATAAAGTAATTGGAATAAAAAGCACAACAACAAATTAATTCCGACCCTCAGAAACATATCTTATCAGCAGAAACTCTTAAAACGTGTTGACTCCAGGGGATCTAACATTAGTCATCAACACACTAAATAATTTCGACAACTGACAAATTTTATTCACGTTACCGGTACAGTAACCAGAACTATACCATGGAAGCAAATGACGGGCCATGCAATATAAACGGCGGCCACAGTTTTTACAACAGCAATTAAAAAAAGGTGAAAAAAATGAATATTTTGAGGGATGAAGACTATCAATCTAAGTCATGGATAGACATATCAATAAATATCTATCACGAGTGAATTGACCTGTTAAAGAATGACACTACAATACTCACGGATTTCAACTTTTTATTTTCTCATGTGAGCCTTATCCCCCAGTGCACCGGGCTGCTGAAATCTACTCAGAATAAGTTCATCATTCACGCTTTCCTATAAAATCTCCGAGTCAGTATACACTGTCCATAATAAATAGTCCTGCGCCACAGCGACTTCCCTACCAGCTGATGTGCCCAAGGCAGTGGCAGGTGGGGAGGATCCTCACGCTCTGTCATCTAGTCTCTCTCCACACAGACCAGGAACGTAGACTCCCACTGTTGCTCTCCAGAATATAACCCAGCCCGTCCCAGACCACCAGGTCACCTCTGATCTCTGCTTCCCATGTGCCATCACAAGAGGTGAAGGGCACCTACCAACACTGACTACTGGTTCCCAAGCAGGTTACATTACTAGACCACAGGCCACAGTGCTGGCCTATCCTCCTGCACCACATGCAGAATCACTCACTGCATGTTCAATACGTGTCCTCGTCACGCGTGGCGAAAGCATGACACGAGTAACCCCGAATCTGACCAATTTGGAGGCGCCAGAGCAACAATATTTTAACCATAACTTTATGTTTAGTGGAAGCGGGCGGCTACTGTTGCCACTGGAGATCCTGCAGATCCTGTGAACAATATGATGTAAACAAAGGATAACGTAAACACTTGGGTTGTAACACCTGTGTTGTAACACCTGGGTTGTAAATCTACGCTGTTAATTCTGACGTAATATATACTGTACACATACACTAAACGTGCTTGACTAACGTGAGAAATATCTTGCTCCACTCGGCTATAACCATTATAAACAGCAGACAATCTTAAGTGAAAAATCATAACACAGTACGTATAACACTACATGCCTACAGTACAGTGACACAACTGGACATATACTGGCTGTATCGTCCTTTCAAACCTTCCCTTACATAAGCTAAGGGAAGCTGCAGTTCACCACTGACCATAAAACTTTCTCATCGTCAAAAACTTAACCGAACCTTTATAATATACCAACTCTCTTTCCTCTGCCCCAGCCACGAAGCGTCACAAACAAATGAATGAAACTTGAAAATCTTTGCTTGGCTTATGTTTTACAAACTGATGATACAGAACAGGATGATTTCCGCCTCCTTAAGTCACCTAAAATAATACGCTAGTTAATAAATAAATTAATAAATAAATATATATATATGTATATATATATATATATATATATATATATATATATATATATATATATATACATATATATATATATATATATATATATATATATATATATATATATATATATATATATATTTTTTTTTTTTTTCTTTTTTTTCTTTTAAACTATTCGCCATCTCCCGCGTTAGCGAGATAGCATTAAGAACAGAGGACTGGGCCTTTGAGGGAATACCCTCACCTGGCCCAATTCTCTGTTCCTTCTTTTGGAAAATTAAAAAAAAAAAAAACGAGAGGGGAGGATTTCCAGCCCCCCGCTCCCTCCCCTTTTAGTCGCCTTCTACGACACGCAGGGAATACGTGGGAAGTATTCTTAATCCCCTATCCCTATCTATCTATATATATATATATATATATATATATATATACACTCCAGCATACTTACTCGCCGTTTCCTACGTTAGCAACGGAGCGCCAAAAACAGAAATAGAATAGAAAAGCGGCACCCGCTCACATCCATTCTATAACTGCCATGTACAATGCAACCAAACCACAGCCCCTTAACCACAACCAGGCCCACAAACATTTCAATGGTTTCCCCGGCCTTTTCACAGGCCCTGGTCCATTGTAAACACGCTTGGGCCACTTCCCTCTCATCTAACACATTCAGTAGTCATTTAAAATACTCATGCCATCTCTTCGTCACATCTTCTCAGCCTGTTAACACTTTCTCATCCCCAGTCCTTACCGTCACCCCATTTGGTTTCTTTTTCTAACATAATTTACCTCATTCCAAAACGTACTTTATTTACTCTCCAGTTCATCGATTTTCTCTCACCCCAAATCTTTCCTGACCAATGTTTTTTTCAGCTTCCACACCTTTCCCTCATCCCACATCTTACCGTTTTCAGCATTTCTCAGTTCCCAACCTTTCTCTCGACTTCCAGCTGCTTTCCCTTGTACTGCTCCGAATCACACACACTTCTTCCGGCCAGGAACCATTCATGTACCTCCTTTCGTCTTTCGCTAGAAATTCTATTTCATCACTCCGCCGCTCAATACACTTTCTCATGCTTTCACATCCCACTCTCTGTATACCACACACTACATCTGTACACAAAAGCACAACTTCCCTAAATACCTTCCACCCCTCTTCCACTCCCCTCTGCCATTCTTCATTCAATCTCTCTTACTAACGCCTCACATAAACCTTTCCGCCTTAGCAAGGGGAGCATCAGGTGCTAAACCTAAATATATATATATATATATATATATATATATATATATATATATATATATATATATATATATATTTTTTTTTTCATACTATTCGCCATTTCCCGCGATAGCGAGGTAGCGTTAAGAACAGAGGACTGGGCCTTTGAGGGAATATCTTCACCTGGCCCTCTTCTCTGTTCCTTCTTTTGAAAATTAAAAAAAAAAAAAAAAAAAAACGAGAGGGGAGGATTTCCAGCCCCCCCGCTCCCTTCCCTTTTAGTCGCCTTCTACGACACGCAGGGAATACGTGGGAAGTATTCTTTCTCCCCTACCCCCAGGGAAATATATATATATATATATATATATATATATATATATATATATATATATATATATATATATATATATATATATATATATATATACATACATATATATGGTAGAGGATGTGTGGATCAGGTGTTTGCTTTGAAGAATGTATGTGAGAAATACTTAGAAAAGCAAATGGATTTGAGCGGGGGGCCGGAAATCCTCCCCTCCTTGTATTAACTTTCTAAAATGGGAAACAGAAGAAGGAGTCACGCGGGGAGTGCTCATCCTCCTCGAAGGCTCAGAGTGGGGTGCCTAAATGTGTGTGGATGTAACCAAGATGTGAAAAAAGGAGAGATAGGTAGTATGTTTGAGGAAAGGAACCTGGATGTTTTGGCTCTGAGTGAAACGAAGCTCAAGGGTAAAGGGGAAGAGTGGTTTGGAAATGTCTGGGGAGTGAAGTCAGGGGTTAGTGAGAGGACAAGAGCAAGGGAAGGAGTAGCAATACTCCTGAAACAGGAGTTGTGGGAGTATGTGATAGAATGTAAGAAAGTAAATTCTCGATTAATATGGGTAAAACTGAAAGTTGATGGAGAGAGGTGGGTGATTATTGGTGCATATGCACCTGGGCATGAGAAGAAAGATCATGAGAGGCAAGTGTTTTGGGAACAGCTAAATGAGTGTGTTAGCGGTTTTGATGCACGAGACCGGGTTATAGTGATGGGTGATTTGAATGCAAAGGTGAGTAATGTGGCAGTTGAGGGAATAATTGGTATGCATGGGGTGTTCAGTGTTGTAAATGGAAATGGTGAAGAGCTTGTAGATTTATGTGCTGAAAAAGGACTGATGATCGGGAATACCTGGTTTAAAAAGCGAGATATACATAAGTATACTTATGTAAGTAGGAGAGATGGCCAGAGAGCGTTATTGGATTACGTGTTAATGGACAGGCGTGCGAAAGAGAGACTTCTGGATGTCAATGTGCTGAGAGGTGCAACTGGAGGGATGTCTGATCATTATCTTGTGGAGGCTAAGGTGAAGATTAGTATGGGTTTTCAGAAAAGAAGAGTGAATGTTGGGGTGAAGAAGGTGGTGAGAGTAAGTGAGCTTGGGAAGGAGACCTGTGTGAAGAAGTATCAAGAGAGACTGTGTACAGAATGGAAAAAGGTGAGAACAATGGAAGTAAGGGGAGTGGGGGAGGAATGGGATGTATTTAGGGAATCAGTGATGGATTGCGCAAAAGATGCTTGTGGCATGAGAAGAGTGGGAGGTGGGCTGTTTAGAAAGGGTAGTGAGTGGTGGGATGAAGAAGTAAGAGTATTAGTGAAAGAGAAGAGAGAGGCATTTGGACGATTTTTGCAGGGAAAAAATGCAATTGAGTGGGAGAAGTATAAAAGAAAGAGACAGGAGGTCAAGAGAAAGGTACAAGAGGTGAAAAAAAGGGCAAATGAGAGTTGGGGTGAGAGACTATCAGTAAATTTTAGGGAGAATAAAAAGATGTTCTGGAAGGAGGTAAATAGGGTGCGTAAGACAAGGGAGCAAATGGGAACTTCAGTGAAGGGCGTAAATGGGGAGGTGATAACAAGTAGTGGTGATGTGAGAAGGAGATGGAATGAGTATTTTGAAGGTTTGTTGAATGTGTCTGATGACAGAGTGGCAGATATAGGGTGTTTGGGTCGAGGTGGTGTGCAAAGTGAGAGGGTTAGGGAAAATGATTTGGTAAACAGAGAAGAGGTAGTAAAAGCTTTGCGGAAGATGAAAGCCGGCAAGGCAGCAGGTTTGGATGGTATTGCAGTGGAATTTATTAAAAAAGGGGGTGACTGTATTGTTGACTGGTTGGTAAGGTTATTTAATGTATGTATGACTCATGGTGAGGTGCCTGAGGATTGGCGGAATGCTTGCATAGTGCCATTGTACAAAGGCAAAGGGGATAAGAGTGAGTGCTCAAATTACAGAGGTATAAGTTTGTTGAGTATTCCTGGTAAATTATATGGGAGGGTATTGATTGAGAGGGTGAAGGCATGTACAGAGCATCAGATTGGGGAAGAGCAGTGTGGTTTCAGAAGTGGTAGAGGATGTGTGGATCAGGTGTTTGCTTTGAAGAATGTATGTGAGAAATACTTAGAAAAGCAAATGGATTTGTATGTAGCATTTATGGATCTGGAGAAGGCATATGATAGAGTTGATAGAGATGCTCTGTGGAAGGTATTAAGAATATATGGTGTGGGAGGAAAGTTGTTAGAAGCAGTGAAAAGTTTTTATCGAGGATGTAAGGCATGTGTACGTGTAGGAAGAGAGGAAAGTGATTGGTTCTCAGTGAATGTAGGTTTGCGGCAGGGGTGTGTGATGTCTCCATGGTTGTTTAATTTGTTTATGGATGGGGTTGTTAGGGAGGTAAATGCAAGAGTTTTGGAAAGAGGGGCAAGTATGAAGTCTGTTGGGGATGAGAGAGCTTGGGAAGTGAGTCAGTTGTTGTTCGCTGATGATACAGCGCTGGTGGCGGATTCATGTGAGAAACTGCAGAAGCTGGTGACGGAGTTTGGTAAAGTGTGTGGAAGAAGAAAGTTAAGAGTAAATGTCAATAAGAGCAAGGTTATTAGGTACAGTAGGGTTGAGGGTCAAGTCAATTGGGAGGTGAGTTTGAATGGTGAGAGGCTGGAGGAAGTGAAGTGTTTTAGATATCTGGGAGTGGATCTGTCAGCGGATGGAACCATGGAAGCGGAAGTGGATCATAGGGTGGGGGAGGGGGCGAAAATTTTGGGAGCCTTGAAAAATGTGTGGAAGTCGAGAACATTATCCCGGAAAGCAAAAATGGGTATGTTTGAAGGAATAGTAGTTCCAACAATGTTGTATGGTTGCGAGGCGTGGGCTATGGATAGAGTTGTGCGTAGGAGGATGGATGTGCTGGAAATGAGATGTTTGAGGACAATGTGTGGTGTGAGGTGGTTTGATCGAGTAAGTAACGTAAGGGTAAGAGAGATGTGTGGAAATAAAAAGAGCGTGGTTGAGAGAGCAGAAGAGGGTGTTTTGAAGTGGTTTGGGCACATGGAGAGAATGAGTGAGGAAAGATTGACCAAGAGGATATATGTGTCGGAGGTGGAGGGAACGAGGAGAAGAGGGAGACCAAATTGGAGGTGGAAAGATGGAGTGAAAAGGATTTTGTGTGATCGGGGCCTGAACATGCAGGAGGGTGAAAGGAGGGCAAGGAATAGAGTGAATTGGAGCGATGTGGTATACAGGGGTTGACGTGCTGTCAGTGGATTGAATCAAGGCATGTGAAGCGTCTGGGGTAAACCATGGAAAGCTGTGTAGGTATGAATATTTGCGTGTGTGGACGTGTGTATGTACATGTGTATGGGGGGGGGGGGTTGGGCCATTTCTTTCGTCTGTTTCCTTGCGCTACCTCGCAAACGCGGGAGACAGCGACAAAGTATAAAAAAAAAAAAAAAAAAAAAAAAAAAAAATTTATGGATCTGGAGAAGGCATATGATAAGAGTTGATAGAGATGCTCTGTGGCAGGTATTAAGAATATATGGTGTGGGAGGCAAGTTGTTAGAAGCAGTGAAAAGTTTTTATCGAGGATGTAAGGCATGTGTACGTGTAGGAAGAGAGGAAAGTGATTGGTTCTCAGTGAATGTAGGTTTGCGGCAGGGGTGTGTGATGTCTCTATGGTTGTTTAATTTGTTTATGGATGGGGTTGTTAGGGAGGTGAATGCAAGAGTTTTGGAAAGAGGGGCAAGTATGAAGTCTGTTGGGGATGAGAGAGCTTGGGAAGTGAGTCAGTTGTTGTTCGCTGATGATACAGCGCTGGTGGCTGATTCATGTGAGAAACTGCAGAAGCTGGTGACTGAGTTTGGTAAAGTGTGTGAAAGAAGAAAGTTAAGAGTAAATGTGAATAAGAGCAAGGTTATTAGGTACAGTAGGGTTGAGGGTCAAGTCAATTGGGAGGTAAGTTTGAATGGAGAAAAACTGGAGGAAGTAAAGTGTTTTAGATATCTGGGAGTGGATCTGGCAGCGGATGGAACCATGGAAGCGGAAGTGGATCATAGGTTGGGGGAGGGGGGCGAAAATCCCGGGAGCCTTGAAGAATGTGTGGAAGTCGAGAACATTATCTCGGAAAGCAAAAATGGGTATGTTTGAAGGAATAGTGGTTCCAACAATGTTGTATGGTTGCGAGGCGTGGGCTATGGATAGAGTTGTGCGCAGGAGGATGGATGTGCTGGAAATGAGATGTTTGAGGACAATGTGTGGTGTGAGGTGGTTTGATCGAGTAAGTAACGTAAGGGTAAGAGAGATGTGTGGAAATAAAAAGAGCGTGGTTGAGAGAGCAGAAGAGGATGTTTTGAAATGGTTTGGGCACATGGAGAGAATGAGTGAGGAAAGATTGACCAAGAGGATATATGTGTCGGAGGTGGAGGGAACGAGGAGAAGTGGGAGACCAAATTGGAGGTGGAAAGATGGAGTGAAAAAGATTTTGTGTGATCGGGGCCTGAACATGCAGGAGGGTGAAAGGAGGGCAAGGAATAGAGTGAATTGGATCGATGTGGTATACCGGGGTTGACGTGCTGTCAGTGGATTGAATCAGGGCATGTGAAGCGTCTGGGGTAAACCATGGAAAGCTGTGTAGGTATGCATATTTGCGTGTGTGGACGTATGTATATACATGTGTATGGGGGTGTTTTGGGCCATTTCTTTCGTCTGTTTCCTTGCGCTACCTCGCAAACGCGGGAGACAGCGACAAAGCAAAAACAACACAAAACAAAAAACAAACAAAAAAAAAAAAAAAAAAAAAATATATATATATATATATATATATATATATATATATATATATATATATATATATATATATATATATATATATGTATATTAACTATATCATATGCCTTCTCCAGATCCATAAATGCTACATGGAAATCCATTTGCTTTTCTAAGTATTTCTCACATACATTCTTCAAAGGAAACACCTGATCGACACATCCTCTACCATCCTTATACCTCTGTAATTTGAGCACTCACTTTTATTCCCTTTGCCTTTGTACAATGGCACTAGGCATAAATTTGTTGAGTATTCCTGGGAAAATATATGGGAGGGTATTGATTGAGAGGGTGAAGGCATGTACAGAGCATCAGACTGGGGAAGAGCAGTGTGGTTTCAGAAGTGGTAGAGGATGTGTGGATCAGGAGTTTGCTCTGTGGAAGGTATTAAGAATATATGGTGTGGGAGGCAAGTTGTTAGAAGCAGTGAAAAGTTTTTTTTTATCGAGGATGTAAGGCATGTGTACGTGTAGGAAGAGAGGAAAGTGATTGGTTCTCAGTGAATGTAGGTTTGCGGCAGGGGTGTGTGATGTCTCTATGGTTGTTTAATTTGTTTATGGATGAGGTTGTTAGGGAGGTGAATGCAAGTTTTGGAAAGAGGGGCAAGTATGCAGTCTGTTGTGGATGAGAGAGCTTGGGGAGCGAGTCAGTTGTTGTTCGCTGATGATACAGCGCTGGTGGCTGATTTGGGTGAGAAACTGCAGAAGCTCGTAACTGAGTTTGGTAAAGTGTGTGAAAGAATAAAGCAGAGAGTAAATGTGAAAAAGAACAAGGTTATTAGGTACAATAGGGGTGAGGGACAAGTCAACTGGGAGGTAAGTTTGAATGGAGAAAAACTGGAGGAAGTGAAGTGTTTTAGATATCTGGAAGTGGATTTGGCAGCGGATGGAACCATGGAAGCGGAAGTGAATCATAGGGTGGGGGGAGTGTGTGAAAGTTCTGGGAGCGTTGAAAAATGTGTGGAAGGCGAAAACGTTATCTTGGAAAGCAAAAATGGGTATGTTTGAAGGAATAGTGGTTCCAACAATGTTGTATGGTTGCGAGGCGTGGGCTATAGATAGAGTTGTGCGCAGGAGGGTGGATGTGCTGGAAATGAGATGTCTGAGGACAATATGTGGTGTGAGGTGGTTTGATCGAGTAAGTAATGGAAGGGTAAGAGTGATGTGTGGTAATAAAATGAGTGGGGTTGAGAGAGCAGAAGAGGGTGTTTTGAAATGGTTTGGTCACATGGAGAGAATGAGTGAAGAAAGATTGACCAAGAGGATATATGTGTCAGAGGTGGAAGGAACGAGGAGAAGTGGGAGACCAAATTGGAGGTGGAAAGACGGAGTTAAAAAGATTTTGAGTGACCGGGGCCTGAACATGCAGAAGGGTGAAAGGCGTGCAAGGAATAGAGTGAACTGGAACGATGTGGTATACCGGGGTCGACGTGCTCTCAATGGATTGAACCAGGGCCTGTAAAGCGTCTGGGGTAAAGCATGGAAAGTTTTGTGGGCCTGGATGTGAAAAGGGAGCTGTGGTTTCGGTGCATTATACATGACAGCTAGAGACTGAATGTGAACGAATGTGGCCTTTGTTGTCTTTTCCTAACGCTACCTCGCGAACATGCTTCGTCCCTTCAATGCACATTAACTGACTTATATTTCTCTCTTGTGTCTCCCCTGATGATGTGATTATTGCACGAAAGTGCACTTGGGAACTTATCGTGTTTCATTTTCCCCGTGGACTCATAGAAATATCTTGATCACGCGCAAAATTGTGATCCTTTCCAACATTATATATATATATATATATATATATATATATATATATATATATATATATATATATATATTTCTTTTTTCTTTCAAACTATTCGCCATTTCCCGCATTAGCGAGGTAGCGTTAAGAACAGAGGACTGGGCCTTGAGGGAATACCCTCACCTGGCCCAATTCTCTGTTCCTTCTTTTGGAAAATTAAAAAAAAAACGAGAGGGGAGGATTTCCAGCCCCCCGCTCCCTCCCCTTTTAGTCGCCTTCTACGACACGCAGGGAATACGTGGGAAGTATTCTTTCTCCCCTATCCCCAGGGATAATATATATATATATATATATATATATATATATATATATATATATATATATCAAATATTTAGTAGATTACGCAGGAAATGCTCAGTATAAACACACTAAATATTTTAACACAATATTGCCCAAAATTACTATAAAGCCAATCAACGTTAAAACATGTAACAAACTTAATATATTATATATATAAAATGTAAAATAAAGAGCATATGATGTCCGAAAGGGGCAGAGTATACGTTAAACACTAAATACACACACACACACACACACACACACACACACACACACTTGATCGCAGTTTCCGGCGTTAATGAGTTAGCGTCGGGAGCCAACGTAGAAAGGCCGCATTCGGTGGCATCCATTTTTTAAAGAGACAACTTAATGCCTGCTCCACACTGCCCGGACCCCCACCACAATACTTCCAGCCAACACAAACTACTGTCGTTTCGGAACCACTTAACACGTCACTTCCAACATCATACTACCACGAGACCACACTCCCAGCAGCACATGACAGATACAACATACAATACTACCACGAGACCACACTCCCAGCAGCACATGACAGATACAATATACAACACGCAACTGGTAATGTAATGATAAGAATAACAGGAGAGCACAGGAAGATAATGAGGGTATATCTGGCAGGCTAGAAGCTGCAGATCCACCCTGCAAAAGCGACACACGCCCTTCTATTACAACCTCAGCGGAAGCAGACACGTGTAGTGAGGGGGAGAGCATAAGCCTGTGTGTGTGTGTGTGTGTGTGTGTGTGTGTGTGTGTGTGTGTGTGTTATCAGCGACATATCACCTGACTAATAAACACAGCAACATAGCCAATAATCAAAGCAGTCCATGAGCAGTATTTCTCAGTAAGTCTGCCCGTGGCGCTCATTACGCGTCACAATTCGCCAGTGGCAGGAACTCGACCAATCATTACATCTACACAGAGGAATACAAAGAAATTCAGACACTCCAGACCACTGGGTCCCTGCCAGGCTGGGTGTCATTATGGAAGATATCAGAAACTCACGGATGAGTGTGTGTGGTCATACATACAGGTATGAAGATAACTTATCAACAACTCTACTACTACTACTACTACTTATAATAATAATAATAATAATAATAATAATAATAATAATAATAATAATAATACACAAGAATATGAAGGAATAATAATAATAATAATAATAATAATAATAATAATAATAATAATAATACATCGTCCGCCACAAAAACACGGCAATATAGCATATAATTAATGCAGTCTATGAGCAATATTTCTCACTAAATCCGCCCGTGGCGCTCATTAAACTTTACAACTCGCCGGCACTCGACCAATCATTAGACTAACAATTCTACTACTAATAATAACATGAATATTAATACTACAACTACAACTGAATATAATAATTAAACCGTGAGCGTTCCTGAGCGAAGGTGTATCACATACACCGCTCACACTACAGACTTGATGAACCTATCAAAATGTCAGCGGCAACATTTTGGCTTGTATGGGGCTGCCCAGCCATCAACACCTCCAGCACGACGGTACGACTCCGGAGCACGATGGCACGGGACATGACCTTGCTGTTGAACTGACCCTTAATCAATGGTCACGTCCGGAACTAGAACAAAGGTCGTAATACCGTCGTGGTCAAGGGTCGTACCGTCGTGGTCAAGGGTCATACCGTCGTGGTCGAGGGTCGTGCCGTCGTGGTCAAGAGTCGTACCGTCGTGGTCAATGGTCGTACCGTCGTGGTCAAGGGTCATACCGTCGTGGTCAAGGGTCGTACCGTCGTGGTCAATGGTCGTACCGTCGTGGTCAAGGGTCATACCGTCGAGGTCAAGGGTCGTACCGTCGTGGTCAATGGTCGTACCGTCGTGGTCAAGAGTCATACCGTCGTGGTCAAGGGTCGTACCGTCGTGGTCAAGGGTCATACCGTCGTGGTCAAGGGTCGTACCGTCGTGGTCAAGGGTCATACCGTCGTGGTCAAGGGTCGTACCGTCGTGGTCAAGGGTCGTACCGTCGTGGTCAAGGGTCATACCGTCGTGATCAAGGGTCGTGCCGTCGTGGTCAAGGGTCGTAACGTCGTGGTCAAGGGTCGTAACGTCGTGGTCAAGGGTCATACCGTCGTGGTCAAGGGTCGTGCCGTCGTGGTCAAGGGTCGTAACGTCGTGGTCAAGGGTCGTAACGTCGTGGTCAAGGGTCATACCGTCGTGGTCAAGGGTCGTACCGTCGTGGTCAAGGGTCGTACCGTCGTGGTCAAGGGTCGTGCTGTCGTGGTCAAGGGTCATACCGTCGTGGTCAAGGGTCGTGCCGTCGTGGTCAAGGGTCGTACCGTCGTGGTCAAGGGTCGTATTGTCGTGGTCAAGGGTCGTGCCGTCGTGGTCAAGGGGTTCATGTTGCTGTGTACAATACATGGTGCGTGTCGGCGATGCAACACCTCGCCACCATCATGGCCCGGGACGGCCTGCGTGTGTACTGTACACTGCTGGGAGGTACAATGCCACGGTACACCACTCACACTGTACACCAGCTTGAACCTCATCACTATGGTCGTTGTACAGCCATTAGGCAGTACATGTGAGGTTGTATGGTGTCATTATTTCTATCTATTTGTATTGTACAGGAAAGGAGTCTGCTATTATACAACTTGTTGACTTTGCAGTGTTTATATTATCCACGTCCTCTGTCATTCTGTTCCATTCATCCACCAGTCTTACACTACAAATGTACTTCTCTAACTCTTTTTTTAACTTTTTTTTTTTTTTTGCTTAATTCCGTGTTATGTCCTCTGGTTTGCTCTATCCCTACATCTCTTAGGAATTGTTAATGCTCGTGTAGTCCCCCGATTATAACTCCTCTTTACGGCCAGTTTCATCTCTTCGCGTTTAATCTCCTCATTTACCACATTATCATCAGTCTTAAACATTACATGATCATCCTTGGCAACTGGTGTATTCAAATCTCTTAATGGTTGTGGATCAGTGCCTCGCATCCTGGTGTGTTCACTGACATGCTGGTAAAGAAATTTTTCCCTTAAAGGACTTATGTCTCCATGATTCCCTGTCTTTCTCTTCATAACCGATATCCCCTTATGTTTTACTGCTTCATGTACCATCTGTAAAGTTCCCTCACTGCTGTCATTGTAGGTTTGTCGTTGGATCGTTAAAATTCTTTGAAGGATTATGTAATAGCAATACCACTATGTACTTCTTCCCTACCGTTACCCTTCCCATCATGTACTGCCTGAATGGGTCGTCTACAACTGTCTCCTGAAACCTGGGATTATATCTGGAAAACCAAACCTCCTCCTCCTCCTCCTCTGTCTTTTCTTTCCTCCATACTAGCACATACCTTTCTGGACAAAACTGGCGAGATCTTACTGTATCTTTCTGGCAAGCTTTGTGTCCACAACGATCCTTCAGTTCCGGCTCTTTAACATTTAATGACTAATCCACAACACTTTCAATGTAACATTACCATCACCTAATATTTCAAACCTTTCTGCAGTGCTGCCGGGGATGGTCTGTTCTCTTGCCTAATCTAGTGTCTTCCGTCTTCTGCCATCAAATCTCTCTCTCTCTCTCTCTCTCTCTCTCTCTCTCTCTCTCTCTCTCTCTCTCTCTCTCTCTCTCTCTCTCTCTCTGTCGACCTATCACATCTGATGAATAACTCTATAGAATTTCACCTTGTTCATACGTTTCTCAACCTAAGTACCTCCTAGCGAGATAACTCCAAATGTAACCATTATGACTGGTCATTACTTTGTGTTGATTATAACCACCAATTCGTCATTTCTTTAGAACAGAAACTGCATCTGGAAGTTCTATTGCCTCCAGTAACCTTTCATGATTGTTTCTTCTATCTCGTCCAAAAATAATAAAAGGAAATTACGTCTATCGACCTCCTGGTTAACTAATCTAATCAACTAATCTATCTAATTTAGGTGCCATCCTCCTGGAACGGAGTCCATCAGTAATCATTTCATCAACCTTCGTGCCTCTGGCTCTCTCTCTATAATCCGTTTTGCTAACAAGCACTGATCCTGTACCCTCTGTACCTCTCTGAAGTTTTCATCTACAGGACCACTGAGTCTGCTAACTGGTCCAACAGCATAGATTGTTCTCTCTACAGCTTCACTCAGTGTCCTGAGCACCATATGTTCCCTGCCTTACTACATCAGTCTGTGTGTGTGTGTGTGTGTGTGTGTGTGTGTGTGTGTGTGTGTGTGTGTGTGTGTGTGTGTGTGTATGTGTGTGTGTGTGGGGTCGAGAGAGGGGTGGGCTGTTCAGGTGTACGTCTCTAAAAGGATGTTCATGATGAAGAAGCGTATTTCTGTACTGGGTAAAAGTCAACACCATGTACAGTAATTATGTAGGATGTTCCTGTGCAGCAACGTGCAGGATAAACTGGTACGTTGGTGAAGCTGTACATGATCCCAGGGAGCATCAGAGAGGCTGGAGGGAGTAATCCTTTGTACTGGAATAGTTGTAGAAGCTGACCCTGTGTATTAGGGATTGATCCTTTGTCCTGGAATAGTTGTAGAGGCTGACCCTGTGTATTAGGGATTGATCCTTTGCACTGGAATAGTTGTAGAGGCTGACCCTGTGTATTAGCACTTGTAAGGTTACAGTGGGTGACCCACTGTACTAGTCAGGTTGTGGAGGATGATCCCGCGTATCAATATGGTTGTATTGGGTGACCCCATGTACTGATAAGGTTATGGTGGGTGACCCTTTGTCTTGGTTAGGTTGTAAACTGTGAGCCTGTGTACCGGTGAGGTGATACAAGACGGGCATATGGCACCAATGATGATATATAAGACGAGCCTGTGCACTGGGGAGGATGTACTGAAGGAGCCTGTGCACCAATGACAGTATCTAGGGTGAACTCGTGTACTTGCGCAGTTATGAAAGACTCGGTACACCAGAGGAAATACATGGGACGAGCCTTTGCACAGGCGGGTTTAAAGAGGATGGCCTAATGCATACGCTATCCTGTGCATCGGCAGCAATAGCAAAAATGAGCACTGTGCTTGTGCAATGTACAGATTGCACAAGGTTAGCATAGGTACTGTTGTAATGGCTTAGTCTGTTTATTTATCAGAAGAGACAGGGTGTCTGTGCAATAAGGACAAACTGACGTGACAAGGCTGTCCACTGGTAAAGCGGTAAGAGGCGAGGCTACAGGTACACTGCTGATATGCTCAAGGTCAACATGAGTACTGTGGACACCTACAGCTGAGCCTGTGCACCAGCATCAAAAGACGAGGGAGACTTGTGCACCGGTAAGGTTGTAGTGATTTATCTCTGTACACCAACCAGTGTACCGACCGACCCACAAACTGGGTCCGTAAAATGTGGAGAGACTGCAGGATAAGCCTGGCCACTAGGGGGTTACAGATGTGTTGTGGATCGTGCCACAAATTCAGAGACTCGAGGGGTAAGCTACTGGAGCAACTGTACAGAGGGAGTAAGACGTGTGTCACGACAACTGGAAGGCCTGGGGTGGAGAATGGAGTCAGCTAAGGCAGTGTTAGGTCCTCGTGGCTCTTTTAATGTCGTTTTGGTCCATACAACGTGGGCAATACGTATCTCTGATGGAATCAGCATGTGCAAAGACGAGGAAGACAAATGTGAATGTCACCCAGAGCATGATGGTAGTGTGCAAGACGTGATAGCCGTAGCAAAAGGTCTAGCTGGATGGCACTCAGATGCTCGTATAAATCCTCAATATCACGGCGGACACATCTGACTGAAATCATGATGGGAAGGAAGAGAAATGGAGATAGTAAAACAAACGAAAACAAGACAAGGAACTCAAGAGACAGAAGGCTGCTTGAGCATATGGACAGAATGGTTGCTGAGAGAGAGAGACAGAAGAGAAGAGAAGAGAAGAGAAGAGAAGAGAAGAGAAGAGAAGAGAAGAGAAGAGAGGAGAGGAGAGGAGGGTAGAGGAGAGGAGAGAGAGGTCCATCATAACATCCAACAAAAACAGGCCAGCGGCACACCTAAAACCCCTGGCCTGTTTACAGGGCAGTAATTACACTAGGTAATCTCTTCCAGCCGTACACAGGGGAAGGGTGAGGGGGTTGGGGGTTATAAGACAGCCAAGGAGACGGCTGGAGGAGGCTGTTAGAGACGGGGACAGCGATATCCTGGACCATGCGGCAAGTTGCTGAGGGAGTCAGCAGCAGTGTCCTGGACACGGCAGCAGGCTGGTGATGAATCAGCGGTGTCCTGGACACGGCAGCAGGCTGGTGATGAATCAGCGGTGTCCTGGACACAGCAACAGCCTAGTCAGGAATCACTGTTGTCCTGGCCATGGTAGCAAATTGGTGAGGTCAGTGATGTGCTCGACACGGCAACAGCCCAATGAGGAGGTTAGTGGCGTCCTTGACGAGGCAGCGGGCGGGTAAGGAAGTCAACAGTGCCCTGTACACAGCAGCAGACTGGTGAGCAGTTAGGTATTGCCGCTATCAGCGGCTACATTATTGTGCCCCCCCATGCTCATCCTGCGAAAGGAAGCGCAAAAGCATTACAGCTCGGACCCCCCGTGGCCAGATAATTAAAAAAAAATATCGTTACTGAGTTGGTTTATCACAATCTAACAGTCCTCATACATCAGACTCATCAACTACATGAACAAAAATAGATACACTCTCTGAATTTCCGATTCAGGATCCTATCACTGGCATACACATGATGAGCCATTTCTTGTAGGGTCTGCTTCAACCCGACCCTCATGAGAGATTCAACTCCTCCAAAGTAGAAGACTTACACACGGCTCGGTCTGGAACCCAGCTCCTCTATCCCAATAAAGTGTCTGGAACTTAGCCTCTCTAATCCCAGAACTGCGTCTGGATCCAAGCTTCTCTACCCCACAGCTGGATCTGGATCCAAGTATCTCTGCCCCACAGCTGGATCTGGATCCAAGTATCTCTGTCCCACAGCTGGATCTGGATCCAAGTATCTCTGCCCCACAGCTAGATCCAAGGTTTCCTCATCCGTGAGGCTGTTTGCGGCCGCGAGCCTGCATACCCGCACCAACCTGACTGGTGTGGTACGCTCAGTATTTACTTGTTCCCTCAGTTATTCCTCCACTGATGAAACGCAACAGGTGAACAGTTTCCTACCCAGAACGTTCACAGTCTATCGTCTCAGTGCAACAATAGCATCTTCAGACGAGACTGGTAACTAATAATGTACAAAGTCATCCATACCTGTATAACATCATTAGGAAAGCAACAGGAGCTTTCAGGATCTTCCCTGTGTACATCACAGACTCTCTCCCCCGTCTGTGACGCAAGGCCAACTCTTTCATTTGTTTTCAAATAGTTTTAATACCTGATAGTCAGCCTGGGACTCTGTCATCTCTCTACGTTTTCTAACTCGTTACTTTCATCCTAATTGTCCTTTTTTTTTTTTTTTGTGTGTGTGTGTGAAGGTTGGGGGGGGGGGGGCGCAATGGGAGTTCGATCCATCAACGTCCAGGCGCTCTCCAGAAGATGTTCGTGTTAATGGCGCTGTTCATTGGTCCAGTGTCTTAAAAATGGACTGAGCGCCAAGAGTCTAGTGCTGCATGAGGCGGGATGGGGTGGGGGTGAGTGTACTGGCAGGTTGAAGAGGTTGAAATCCATGATCAGAACGGGTAACTAGCTAGCTAGCGGAAGTACAGCGGTGCCCTCCCTGCAGCCAGGATTGGGTCGCTCGCCCTCAAACATTCCCATGTGATTTACGTCACCTTCCCCACACTTGTACAGCCTCTCGGTATAGAGTCAGTGCTGCGAGGCCTCTCATTACCTTCCCTGGATGTGGGTATACCATTACAGTGGAGTGAGGAAACCTTCGGGAGGTGGAGAACGTTTCATCAATTATACATCATCCGTGACGGAAAGGTAGACGCAGGCTACGTTCCTGAACCTCTCCCCTCACACATCCTTGGGGTCTGACTAAGACCCTTTGTGACCCCTGCAATCCTTCTGCGCTACCGCTCACAGGATGAGCATAGGGTGCACAATAAACCTGTCGGAGTTACCGACACAAATCAAATCAATCCCCTCACACCACCCACCACCAGCAGCCTCTCGGGCCCACACCCAGTGGGCAGGATCCTTGAATAATACATCCACATCCTTCTAAATCAGAGCTGTGTCTCAGGGAAGCACTGGACCCTACCTCACAGTACTCACTCTCACCACATACCAAATTCCTGCTTAGAATACTGTTCGAAACAAGACTTGAAGCGTTTCAAGAGTTCTCTCTCTCTCTCTCTCTCTCTCTCTCTCTCTCTCTCTCTCTCTCTCTCTCTCTCTCTCTCTCTCTCTCTCTCTCTCACAAACAACCTTAAAGCATGTAACACAAGTTTGATGATGGGGAGCAGACATGAAAGTGGTTTAGAACTATCTCCTGACCTGCAAGTCTACCATATGGATACCCATGAAATGTTCACCAGAGCAGGGCATCACCAATATGTAATCACACTAGTAGTGTGGGTTAAGTTCACAACAACATGCCTCTCTCTACAAGCACGGCTTTCCATCGTGGTAACAGCAAAGTGGCCACGAACATGTCGTGTCATAACCACAACACACAAACATCCAAAATAAGGCCGAATATTTCCGTGAGGCGGTGGAAGCCGCCGGCATAAAACACTGAGCTTGAGGTGTTAACAGGTGAGCCTGGCCGGAATTAATTCACAACCTCCTGCATTATTCCCGCTCTACCGCCCAACTTTGTTATGCTTCACACGATGGCAACACTGGCGGCCAGAGCTCCTTCAGAAAAACGCGGTCGGTCCCTAGAAGCTCATAGATGGGGTCCCAAACAGCTCACAAATGGGGTATTAAACAGCTCACAAATGGGGTATTAAACAGCTCATAGATGGGGTCCCAAACAGCTCACAGATGGTGTCCCAAACAGCTCACAAATGGGGTATTAAACAGCTCATAGATGGGGTCCCAAACAACTCACAGATGGTGTCCCAAACAGCTCACAAATGAGGTATTAAACAGCTCATAGATGGGGTCCCAAACAGTTCACAGATGGGGTCCCAAACAGCACACAAATGGGGTCCCAAACAGCTCACAGGTGGGGTCCCAAACAGCACACAGATGGGGTCCCAAACAGCACACAGATGGGGTCCCAAACTGCTCACAGATGGGGTCCCAAACAGCTCACAGATGGGGTCCCAAACAGCTCAGAGAAGGGGCCCCAAACAGCACACAGATGGGATCCCAAATTGCACACAGATGGGGTCCCAAACTGCACACAGATGGAGCCCCAAACTATACACAGCTGGGCCCCAAACTGCACACAGATTGGGTTCCAAATTGCACACAAATGGAGCCCCAAACTGCACACAGATGGAGCCCCAAACTGCACAAAGATGGAGCCCCAAACTGCACACAGATGGAGCCCCAAACTGCACACAGATGAAGCACTAAACTGCACAGACGGGTTGCTATACTCCACACAAACCGGGTCTAAAACTCGACAGAGAACGGGGCCCCAAACCCTACAAGGCCCCACTTTCCATATAAAGGGGACCCAAAACTCCAAAGCCAGGTGGATGTTCTTCTTACAAATAAAAGCAAGTAATACGTAGCATAAACAGACATCTCACCATATTTTTATATATATATATATATATATATATATATATATATATATATATATATATATATATATATATATATATATATATATATATTCCTATGAGTCCACGGGGAAAATGAAACACGTGTTTCATTTTCCCCGTGGACTCATAGGAATATCTTGATCACGCGCAAAATTGTGATCCTTTCCAAGGAATAGAGTGAATTGGATCGATGTGGTATACCGGGGTTTGCGTGCTGTCAGTATATTGAATCAGGGCATGTGAAGCGTCTGGGGTAAACCATGGAAAGTTCTGTGGGGCCTGGATGTGGAAAGGGGGCTGTGGTTTCGGGCATTATGGCATGACAGCTAGAGACTGAGTGTGAACGAATAGGGCCTTTGTTGTCTTTTCCTAGCGCTACCTCGCACACATGAGGGGGGAGGGGGATGGTATTCCATGTGTGGCGAGGTGGCGATGGGAATGAATAAAGGCAGACAGTGTGAATTGTGTGCATGGGTATATATGTATGTGTCTGTGTGTGTATATATATATGTGTACATTGAGATGTATAGGTATGTATATTTGCGTGTGTGGACGCGTATGTATATACATGTGTATGGGGGTGGGTTGGGCCATTTCTTTCGTCTGTTTCCTTGCGCTACCTCGCAAACGCGGGAGACAGCGACAAAGCAAAATAAAATAAATAAAAGAGAGAGAGAGAGAGAGAGAGAGAGAGAGAGAGAGAGAGAGAGAGAGAGAGAGAGAGAGAGAGAGAGAGAGAGAGAGACGTGAGATGTGGCAATTCAAGAAACGGTAGTGAGTGGTGGGATGAAGAGGTAAAGTTGCTTGTGAAAGAGAAAAGAGATGATTTCGGTGGTTCTTAAAGAAAAGGAGTGCAAATTACCATTACTACTTTTTTATGATTGGTAGATGTATAAGAGAAAGTGGTAGGAGGTGAAGAGGAAGGTGCAGGGTTTGAAAAAGAGGGTAATGAGGTTTTGGTGAGCGATTATATTTTGGGAGAATTGATTATTTATCCCTTAGGGAGAAAGAATCTTCCCGTATTCCTGCGTGTCGTAGAAGGCGACTAAAGGGATGGGCGGGGCTGGAAATCCCCCCCTCTCATTTTTTTTAATTTTCCAAAAAGGACAGAGAAGGGGCAGGTGGAATCCCTCAATGGCCAGCTCTCTGTCTTAACGCTACCCCGCTAACGGGGAAATGCGAATAGTTAAAAAAAAAAATGATGTATTGGAAGATTAAAAAAGTGAAAAACAAAAGAACAAATGAGAACATAGTGAAGCCAGTTTGGGGAGGTGAAGAGATGGAAATGAAAATGTGAAGGATGTTTTAATGTGCGTGTATGATAGGGTCGGGGCAGATACACCAGTGAAAGAGTAAAGGAGAGTGGTTGGTTTAAGAGAGATGAAGTGGTGAAAGCCTTGCATAGATGAAATTTTGGTAAGGCGGCTAGAGAGTGGAGGTAGTGTAGTCTGAAATTTTGAAAGAAACGGGAATGACTATGATGTTGATGATTTAATGTGTGAATGGATTACGGTGAGGTGCCCGAGGATTGGCGGATTGCATGTACGGGGGCGCTTATACATGGCACTTTGGCAAGGGGAACAAATGTAGGTGTTCACATACAAAGGTACAAGTTTGTTGTGGTGCCTTGCAGAAGTACGGGAGAGCTGTGATTTATAGAGCGAAGGCACGGGACAGAGCAATATTACACTTGGGAGGAAAAAATGTGGTTTCTGAAGAAGCAGAGGATTTTAGTGTGGATCAGGTGGGCTGCTTTAGAGAATGTGTGTGAGAAATTTCTTTGACAAAAGAAAGATTTGTATTGAGGTATTTACGGATCTGAAGAAAGCACAAGATAGCGATGTCATGTGGAAGGTCTGACGAATATATGGTGCGGGAGGAAAGCCTGCTAGAATCAGTTGGAGAGGTTTTCATCAAGGGTATAGGCGTGTGTTCGGGGTAGGAGGAGAAAAAGTGTTTAGTAGTTCTAAGTGAAGCTTGATCTGCGGCAGCGGAGTGTAGTTGTCAAAGGGCTATTTATTTTGTTTTTTTTTTCTCGTTTTTTGCAGATTTTATCTTTGCCATGTAAATTCTGATACGATTACAACTTTAACAATTAGCACCCATACCAGGTAGTTGTGATAGTCTCTTGACGATCCCCATGCACTTTTGTTCAGCATGAGCTGATATTCTGTTATTGTACCATGAAAATTATGCAACACATCAGTTTCTGTCCAATAAACTAGATACGATTGATCAATGATTATAGTTTGGATGACCAAGAAGGTAAATGGCAAGGGTCTTGGACAAAGGGGCGAAAACATGCAGTCTATTAGGTAGAGAGGGCCTGGGAAGTGAGTCAGTTGTTGTTCGTTGATGATCAGCGTGGTGGTTAATTCGTGTGAGAAACTGCAGAAGCTGGTGACTGAGTTTGGTAAAGTGTGTGGAAGAAGAAAGTTAAGAGTAAATGTGAATAAGAGCAAGGTTATTAGGTACAGTAGGGTTGAGGGTCAAGTCAATTGGGAGATGAGTTTGAATGGAGAAAAACTGGAGGAAGTGAAGTGTTTTAGATATCTGGGAGTGGATCTGGCAGCGGATGGAACCATGGAAGCGGAAGTGGATCATAGGGTGGGGGAGGGGGCGAAAATTCTGGGGGCCTTGAAGAATGTGTGGAAGTCGAGAACATTATCTCGGAAAGCAAAAATGGGTATGTTTGAAGGAATAGTGGTTCCAACAATGTTGTATGGTTGCGAGGCGTGGGCTATGGATAGAGTGGTGCGCAGGAGGATGGATGTGCTGGAAATGAGATGTTTGAGGACAATGTGTGGTGTGAGGTGGTTTGATCGAGTGAGTAACGTAAGGGTAAGAGAGATGTGTGGAAATAAAAAGAGCGTGGTTGAGAGAGCAGAAGAGGGTGTTTTGAAGTGGTTCGGGCACATGGAGAGGATGAGTGAGGAAAGATTGACCAAGAGGATATATGTGTCGGAGGTGGAGGGAGCAAGGAGAAGAGGGAGACCAAATTGGAGGTGGAAAGATGGAGTGAAAAAGATTTTGTGTGATCGGGGCCTGAACATGCAGGAGGGTGAAAGGAGGGCAAGGAATAGAGTGAATTGGATCGATGTGGTATACCGGGGTTGACGTGCTGTCAGTGGATTGAATCAGGGCATGTGAAGCGTCTTGGGTAAACCACGGAAAGTTGTGTGGGGCCTGGATGTGGAAAGGGGGCTGTGGTTTCGGGCATTATGGCATGACAGCTAGAGACTGAGTGTGAACGAATAGGGCCTTTGTTGTCTTTTCCTAGCGCTACCTCGCACACATGAGGGGGGAGGGGAATGGTATTCCATGTGTGGCGAGGTGGCGATGGGAATGAATAAAGGCAGACAGTGTGAATTGTGTGCATGGGTATATATGTATGTGTCTGTGTGTGTATATATATGTGTACATTGAGATGTATAGGTATGTATATTTGCGTGTGTGGACGCGTATGTATATACATGTGTATGGGGGTGGGTTGGGCCATTTCTTTCGTCTGTTTCCTTGCGCTACCTCGCAAACGCGGGAGACAGCGATAAAGCAAAATAAAATAAATAAATATATATATATATATATATATATATATATATATATATATATATATATATATATATATATATATATATATATACATACACGTATGTGTGAGAGAGAGAGAGAGAGAGAGAGAGAGAGAGAGAGAGAGAGAGAGAGAGAGAGAGAGAGAGAGAGAGAGAGAGAGAGAGAGAGAGAGAGACGTGAGATGTGGCAATTCAAGAAACGGTAGTGAGTGGTGGGATGAAGAGGTAAAGTTGCTTGTGAAAGAGAAAAGACCTGATTTCGGTGGTTCTTAAAGAAAAGGAGTGCAAATTACCATTGCTACTTTTTTATGATTGGTAGATGTATAAGAGAAAGTGGTAGGAGGTGAAGAGGAAGGTGCAGGGTTTGAAAAAGAGGGTAAATGAGAGTTTGGGTGAGCGATTATATTTTGGGAGAATATGATGTATTGGAAGATTAAAAAAGTGAAAAACAAAAGAACAAATGGGAACATCAGTGAAGGCAGTGGTGAGGTGAAGAGATGGAATGAATATGTGAAGGATTGTTGAATGTGCGTGATGATAGGGTCGGGCAGATACACCAAGTGAAAGAGTAAAGGAGAGTGGTGGTGAAGAGAGATGAAGTGGTGAAAGCCTTGCGCAAGATGAAATGTGGTAAGGCGGCTAGAGAGTGGATGGTAGTGTAGTCTGAATTTCGAAAGAAACGGGAATGACTATGATGTTGACTGATTTAGTGTGTGAATGGATTACGGTGAGGTGCCTGAGGATTGGCGGATTGCATGTATTGTGACAGCTTATACACTGGCACTGGCAAGGGGAACAAAGGTAGGTGTTCACACTACAAAGATACAAGTTTGTTGTGAGTGCCTAGCACGAAGTACGGGAGAGCTGTGATTTATAGAGCGAAGGCACGTACAGAGCTAATATTACACTTGGGAGGAAAAAATGTGGTTTCTGAAGAAGCAGAGGATGTGTGGATCAGGTGTCTGCTTTAGAGAATGTGTGTGAGAAATACTTTGAGAAACAGAAAGATTTGTATGAGGTATTTACGGATCTGAAGAAAGCACAAGATAGCGATGTCATGTGGAAGGTCTGACGAATATATGGTGCGGGAGGAAAGCTGCTAGAATCAGTGAGAGGTTTTCATCAAGGGTATAAGGCGTGTGTGCGAGTAGGAGGAGAGAAGAGTGAGTAGTTCTAATTGAAGCTTGATCTGCGGCAGCGGAGTGTGATGTCATAAGGGCTATTTAATTTGATTGTTTTTTCTCGTTTTTTGCAGATGTATCTTTGTCATGTACATTCTGTACTACGATTACAACTTTAACAATTAGCACCCATACCAGGTAGTTGTGATAGTCTCTTGACGATGCCCATGCACTTTGTTCAGCATGAGCTGATATACTGTTGTACCATGTAAATATGCAACACATCAGTTTCTGTCCAATAAACTAGATCGATTGATCAATGATTATAGTTTGGATGACCAAGAAGGTAAATGCAAGGGGTCTTGGACAAAAGGGCGAACATGCAGTCTATAGCGGGTGAGAGGGCCTGGGAAGTGAGTCAGTTGTTGTTCGTTGATGATACAGCGCTGGTGGTTAATTCGTGTGAGAAACTGCAGAAGCTGGTGACTGAGATTGGTAAAGTGTGTGAAAGAAGAAAGCTAAGAGTAAATGTGAATAAGAGCAAGGTTATTAGGTACAGTAGGCTTGAGGGACAAGTCAATTGGGAGTCAAGTTTGAATGGAGAAAACTGGAGGAAGTGAAGTGTTTTAGATATCTGGGAGTGGATTTGGCAGCGGATGGAACCATAGAAGCGGAAGTGAGTCACAGGGTGGGGGAGGGGGCGAAAGATCTGGGAGCGTTGAAAATTGTGTGGAAGGCGAAAACGTTATCTAGGAAAGCAAAAATGGGTATGTTTGAAGAAACAGTGGTTCCAACAATGTTATACGGTTGCGAGGCGTGGGCTATGATAGGGTTGTGCAAAGGAGGGTGGATGTATTGGAAATGAGATGTTTGAGGACAATATGTGATGTGAGGTGGTTTGATCAAGCAATGAAAGGGTAAGAGAGATGTGTGGTAATAAATATAGTGTGGTCGAGAGACCAGAAGAGGGTGTGTTGAAATTGTTTGGTCACATGGAGAGAATGAGTGAGGAAAGATTGACAAAGAGGATATATGTGTCAGAGGTGGAGGGAACGAGGAGAAGTGAGAGACCAAACTGGAGGTGGACGGATGGAGTGAAAAAGATTTTTAGCGATCGGGGCCTGAACATGCAGGAGGGCGAAAGGCGTGCAAAGAATAGAGTGAAT
>NC_092244.1:21613068-21705568 GCF_036320965.1 Panulirus ornatus | reverse complement strand
ATACACACACTCTATATGTCATTTTACTCTATATATAGGCCTTAGCAATAACATTTATTCATAATCTCAAAAATTGGCAACAAACACAGCAGCACTTCTGTAATATCTATAATACCTTAACTGCATTTCCAGCCGAATGGCTGCCTAAATCCTATAAACCGTTATTCATTTATTTATCTTTTTATCTATTTATTCATTCATTTTCATTTATTCATTTATACAGCATTACGGCAAAACATACTTCAAAAACGAAAAAATATCCTACACACACACACGTTCCTACATATATCACAGACAAATATACCAGCATACTTCAAACAGGCTTACCACGCGAGACGTGCCCACCCTACACTACAGCCACATATACCCTTAACTGAACACTACGTACAACCATACCACCGCACCCACAGTATTACCATAAGTACAGACACACCAAACAAAAACTCACCCTGACCCTCAAAAAGCTAAAACGTTCTGTGCAGAAAAGACTAAAAACGAAAAAAAGTGTATGCGACTTGGCCATCAGAGGCGAAATATCGAAAGGTCAAAGTGGGTCAAAGGTACTGTGGTGGCCGAGTCCGGAAGTACCACATATCTCTATTACGGACTCCAGCTCCATTTCAGCCTGGCCTGCCCTCCTCCCATCCACGACCAAACCACACACTCATTTGTCAGCAAGCAACCAGCCACCTTGACCAAACATACCACGCTCCTGACGCCACCCTTCCTCACGTTCTTTATGTCCTCATCTACGTTCTACACGCCCTCCATCCCTTCCCACAGCTTCTCATACTTAATGTATACCGCCTCACCATGGTTTCCCCCACGGCTTGGCCTGGGACCTTACCTTCCATATACCTTGCAGTAGGCAGGAAGGTTTCTTACTCACAGCACGGTTTGGGGCCTTATCTTTCGTTTACCATACGTTAAGTCTTCTGCCCTCACAGCTCAGTCTGAGACCCTAACTTTACCTTATCTTTCGTTTCCCTCGCGATGGTGTCGAGGATCTTCTTCCTCAACCACTCCCACACTTACATTGGAAACAGCCACCACAAATAAGAAAACTATTCCATATTCCTCCATGTCCTCCCATACCTTGTCATGCCCTAGTCTATGTTTTCTACACCCACGTATTCTTGACAACCTTCTACATTCGTTCAAACCCTTCCTTATGTTGCCACAACCATTGCTACACCTAAACATACTCACATCCTTCTCTTACGTTCTTGTAGTCGATCCAATCGTTTCCATACATTCTCGGATATGTCAAGACACTCCCCTACCGTGACCTTTTCATACCCATTCCTACGCTTCCAGATCCACCTCTACAACCCCAGACACATCTCCAAGCTTCCAGACCCACCTCCAGAACCATCTCTGTGCTTCCAGACCCACGTGTACACCTTCAAACCATCTCTATGCTTCCAGACCCACGTGTACACCTCCAGACCCATATCTTCGCTTTGGGATACTTCACTAAATTTCCATACCTTCGATTATGTACCCAGATCTCTCATTCCTCTACGCTTCCAGACCCTTCGCTGAATTCACCTCTACGTCGCAATAATAACTACTTCTTATCGAGCCATCCATCGTGCGTTTCAGTCAACCACTGGATGACCTGTTCATTAACATATGCGAGTGAAGGGCCATCCTCTCTGGGATTTACTTTCTGGTATCGGAACACCATCCTCCCCACGACCCAATACATGTAACTGCCATCGTGTCGGCCAGAAGGACCATATTTGCAATCACTTTGCTTTTCATGTTCATGCTACATCATCATCAGTCCATATAATAATAATATTGATGATAATAATAGCAATAATAATAATAATAACAACAACAATAATAATAATAATAATAATAATAATAATAATAACAATAATAATAATAACAACACGCACACACATATATATTTTTTACATTTATTTTATCATACTTTGTCCCTGTCTCCCGCGTTAGCGAGGTAGCGCAAGGAAACAGACGAAAGAATGGCTCAACCCACCCACATACACATGTATATATATAAACGCCCACACACGTATATATACATACCTATACATTTAACGTATACAATTATATACAAACAGGCACTATTCCCGTCACCATCCCGCCACACATGAAATGACACCCACCCCTCCCCCCGCGCGCGTGCGAGGTAGCGCTAAGAAAAGACAACAAAGGCCACATTCGTTTACAGTCTCTAGCCATCATGCGTAATGCACCGAAACCACAACTCCCTTTCCACATCCAGGCCCCACAAAACTTTCCATGGTCGACCCCAGACGCTTCACATGCCCTGGTTCAATCCACTGACAGCACGTCAACCCCGGTATACCACATCGTTCCAATTCACTCTATTCCTTGCACGCCTTTCACCCTCCTGTATGTTCAAGCTCCGATCACTCAAATTCTTTTTCATTCCATCCTTCCACCTCCAATTTGGTCCCCCATTTCTCCTCGTTCCCTCCATCTCTGGCACATATATCCTCTATGTCAATCTTTCCTCACCCTTTCTCTCCATTTGTCCAAACCATTTCAATACATCCTCTTCTGCTCTCTCAACCACACTCTTTTTCTTACCACACATCTCTCTTACCCTTTCATTACTTACTCGTTCAAACCATCTCACATAACATATTGTCCTTAAACATCTCATTGCCAACACATCCACCTTCCTACGCACAACCCTATCTATATCTCATGCCTCGCAACTATATAACATTGTTGGAACCACTTCTCCTTTAAACATACCCATTCTTGCAATCCTACCCTTTCTAATCTACCCACCCCCCTCCCACCTTTCTCATGCAATATGCATCTTTTACGCAAGTTATTACTGCTCCCCTAAATACATCCCATTCCTCAACCACTCGCCTTATGTCATTTGCTCTTACCTTTTGCCTTCCTGCACTCAGTCTCTCCTGATATTTCCTCAAACAAGTCTCCTTTCCAAGCTCACTTACTCTCACCACCCCCTTCTCCCCAACATTCCTCTTTTCTGAAAACCTCTACAAATCTTCACTTTCGCCTCCACAAGATAGTGATCAGACATCCCTCCAGCAGCCTCTCTCAGCACATTAACATCAAAAAGTCTCTCTTTAACAAGTCTCAATTAACACGTAATCCAGTAGCGCTCTCCGGTCATTTCTCTTACATACGTATACTTATGTATATCTCTCTTTTTAAACCAGGTATTCCCAATCACCATTCCTTTTTCAGCACACAAATCCACAAGCTCTTCACCATTTCCATTTAAGTCACTGAACACCCCATGTACACCAATCATACCCTCAACTGCCACATTACTCACCTTTGCATTCAAATCACCCATCACTATAACCCGGTCTAACACACGCACTCAGCCAAAACACTTGCACCTCATGATCTTTCATCTCATGGTCTGGTGCATACGCACCAATAATCACCCACCTCTCACCATCCACTCTCAGTTTTACCCATATCAATCTAGAGTTTACTTTCTTACACTCTATCACATACACCCACAACTCCTGCTTCATGAGTAGTGCTACTCGCTCCTTTGCTCTTGTCCTCTCATCTGACTTTACTCCCAAGAGATTCCCATACCACTCCAGGTTCCTTTCCTCAAACATGCTACCTATCTCTCCTATCTCAGTTGTTGTTCGTTGATGATACAGCGCTGGTGGCGGATTTGGGTGAGAAACTGCTGAAGTCGGTTACTGAGTTTGGTAAAGTGTGTGAAAGAAGAAAGTTGAGAGTAAATGTGATTAAGAGCAAGGTTACTGGGTTCAGTAGGGTTGAGGGACACGTTAATTGGGAGGTACGTTTGAATGGAGAAAAACTGGAAGTGAAGTGTTATTTAGATATCTGGGAGTGGACTCAGCAGCGGTTGGAACCATAGAAGCGGAAGTGAATCAAAGGGAGGGGGAAGAGGAAGGTTCTGGGAGCGCTGAAGAATGTGTGGAAGACGAGAACGTTATCTCGGAGAGCAAAAATGGTTATGCTTGAAGGAATAGTGATTCCAACAATGTTATATGGCTGCGAGGCACGAGCTATAGATAAGGTTGTGCGGAGGAGGGAGGGTGTGTTGGAAATGAAATGTTTCAGGACAATATGTGGTGTGAGGTGGTTTGATCAAGTAAGTAATGAAAGGGTAAGATAGATGTGTGGTAATAAAAAGAGTCTGGTTGAGAGAGAAGAGGGTGTGTTGAAATGGTCCGGACATATGGAAAGAATGAGTGAGAAAAGATTGACAAAGAGGACATACGTGTCAGAGGTGGAGCGAACAAGGAGAAGTAGGAGACCAAATTGGAGGTGGAAGGATGCAGCGAAAAAGATTTCGAGCGATAGGGGCCTGAACATACAGGAGGGTGAAAGGCGTGCAAGGAATAGAGTGAATTGAAACGATGTGGTATACCGGAGTCGACGAGCTCTCAATTGATTGAACCAGGGGATGTGAAGCGTCTGGAGTAAACCATGGAAAGTTTTGTGGGGCCTAGATGTGGAAAGGGAGCTGTGGTTTGAGTGCATTACACACGACAGCTAGAGGCTGAGAGGGAACGAATGTGGCCTTTGTTGTCTTTTCCTAGCGTTACCTCACATGCGCGCAGGGGGAAGGGGGGTGCCATTTCATGTGTGGCGGGGTGGCGACGGAAATGGATGAAGGCAGCAAGTATGAATATGTACATGTGTATATATGTATAGGTCTGCGTATGTATATGTATGCATATGTGCGTGTGTGGACGTGTTTCCTTGCGCTACCTCGCTAATGCGGGAGACAGCGACATAGTATTATAATAATATATATATATATATATATATATATATATATATATTTTTTTTTTTTTTTTTTTTTTTTATACTTTGTCGCTGTCTCCCGCGTTTGCGAGGTAGCGCAAGGAAACAGACGAAAGAAATGGCCCAACCCCCCCCATACACATGTACATACACACGTCCACACACGCAAATATACATACCTACACAGCTTTCCATGGTTTACCCCAGACGCTTCACATGCCTTGATTCAATCCACTGACAGCACGTCAACCCCTGTATACCACATCGCTCCAATTCACTCTATTCCTTGCCCTCCTTTCACCCTCCTGCATGTTCAGGCCCCGATCACACAAAATCCTTTTCACTCCATCTTTCCACCTCCAATTTGGTCTCCCTCTTCTCCTCGTTCCCTCCACCTCCGACACATATATCCTCTTGGTCAATCTTTCCTCACTCATTCTCTCCATGTGCCCAAACCATTTCAAAACACCCTCTTCTGCTCTCTCAACCACGCTCTTTTTATTTCCACACATCTCTCTTACCCTTACGTTACTTACTCGATCAAACCACCTCACACCACACATTGTCCTCAAACATCTCATTTCCAGCACATCCATCCTCCTACGCACAACTCTATCCATAGCCCACGCCTCGCAACCATACAACATTGTTGGAACTACTATTCCTTCAAACATACCCATTTTTGCTTTCCGGGATAATGTTCTCGACTTCCACACATTTTTCAAGGCTCCCAAAATTTTCGCCCCCTCCCCCACCCTATGATCCACTTCCGCTTCCATGGTTCCAGTATATATATATATATATATATATATATATATATATATATATATATATATATATTTTTCCTTTTCTTTCTTTTAAACTATTCACCATTTCCCGCGTTAGCGAGGTAGCGTTAAGAACAGAGGACTGGGCCTTTTTTGGAATATCCTCACCTGGCCCCCTCTGTTCCTTCTTTTGGAAAATTAAAAAAAAAAACGAGAGGGGAGGATTTCCAGCCCCCCGCTCCCTCCCCTTCTAGTCGCCTTCTACGACACGCAGGGAATACGTGGGAAGTACTCTTAATCCCCTATCCCCAGGGATAATATATATATATATATATATATATATATATATATATATATATATATATATATATATATCATTGGGAGCACAGTCTCATCACTCATCAAAGAATTTCTTAATCCAAGGGAGTCTACATTTACCTGACACTGCTAGTAGTGCAGTCTTGGGATGCAGGAACCTTTACTAAAGTCTCGGGTAACACTAAGACTGGTTCATCTAAATCAGTCCTGGTGTAATTGCATTTTTTCTTTCATACCTGTTCGCTGTTTCTCGCATTAGCGAGGCAGCGCCAGGAATATAAGAGGAAAAGGCCTCATTCGCTTTCTCCAAAGTAATCTTGTACACTCTTAAACTTCTTTGTTGTGTACATTCCATGTTGTTCTTGACGACAGGAGGCAAGGTGATGAAAAGTTCTGGGCCTTCTATGCGTATATCACACTTTTGAATTTCAGTGTACGTACGTTATCCTACAGTCTTCCATGCCTGTCGCGTCAGCAGGATGTTATATCCGCATGTAATTTGGGAGCCACACCTAGGATGCTTCAGGTATAGATGATGATATACCTCTTACAAGTCTGCGCTCCTGGGAGTACACCCTCAAAGATTTCAGCCGTTCCCATAGTTTTGTTCCTTTACCACAATAATATGGACTGTGAGAGATTTCTGAACACTTTAGAAATCTGTTATTTCGCCCGCTTTGTAGGGGGACGTTAGAAAGCAAACAACCCATCACAGTAGGGATGGAGACTTTAAGTTGATATATACCAATACATCTTCTCACTGGCGTCAGGAAAGCTACCATCATACTCGACTCAAAGACAAATGTAGAGGTCGGCGTTGCGTGCTGGGTGAGGGGCCTGGGTAGGCTCAGTGGAGCGAGGCCCTGCCATCATCACCTACCCGCCGGGATGTCTACTGCCGCCTCGCACACCGGGGAGCAGCGAGGCCAGGACGCGACCAGCTGCTGTTACACTAATCAAAGACGAGCGAGTCAGGCGGCGATCCGATATTTGCTCCATTCCAACGTAATCCTCCCCAACCTGGGGGCCCGAGGCTTACGTCCCTGGCTGTATGTGTTCACTTTTATGGACACAATATTTTTTTTCGAGTACATTATTCTGGTGCTGGCTAGCTACACCATCAAAGGAATTACCACCTCGATTCAACAAAAAAGAAAGGGAAAAAAGAAAATGATTTGCGTTTTCTGAATATGAAATTGTATTTCAGAGGCTTTGTGCTCCGGAGGGGACGGGGCCTTCAATCACATATTTCGTTCTTGTTATCTTTTATTACTAAGGTGCACCTCACTATGTGTGTGTGTGTGTGTGTGCGTGTGTGTGTGTGTGTGTGTGTGTGCGCGTGTCACACGCTTCGTCAACCGCACCAGCTGACAGTGTATTCATGTGCCCACGTTTGTGTCCGGATGGGTGGCTTGCACAGCAATTAAACAGGGGTAATAAATTTGTCCAGGCGTGACGTGCAAGCAAAACCTCCCTCGATACACGGATGCCGTCCACACTCCCAAGCCTGCCCCTACCACGCCGTCACCTGCCACATACCTCCCTCTGCTTCTACTGCCACCATACTCAACTCCCAGATCCACACACCCACATTAATCAAATTCCATTACGCACCTCTGGTAGCGAGTCTGTAGTCTGTTTCATTTTACCTTTTTCCTTTCTCTGCGCTGTGCTGTGCTGGCCGCTGCTGGACCACGGGTTCGAGAAGAGACGAAAGGTTTAATGTAGAAAGGTAATGTTGACATGAGGGATACGAAAATGTGAGGAATATAGAAGACTTGAGCAGACAGGGAGTGCGGGGGGAGCATGAGAGTCTGGGGAGTGTGGGAGGATAAGAAATATGACGAATGTGAGGAGCATGCGGGGTGTGGGGAGCCTGAGTGAGGTCTAGGAGTATAAGGATCTGTGAGAAACATATATTCTCCTCACTCCATCTGCTCCCCTACTCCCAACAACATTCAAGATAACTAACCTTCTCATGCTCCTCACATTCCACTTACTCTCCTTAGGAATCCATGCGCTTAAAATGCTTCCTCACACTCCCCATATTGTCATGCTTTCCAAGCTACAACAGATCCCATACTCCCGTGTTCCCTAAACTCCCAATGTTCCTCACGCTCTCTGAGCTTTACACGCTCCCCTCGCTCCCTCTACTCTTCACGCTCACAACGCTCTGCATGCTCCCACAGACCCCATTCTCCCAATGAGCCATATGCTTTTACGCTTCCTTTACTCACTCCTTGTCACCACACTCTTCACACACTGGGAACGCGCCTCGCCTACCACCAGAAAGGCAGACGCTCAGATATTAATGCCACTGTCACGTTACCTATTCCACCTCACATTTCCCGAGCTAACCTCATCGTCATTATCTAAATAAAAGTACATCAAACTCTATCTCTCCGGTAGGCAGCCACCAGCAGGGAAAGTTCTACCACTGTCAAGCGAAACAATTGACCTGCGAAATAAGTGACCCGCCTTAAAGCGTCAGAAATTCAAAGTGATACAGAGCCAAGTACCTAACCATGCTAAATGAATGACCACCACGAGGACATTTATGACGTCTGCTGTTATCATCCATGTCGAACACACATATACCACAGTGTGCGTCTTCACAATGTTTGTGTAATCCTGAGCCTCACGAACCGTTCTATATGTAGTTGCAAGGACTTGCCCCATTAAAGATTCTTTCTTAAGAAATTTCACCTAACAAACCACTTAAGTCGGCTATCATTCAACATTCTTATCAGAACGATAAGATTAGAAAAGTGGAAGCGAAGAAAAGGGGAAAAAAACAAATTAAGACTATAATATATTCCTCATTAATACAGCAACAGCATGGTCTGGCTAGCGTCACCTTCTGCCACTCAGCGAACGAGAACCACAGCTCTTCATTCACGAGCCTCTCCCAGTGTGTCACTTACAAGCCCCACAGTGTAAGTTACCAACAGAAAGATCCCCCCCACCCCCCCAAAAAAAAAAAAAATCGATACCAATCATGCAACATTCATGACCCTGAACCCACTCAGCAGCTTTGGAAAATTATGACATTCTGGACAGTGCGCACCCTCTATGCGCACCCGGTGCGCTAGCGCGTTTGCTCGCCAGTCATCTAATTTACAGATATCTCGCTCGACGCCAGTATTACCCGCCTAGGTATCAGGAGGTTTAGAGACGGCTCCGCAGTTAGCCATCACTTCAATGGCTGTTATGTCTCTTCCCCTGGCCCAGGTTGCTGCCTTTTCTTTCTGCCTCGCCCAAATGTAGGCTGCTGGCATTTACTCCAGAATCATACACTCTCTCCAGCTCACATATAATGTGACAGTACGTAACTCACACGACATGTTCTTCACACCTCTAGATTATCTTGCGTTTCGCGTTAGCTCTGGTTTTCCGCGAAATTTTCTTGTACGTAATCACAAGTCCTCTCACCATCATCAACCTCTATCTTAACAAGGGTATACTATACAACCCACCCACATTCTCACGGAAAATAAGAGGCGAGAGGAACCTTACCGACCGGCGCGCCAGTAGACCCAGCCCCCGAGAGCCTAGGTTACCCTTGAGGCCAGATGCCGTTACCACTTTACCACAAACCATCACATGCCTGTCACTCCCTCTGCCGGTAAATGGGTCATGCCGGCCACGCTGTTTCATTCAGTACGGTCTAGCTGAGCGGCGGCAGCCACCGGCCTTGACATTAAGCCAAATAAACAACAGGAGAGCAGAGCGATATGGTCGCGCTGGGGAACATCTACCGAAATTGTTACAACGGCTTCATTATACACAGTCAAGACTGTATTGCCGCGTATATAGCAATTTTTCTGAGCTGAATGTAGTCCTACAATGACAGAAAACATTGCGAATAAGCTACGGTCATAGCAGATACGCTTGAAACGATGGAAGACTCGTTAAAAGGAGTGTTATGCCATAATCGCACGGGCTGCGTAGTTACTGGCAAAAAAAAAAAGGTGCCCTTGCTAATACTATCATTTGCTACGTATTAAACTGCACTCCCTCTCCTGTGGTGGAAGTGTGACGCACACACCGTACCAACTGGCTTCAGGTCGGGCGTGAAAACGTTTAAATATTGAACCGTTAACAGAAAACGTTAAGCTTCTTTCCAAATTCAGCATTTTCCTTTTTTTTTTCCTTTTTGTACGATGAAAGAAAAATTCTGAAAACTATTTTAGAACTGGATGAATACCCTCCCTTCCAGATATTTTCTGGCATACACTTTCACGCTGATATTTTCTAGCCAAGTAAGATATAAAAAAAAAATTCAGTTTAATCACAGTGTCTGAATACGGCCAACGATGACACGCTGCCGGCAACATCAGAGCGCGTCAAGTCCCGCAATGAAATCTGGTAAGGTGGGAGGCAAGATTTTCCCTTCAGCTACTTCTGGTGACGTTTTATCAGATGAATATGTCCGCTTCGCTTCACATATAAAGAAAAAGAATAAAATACTAGTTTTTCAGTGGTTTTATCTGTCTTCCGTGGACTTTCTGAGAGGTTATATATATTTCTGTTTTTCCATATTTGGTTTTGCTAACCTGTACATCAACCTTCTCATTCAGCTATTTTCAATGGGTTCTTTCCTTTGTGTGTGTGTGTGTGTGTGTGTGTGTGTGTGTGTGTGTGTGTGTGTGTGTGTGTGTGTGTGTGTGTGTGAGAGAGAGAGAGAGAGAGAGAGAGAGAGAGAGAGAGAGAGAGAGAGAGAGTCTCTTGAGTCTCCACGAAACTAAAACCTTCTTCTTTGGGTTCTCCCGATGGTTTCGGACTTATATTATTTGTCACAAAACAGCCTCGTTAGGACCCAACGGTCTGTTGCTTTCCGACTGCCTTCGTATTCTTCTCTGTATCTCCACAGCTCAATCGTGCTGTTCCTCTGTTCAGTCAGGCTGAGCACTGGGCCAAGCCCTACATCCCGTCTGTTCCACTTTCTAGGGGCTCGTCCAGTTCCTTCTTCTGACAAACAATCCACAAAGTTTCTCTGATGACTGCCGGCAATGTGTTAAACAATCCATAAAGTGTCTCTCAGGCTGCTGGCAGAGTATTAAACAATCGACCACGGTTCCCTGAAGGCTGCTGCCAGTCTTAAACAGCAACCTTTCCCAGATCTTTATCCAAGTTTCTCTCTGTGTTCATCAAACCTTTGATTCGCGTGGCAATATTCTACACAGCCTTCCGTTTATCTCTTTCTGACCTACCACCATCGCATTTATGTCTTTCGTAGGTTTTCCCTATTCTTCATCTTCAGACAAGGAGGCCAGTGGACTCCGTTTCCAGAGAGTAAATTTACTGTGGAAGGGGAAAATAAGTGTATTCTACCATTTACAGATCGCATGATCCATAGGGTTGGAAACATGTTTAAGTTTAGCATATACAGAAAACTAACCAATGTTTGGTCTTATATTTACTGTTACTCAGATCAACATAAGAGTTACAGTCATCATTCCAGTTGATGTTCCTTAGGGCACTGCGAATATGCAGTCCATCATTCATTAATGATGCGTTTGAAAAGATATATTCTATTGGATCACTCTTAAGAGTATTCAAGGTCTTTCATTGATAAATCTCTTAAGGTGGCAAAGAAATCATTCTTTATGGTTAAACTCAAACCTCCCCTTCATACCAAGAATCTTTTAGTTTTCCTATTTAGTGATAATTTTGTTACTCCCCAGTTTGCTTATATCCTTTTGTGTAAATGTTGCCTTCAGCAATAACAATACTATTAAGAATAGCTTAATCAAACTCGCCAGAAAATTGTACGAACTGTGTTTATATATTACCTTGTAAAAGCTGTAATATGTTTTAAATTGGCAGACCAGTAAGGAATTCTGCTAGACTTGAGAAAAAAATTCAGTATAAGAACAAGACAAAAAATAAAATGCTTTATTTAATCATGTTAAAAATCATGACCACTGTCCTAGTTGAAGTAACACTAATCCAGTTATAAACTGTAACTCGTTAACCAAGAGAAATGTCATCAAATCTTTTATTATTTGATACACAAAAAACTGTTACATGAATATTAGCGAAGGTCTACACAACCTGGACAGTTTTGCCGCAAGTAAAATTTGTAAACCCATGCGGACATGACCCCTAAGGGTGGCCCCTGTATGCGTCATGGTCAGCAATGCTAAAAGCTACAGCACGTATATACCAGTACCATCCAGTGCCGTCCAACTACCGCCTTTGCCGAAGCCATTCACGCTCCAGGGCTTTGATCGTCCCTGGGATAAAGTTTGCCATACAACCTCCTTTAACACACTAATCTCTAAGACAATAACAGACTCAAAATCAGCTTTAGATTGTCCCTCAGTCCATAACCGTCCCAAGTTCTCGAATGTCCCAGGCCCACACCTGGTAGTCAACCTCCGGTCCACAATTGGCCTGGGTTCACAACATCCTGGCTCTTTCGCCAGCCTAACGTGTGTAAGGCCCGACGAAAAGCCACTGCCACTCCCTTCCTGCTCTTACAACAGATTTATAATGTCTACTTCGACTTACTTCTGTCCACAGACCTGCTGGAAATCCACATTTACTTAATCCTAACGCCTGTGTCAGCAGCACATCTGCCCTGACCCAGCGACTATGCAATATCTACATCTGCCCGAGTCCCTATGTCTGCAACGACTCAACTTTTCCACTGGCACCATGTCTGTTCTAGAACCCCATCTGCCCTGGACCCATACCTGACCTTGCCACGTGTTTGTCCTTATTTGTATGTACTTAAGATCCAAACCTGCCTCTAGGCCCCATCAGCCTACAACTGTCCAACGCCTGCCCCTTGCCCACATCTGTCTCTAGCCTACATCAGCCCAAGGTACACCTGCCCCTGGCCTACACCTAGAACAGGTGGGGGAGGGGAGAGGACCTGGGAGGAAGGAGGCAAGCGGACCAGAGCCAACTATTGAACATCAATAGAACCACCGGAGGAGCAGACCAGGCTACGGCCACAAACATGCCCGTTAAAGTGGGAGAAATATTCAAGGTGCATTGCGGCTTCGGGAGAGGGAGGAAGAGTGGGTGCTTCCATGGTAATGCATCTCCCATTGAGCGACCAGGGTCACGCCAACGTTGGAGGCACCGTCATGGACGGGGGACCCTGTTGTGATCAAGCCACTGCCCCCACCTCCACCCCCCCAGACAGGCCACTGAGTGTCACACACAGACCTGTGGTAACACCCGGCTAACATGCCCCAATGGGCCAGCCGAACTCCTCCGACCGATGGTGATGAGGAGCGTTAAACTCCTCCCATCTTACGTTAAGTCTTTCTCAAAACCTTCGTCAGTTCTTTTTTTTTCATAAAACTTAACACATGCTGTACAACTGAATGATAAAGATACACAAATATATAAAAGAAAATTACATCTGAGACGGAAAAACGATGGACTGAATTTGTGCCGCTGTCAGTGGCAGGTTTATTGTGCACCCCATACTCACCCTGTAAACGGTAGCGCAAAAGGATTACAGAGATTACAAAGGGCCTGTGTCAGACCCCAATACGATACCTGACCAAAAGTACGTGTACCATTAAAGAGCGTCCTCAACACCCGAGATGAATCAACAAGAGAGCAACATGTACAGCCAACATTACATTACGGTGTGTGTGTGTGTGTGTGTGTGTGTGTGTGTGTGTGTGTGTGTGTGTGTGATGTAAGGGGGGATGTCCCCTAAGCCCTCCTGCTACCATCATATACCCGCCACCCACCATATATACCCGCCACCCACACAGGTGCCACCAGTTATGGCTACACTGCACTAACGTATCGCAAAAACACTTTCGTTCCAAGTTTACCGCATTTGTTCTAAGTTTTTCCCAATGTTTTCTAGCTCTTCCTTCCCTCTATTTACCTACTAGTTCTGACCCCACCTGGTGAATATTTCACGAAGTTTCCGGGGGTTTCTTATCCTACAGCCCAGGCTAGGACCAAGCTGCAATTTCGCCCGCATTATCGGGCGACGCTAGAGCGCAACAATATTCTATTCGTGACGAGTTAGTGACCTGAGAAGTCTCACCCGGTTTTTCCTCCCTTGTCTGAAATTGTTCGGTTGAGTTCACTGAACGTTGGGCTGTGAGACATATTACTACCACGTCTTTCACAGTCTTTAGTTGGTTTATGACAGTGTCTGTGTTAGACCGGTATTCTGTATTGCTCGTTTTATCACTTCCCCATATCGAAGGGATCAAAATCTATCCACACTGAAAAACATGCTCTCGGTGGCCCATTGGAAGACTACTACATTCGTGTCTCTTTGGAGCCTTTCAGCGTCCTCTACAGGGATGATTCTCATACGCATTCTTATCATCTGCAAAGGATGATAAGAAACAGCAGGTCGCGTTTGCGTCCATGTCAGATACAAGAATGACAAACAGGAGGGGTGCACGTACGGTCCTTGTGGGTAATAAGCCTTCTACAGCGGAGACATTGAAAATGGCGTCATGTACTACAACGTGTTGTGATCTGCAAGTTAAACAGTTGAATATCCATCTCCCACATCTTCCCGTTATAACTGTCTCGCACATCTTATGTGCTATGACATCATGGCCACATTCGTCAAATGCTTTTGAAAAGTCCGTGTAGATTAGGTAAGCATTTTGTTTGTTCTCCTGACCCACGACGATCATTACCAAGTGGTCACGCAATCGTAAGAGGCAAGATCTTCCTTTCCTGAATCCATGTTGTCCTGGGTTATGTAGACCGAACACTTTCATGTATCCAGTCAGGTTGCCTCTAAGGAGTGTTTCGAAGATTTTTATTACATGTGATGTTAAGTTAATGCTTTATGTCCACCCTTGTGGAGTGGGTCGATGCGAGTCAGTTTCAGACCCGCATACTTTTCACCCATAGTATATCTAGGACTCGTGCGAGAGGTGCTTTGCATTTCTTTATAAAGAGGAGTTGCAGAAGTCCGGTCCTGGGGCAGAGTGCATGGGCACTCACGAACACCTGTGGTGAGACAGTGACATCTGCTATTGTGTAGCGTTGAGGAATTACTGTTTAGGAAGAGGTCTGTTGAGCTATCTATCATTAATGTGGTCACTTGGCTCATATTGTATATCTAGATTACATCTGAAAGTCACTCGTAAAGGTCCCTCTTCTGTTTTAAGGGGGTCAATGGAGGTTGTGGTGCTGGAATTGCATTTTGCATACGAGTAAAAGAAGTCAGGGATGTTTCTTATTTCCATCAGTGGCTCTTTCCTCTTCTTTCTTTTCCAGCGTTTTTCGTACATTTCGAGTTCACGGCCTACGTCCGCTAGTTTATTTGACAAGTTTTTCTTCCTTTGCTGGGTGAGCTGCGACTTTTTGTAAGATCTGCAAATCTTCTTTACCTCCTGTATAGTGCTCATCTTACTCTTTCTACCCTAGACCTTCCGTGCTGTGTCTACAGTGAGGTGCATACTGTACGCTGGGCTGTGGCACAAGGAAAGAAGGGGAGACACAGCACGACAGGACAGTGGCAGACGGAGGTAAGGGAGGCACCATGCCACAGAACTGTGGTACAGTGGAAGGGGTAGTCACCACACGGAAGGACTGTGGTACAGAGGGAGCGGTAGTCACCACACACCTGCTCCTCAGGACAAGCTGGAGGGCCGCTCAACCATCACGCCCTCATCCAACTTTTACGCCGCCCACCAGAAACCTGCCACCCACTCCTCCACCACTGACCAGGTCACCCACCAGCGGTCACGTCTCCAATTCATACATGGCCGGAAGGTCACGCTAGGTCATAACAGCATCTCCAGCGGCATGTTGAACACAACGAGTCAGATGTATTCAACATAAAAACCATGGTAGACACAACGAAATGTTTTTTAACGTCGTGAAACCAACGGCAGGAAAATGTCAGCCAAGTGGAACGGAAAGATATGAGGGCAGAGAAGAGGCTGTCGGTGGCAGACGGATGGCAGAGGAGTAGAATTATCCAGAATTAACGGTTCCCTTCTATCCTACTGACACTGTCCAGCCGCCAGTCCCTCCACCACACCTGTAAGGTACCTTCCTGCCGCCAAACACAGAGCAACACATTATCAATCCCTCGAGCACGACGCTACGACCCGTTAGCAACGACAGGGACGACTCTGCTCACGCAATCTTATCCAAGGATAGCATTGAGGAGGCGGCCACCCACCACCCTCGTCCTCCATATCACATGCCAACGTCTTCAGGATGTGAGCGGACGGGCGGACACACATGTTGTACCCGACCACACTCCTTCCTGACCCTCTGACTTTTCCCTCCCTTGAAACATAAAGGAGGAGGAGGAGAGAGAGAGAGAGAGAGAGAGAGAGAGAGAGAGAGAGAGAGAGAGAGAGAGAGAGAGAGAGAGAGAGAGAGAGAGAGTCGACCAGCCTGTCCCTTAAATAAAGATGAAATTTTACGTCAAATAACGAGGTTAAATGATAAAGTCCGGGTGCACTGTGCACAACGGACACACGACCAGAGCCCCCGGATGTGGCGGCCTGCCTAACATGCGGTACATGGCTGACCGCCGGTATGGCCTGAGGAACTACCTAAGCACCTTACACACTACTCTCTGGACCGGATAGTAAACCTCTTCAGAAATTATTACCTCCACAGACCTCATAATGCTGAGGAATAACGACTATACTGACTAACGAGACGGACCTAACACTAGGCACACTGAACACTGATAAGAACCTAACACTGGGTAACACCGCCCACTGAAATAAACGTCAGCAGAGGAGGTGGCCCACATAGGCGACAGTGCTAACATTTCCACACAAGTGCGAGCCATGGCTACAGCGTCAACAACACCCTTCATCTACGTCCAGCTACCAGCAACGAAATTCGCTCGGATTCCCGTTTTCTTTTCCATATCTGGGTTAATCTGGGGGATGTGCGAGGCGAGGATGGAGAAGGAAATCCCAAGCAATATCCTGCTGGTGAGGCCGGCTCTACCCTAGTCACCAGGGTATAACTGCGCACTCCTGCACTCCAGAGATACACGCCAATCCTCACTACATACACAAATCTGTCTTCATCTTTTTTTCTTGTTTTGACCGTGCATCTCATGTGTTCGTACGTGTGAGTTTATCTCTTTACAAAAACAGTGAAGTGGGATTTTCTCACTTAATGCTCTCTTTTCCAATACACTGGTAACCTTATTAAAGTTGCTTTCATAACGAACAATAAACAGAGCACCTGGGTCAATTACGTCTTACATCCACACACAAGACCTCACCACTGACGGGGATGCGAGGAGTCTCTTGTGTCATGTGTGCAGGTGCAGTCCAGGAGGCCAGGCTGGTGTATATCTACAGAACTCACATTCTACCCAGAGATATGACTGACTTCTTTCCAGTTTTACATCTGCCATTCGATGCTGCAGCACATCCACGTCATCTGGATATACTTGGCTGTATTACTTCCTTCATCCTGACGCCACATCTTGGCCAAATCCGACACCCTGGGTATCACAAACGTGATCGTTTATCAGTAAAGCTCGTCTTCAGTTCAGCTATCTTCACACTACTTCAGCCACTCGGTCCACTACCTGCCTTCACACTGCACACCCGTGTAGACGTTACCAACAACCACAAACATACGACTATAAACTTCATAAAGACGATGTATTATTCTTACAAAGATGTTACAGTAAATTTCAAACAAAGTAAAACATTATTCAAACACACAAGCACACACAGAAAGTGAGCTCGGCATTAATGTAGTCAAAGTAACAGAGGCATTGCATACATCCACACTTCCTATGAAAATTATTCTGCTTACAAAATAATACAACAAAATCTGCTAGCACCCCCCCCCCCCCCCAAGAAAAAAAAGTATGCAATTGAAAAGAAATAATTCCATGATGATACCTTTAACAAAACCATGACAAACTTATATATATATATATATATATATATATATATATATATATATATATATATATATATATATATATACATACACACGTTGTCGCTGTCTCCCGCGTTAGCAAGGTAGCGCAAGGAAACAGACGAAGGAGTGGCCCAATCCACCCACATACACATGTATATACATACACGTCCACACACAGCACATATACATACCTATAAATCTCAACGTATACATATATATATATATATATATATATATATATATATATATATATATATATATATATATATATACACACAGACATATACATACATACACATGTACATAATTCATAGTCTGCCCTTATTCATTCCCGTTGCCACCCCGCCACACATGAATATATATATATATATATATATATATATATATATATATATATATATATATATATATATATTATCCCTGGGATTAGGGGAGAAAGAATACTTTCCCACGTATTCCCTGCGTGTCGTACAAGGCGACTAAAAGGGAAGGGAGCGGGGGGCTGGAAATCCTCCCCTCTCATCATTTCTTTTTTAATTTTTCAGAAGAAGGAACGGTGAAGTGGGCGAGGTGAGGATATTTTCTCAAAGGCCCAGTCCTCTGTTCTTAACGCTACCTCGCTAATGCGGGAAATGGCGAATAGTATGAAAGAAAGAAAATATAATATATATATATATATATATATATATATATATATATATATATATATATATATATATTGACTGGTTGGTAAGGTTATTTAATGTATGTATGACTCATGGTGAGGTGCCTGAGGATTGGCGGAATGCGTGCATAGTGCCATTGTACAAAGGCAAAGGGGATAAGAGTGAGTGCTCAAATTTCAGAGGTATAAGTTTGTTGAGTATTCCTGGTAAATTATATGGGAAGGTGTTGATTGAGAGGGTGAAGGCATGTACAGAGCATCAGATTGGGGAAGAGCAGTGTGGTTTCAGAAGTGGTAGAGGATGTGTGGATCAGGTGTTTGCTTTGAAGAATGTATGCGAGAAATACTTAGAAAAGCAAATGGATTTGTATGTAGCGTTTATGCATCTGGAGAAGGCATATGATAGAGTTGATAGAGATGCTCTGTGGAAGGTATTAAGAATATATGGTGTGGGAGGCAAGTTGTTAGAAGCAGTGAAAAGTTTTTATCGAGGATGTAAGGCATGTGTACGTGTAGGAAGAGAGGAAAGTGATTGGTTCTCAGTGAATGTAGGTTTGCGGCAGGGGTGCGTGATGTCTCCATGGTTGTTTAATTTGTTTATGGATGGGGTTGTTAGGGAGGTGAATGCAAGAGTTTTGGAAAGAGGGGCAAGTATGAAGTCTGTTGGGGATGAGAGAGCTTGGGAAGTGAGTCAGTTGTTGTTCGCTGATGATACAGCGCTGGTGGCTGATTCATGTGAGAAACTGCAGAAGCTGGTGACTGAGTTTGGTAAAGTGTGTGAAAGAAGAAAGTTAAGAGTAAATGTGAATAAGAGCAAGGTTATTAGGTACAGTAGGGTTGAGGGTCAAGTCAATTGGGAGGTAAGTTTGAATGGAGAAAAACTGGAGGAAGTAAAGTGTTTTAGATATCTGGGAGTGGATCCACCAGCGGATGGAACCATGGAAGCGGAAGTGGATCATAGGGTGGGGGAGGGGGCGAAAATCCTGGGAGCCTTGAAGAATGTGTGGAAGTCGAGAACATTATCTCGGAAAGCAAAAATGGGTATGTTTGAAGGAATAGTGGTTCCAACAATTTTGCATGGTTGCGAGGCGTGGGCTATGGATAGAGTTGTGCGCAGGAGGGTAGATGTGCTGGAAATGAGATGTTTGAGGACAATGTGTGGTGAGGTGGTTTGATCGAGTAAGTAACGTAAGGGTAAGAGAGATGTGTGGAAATAAAAAGAGCGTGGTTGAGAGAGCAGAAGAGGGTGTTTTGAAATGGTTTGGGCACATGGAGAGAATGAGTGAGGAAAGATTGACCAAGAGGATATATGTGTCGGAGGTGGAGGGAACGAGGAGAAGAGGGAGACCAAATTGGAGGTGGAAAGATGGAGTGAAAAAGATTTTGTGTGATCGGGGCCTGAACATGCAGGAGGGTGAAAGGAGGGCAAGGAATAGAGTGAATTGGATCGATGTGGTATACCGGGGTTGACGTGCTGTCAGTGGAATGAATCAGGGCATGTGAAGCGTCTGGGGTAAACCATGGAAAGCTGTGTAGGTATGTATATTTGCGTGTGTGGACGTGTATGTATATACATGTGTATGGGGGTGGGTTGGGCCATTTCTTTCGTCTGTTTCCTTGCGCTACCTCGCAAACGCGGGAGACAGCGACAAAAAAAAAAAAAAATATATATATATATATATATATATATATATATATATATATATATATATATATATATATATATATTGGAAAGGATCACAATTTTGCGCGCGATCATATATATATATATATATAGTATGAAAGAAAGAAATATATATATATATATATATATTGGAAAGGATCACAATTTTGCGCGTGATCAAGATATTGCTATGATTCCACATGTTATATATATATATATATATATATATATATATATATATATATATATATATATATATATATATTTTTTTTTTTTTTCAAACTATTCGCCATTTCCCGCGTTAGCGAGGTAGCGTTAAGAACAGAGAACTGGGCCACTGAGGGAATATCCTCACCTGGCCCCCTTCTCTGTTCCTTCTTTTGGAAAATTAAAAAAAAATGAGAGGGGAGGATTTCCAGCCCCCCGCTCCCTCCCCTTTTAGTCGCCTTCTACGACACGCAGGGAATACGTGGGAAGTATTCCTTTCTCCCCTATCCCCAGGGATATATATATATATATATATATATATATATATATATATATATATATATATATATATATATATATATATATATATATATATATATATATATATATATATATATATATATATATATATATATATATATATATATATATATATATATATTCCTATGAGTCCACGGGGAAAATGAAACATGATAAGTTCCCAAGTGCACTCTCGTGTAATAATCACATCATCAGGGGAGATGCAAGATAGAAATATAAAAGTCAGTTGATATACAAAGAAGAGATGTAGCTAGGACGTCATTTGGTAAACAAGTGACTGTCCAAGACAGACAAATTGTTTACAAATGGCGTCCTAGGTACGTCTCCTCGCTGTATATCAACTGACTGTTATATCTCATCCTTGTATTTCCCCTGATGATGTGATTATTACACGAAAGTTCACTTGGGAACTTCTTGTGTTTCATTTTCCCCATGAAGTCATAGGAATATACTTGAGATCACGCGCAAAATTGTGATCCTTTCCAATATATATATATATATATATATATATATATATATATATATATATATATATATATATATATATATTTTATATATATATATATATATATATATATATATATATATATATATATATATATATATATATATATATATATATATATTTTATATATATATATATATATATATATATATATATATATATATATATATATATATATATATATATATTCGCCAGTTCCCGCGTTACCGAGATAGCGTTAAGAACAGAGACTGAGCCTACGAGAGAAAATCCTCAACTCGCCCGCTTCTCTGTTCCTTTTTTATGGGGAAAGTAAAAACTAGAAGGGAGGATTTCCAGCCTCCTGCTCCCTCCCCTTTTAGTCGCCTTCTACCACAAACAGGGAATACGTGGGCAACTGAAGCCCTCAACAAGGCCAACTCATTAACGCTACATATACATGTCTAGTACTTCTCCTAACATCTTGCTTCTATCCGAGACACAGTTGTCTAATGATGTTCTCACTTGTCCCTTTTTCATATCAAACTATAACCTCCACTCACGATGCCCTGTTCAAAAGTGGTGTTTGTGCTGATTCCAACATCAACACACCTGTTGCACGCCTCAAGGACCTTGAATCTCCGAACTTTAATGTTATGTCGCTTAAGGTCTGTCTCCCTACTACCACACTTTCCTTCTAATTTTATATCCTTCTTCGAGTATCTAAACTCCTGCCATGAGAGTGTGACATCCTCTCATCCGCAAACCGAGATCCTCTACCTCAGGGAATTCAACGTTCACCACAGGGAAGGGTTGAATTCCTCCCATACGGATAGTGGGAGGACTAAAGTTCTAACTTTCTCCATTCTCAACGATTTAGAGAAATCATCTCCCAACCTACCTATATTCTTGACTGTTGTGACCAATCTCTTAATATTCTGGATTTGTTTTTCACCTCTAGTCCATTTCCGTTAGCACACAATCTCGCCCCCAATTGGTTCATCTGATCACACTCTCATAAATGTATCTATTCTAACAGCACCGACCCCACTAGCAGTCCCTTCTAAGCGTAAATACTGGCACCTCAACAAAGCTGACTGGAGTAACCTACGTAACTTCTTTCCTTGGGTATATTTTTGTTTCTTTTGTAGTGATGCTTCTGTCTCCGCCACACCCATGGCAGAGGTTATTCTTGCGGGTATTGAAGCATTTATCCCATCTTCCTCCAAAAATGACCTTTTCATCCAATTCATGGTTCAACCGTTCCTGTTCTGAGGCTATTTAGGCAAGGGATCAGGCATGTCGGGCTTGGAAAAACTCTCCTTCCTCTGGCTCCCATTCAGCTTTTATCACTGCCCTTAATCGCTGCACGCACGTTATCCGTGAGGCGAAGCGTTCCTTTATTAAAAGGAAGCGCGATAACTTCTCCTCGTCATACACTAATAGGTCTTTCTGGTCTTTAGCTAAGGGCATCTCTAACAACTTCTGTCGCTCTACCTTCCCTTCACTTTTCCGTTCAGATGGTACTACAGCTGTCTCTCCCGTAGACAAAGCAACTCTCTTTGGGTCATGTTTCTCCTCTAACTCCACCTTGGATGACTCTAACATTTCTTCATCCCTTGATGCTCCTTTTACTACTCCTATGGCCCTTCCTGTAATCTCTTTTCGGACCGTCCGAAAAGCGCTTCTTTCTCTGGACACAAGCAAGGCTTATAGTCCTGATGGCATCCATCCCAATTTACTGAAAGTGTGTGCCTCTGAACATGCATCACCTGTATACTTGCTCGTCTACTCCACTTATGTTTAAAGACCAAAACTTTTCCTTCTCCTTAAGAAGGATGACCATTCTGACCCCTCTAACTATCGCCCTATTGCTTTGACATCTACCATTTCCAAAGTCTTTGAATCCCTCCTCAACTCCCATATCCCTAGACACCTCGAAAATCACAGTCTTCCCTTCGCCTCTTCCTTATATATCATCTGACTGTTTTAAATCTTTTATCTTATTCTTATAGCTCCCCTGACGATGTGTGTGTGTGTGTGTGTGTGTGTGTGTGTGTGTGTGTGTGTGTGTGTGTGTGTAAAGAAGTGGGTGAACAAACTGGAGAGGAAGAATGAAGTGAATAACATTTTGAGATGTCGAAGCCTAAACCCGCAGAAGGGTGAAAGGCTTGCACGGGATAGAGTAAACTGGATAATTTGGTATACAGGGGACGACGTGCTATTAACGGACTAAAGCAGGGCATGTGAAGCGGCTGGGGAGAATCTCCGGAAATGTCTATGGGGCCTCATCGTGGATAATAGGGGGGATGTGGTTTCGGTGCACTGCACATGACAGCTAGATAATGGATGTGAGTGGATGCGGCCATTCTTCGTCAGTTCCTATCGCTACATCACTATCGCGTGAAGGGGCGCACGGTACAAATAAAATCACACACATAAAAAAGGTCACTAATAAGCAAAACACTTGGTTCAAGTGTGAGGACGAGACGCCATACCACTTACAGTGGGAATATGGCAGCGGTGTTACCTCGACACACAATCAGGCAGATGTGCATATCATACCCGAAGACTCCTCAGAGGGAGGCCGGGCGTGGGGAAGACACACGACGACAGTATTCACCTGTTGCTCCCTCCGCCTCACAACAACAAAGTCTATAAAGATTTGGAATTTTGTTATTTCCGTCTGGATGTGGGTGATGAGGCGCTGGTAACGAGGAGGGGCGTACAAGCTGGACCAGCAGCCTCACAGCTGGCGAGCTGAACGACCACATGACCCTCCGATATGACAGTGCCGCCTTTGGGCGCACAACGGAGGGACGGCCTGGCCTCTGACATGGAACTGAAGGGTCGAAAATGAGTGTGTCGTGCTGGCGCCTACAACTACTGCCCAGGTTTATATACTGGTCCCCACACCTGTGTCCCAGGCCAACCCGCGCCCCCACCCCTGTGTCCCTAACCAACCCCCGCCCCAACCATGTGTGCCTGGTAAAACTCAGCGCCGACCCAAATGTCCTTAGTAAACCCCAGCCCCGACCCACGCGTTCTAGTAAACCCCAGCCCCGACCCACGCGTTCCTAGTAAACCCCAGCCCCGAACCCACGCGTTCCATGGTAAACCCCAGCCCCGACCCACGTGTTCCTAGTAAACCCCAGCCTCGACCCCCGTGTCCCACTCCATACACAAATCCTGTACTCAATTTGTTTAGGGAGCGACAGTCAACTCTGTCAAGGTAAAGTCTGTGTGGGTGTCAGGTGGTCGGCACAACTGGGCGGCGGGACGTGGGTGGGAGGAAGGTGGGCGGCGAAGCCTAGGTACAGGTGGGTGGCGGGATATGCGTAGGGAGGAGGGTGGTGGGCGGAACGTGGGTGGGGCAAATGGGTGTCGTGGGGCAGGAGACCATCTCCGACCAGTGTGGGGCAGGTGGGTGAGGAGGAGGCTGCTGCACTGGTCGAGGACCTGCATGGTGGAGGGAGGCCACGTGCACAATATGATGGTGCACTAAGAAGAACGTGAGGAGGTCACATGCAAAGGCTCCGTGTTCGCTGCCCGTTTACCATGCTCCTCCTCCTCCTCCTCCCCTCAAAACTGGCATCTAGCAAATCCGTAGTACGTGACTCATGAGAAAGAGATTAATACCAATATCAGAGATAAAACTTCCACAATACTATCCACATTTCCCAGCCTTGGTTTTACATCATTTCCCTTTGATCTGACCTCCCTGGCATTTTCTGTACTTAATATCGCAAGTTTAATGGGATATGAAATCCTGGATCACGACCTTCACATCATACGCTTCCCTGCGCTACTTGGACAACGGAGGCAACGGATTATCTTGTAAATATTGTATCCAAAGATAAGCCCAGTGATTCCTCTGGACTGACAAAGGTCGCTATCCAACGCGTCTTCCTTCAATGGAATTCAAACAGCAACAGATCACTGGGTCCCTTCCAGGTTCTCAGTGACAAAAGTAAAGAAGGAACACAGATAATTCAGAGACAACACAGGCAAATTGTTAATGTGAGTAAGAAGTTCTCATTCTGGCAGATCTTAAGAGTTCCGCTCATGATGACTACGGCCTCTTAAGGATCATGTTTACACTAAAGAAGAATCCTCTTCAGTCTTGGACAACCTTGCGACAACTCTGCTTCTGTTGGCTTGTAAGTGTTGTGGGGATGAGAGTCAAAAGATATGGTTCTCAGTGACTCATGCTGGGAAAAAGTGTAACGAGTGTTTGCATGGCCATCACGACCCCTCACTCTCCCTACATCATCCATCACAACACTTGGTTGCGGGGCCACAACCTCATGACAAGAACAAAGACATAACTTCTTCTATGACACAGACTGATGTTCTGTGTCATGCTATTTCACATTTTGTATTTCTTTTTTCGCCCTTGACAAGACTGTAAATGTCCTACAGTTCAAGACACTGCTAATTTCATGTGCTTATAAAAAGGAAAAAATATATCTGAATCAGTCCGGCTGCGAGATGTAGGTGATGCATACACGGGCACCCAAGCTACACACGAGTTTGGACAGTTCCCTGACACGGATGTTTCCGTGGGAAATACTGCGCCTCAACTATGAAGTCTATGTGTGCGTCACGACCTGCAAAATATCAAAACAATATCATGTTTCCCAGGACCAGGTAGACATTCCGGACGTTCCTTAAATATAAAGTTCAACGTAAAGTCCCGGAGTCACCCGAACCTCTTCCTTACGAGGCTGAGAGTTAAAACTCTCCCCACTACCGGCGCTCACCGGTTATCTCTGTTTACATCAAGACACGTCATTTACCGTGCCTGGCGCGGCTGCTGACGCTCCATAATTCTTCAGGAGGGTTTTGCTTCCGGGCCTGTGACAGGCGGCCGGCGTGGGGGTCGCTCAGTGCGATTCACGTCTTGCGAACTGGCTCCCCTAAGTCTCAGGACTTTCCCTCTGAGAAATTCCCAGCGCATGTGACGCCGACTCCCAAGATTTGCTCATGAATATTGAGGTTGTGGAGGCTGGGTCCTGGCGCCGAGTGATGCCACACACGCTTACCTGATCCTTCAGCCTGAGACACACTAATGGCGGGCGAGAGCATGGGCAGGGGCTGGAATAATGGGGGTTTGGGAGAGGAAGTAATACACGATGATAAGCTGCTCAGATAGAGGAGGGAACAGGGAAGGGAGGAGGAGGAGGAGGAAACTCAAGGATTTTAAAGAATACAGGATAAAGTAAGGGGAAATATAAATGATAATGGAGGGAAGAGGGGATAAGGTAAGGGAACGATGGAAATTATGGCGCTTGAGGGAAGACGCAGCAACTGAAACAAATGGTGTATAAAATGGCGCTTGAATGACAAAGGGACCGAGGTAAAGAGGTGGTGTACATTACGGTGCCTGGAACAGGAAACAAGAACAGGTGAGGAAGGCGGAGTACTGTGCTGGAGACAAGAGAGCACAAGGCAGCACACAGCATAATGGACCCACGATAAAAGTGAACGTAATATCGATATTACCAACAGGTAATGCAAGATGGCTGCTTTACATACAAAGGAATAATCAGCCCCGGACATCTTATCGTACCCGGAGTATAGCTGTGCCACTCGGATAATGACTATGGTAGACGCTGAGACGATAGCAGTAACCCGGCAGCTGGTGGCAAGTTGGCGCAACACCCGACCCGACCAGACGTGAGGGCTTCAGTGGATCAACCTTCATCGTAGCGGTTGCCAGGTAAGGTGAGGAATGTGCAGTATATTCACCAGGACGTGAAGTAAAATGATCTCGCCTCTCACCCAAACATTAACATCAGGACGACAAGATGCGATAAACCATCGATCACTTCCTTAGCAAGATGATGGTCGAGATATCATGGTTCGGTAATCATTACCTCTAGCATTACCTACCAACTAAACCCTTACATCTGTATCTAAGCAACACATCTTCCTTACGAAACTTGAAATACTCCAGACCGACTTAAGATCCGTCGTCAGTCAGACGACACTAACACTGGTTCTCCCACCACACACACTTCACTTGTGTCAAAGGTCTCCCGCCATCATGCCACTTAGCAGGGCCAAACGAACTTAGGTTACCACTCAACTACAAGAAGAACATCCCAGCTGGAATCTAAATACTGGAGAGGTAGGGAGAGCACACATCCCGTCCCCCAAGCGCCAGGCCAATGACAAAAACACCATCCCTTGGTGACCCTGTCCCATGATTATATCCCTGACTTCGATCCCTGACCTCTTAATATTGTAACTAGAAGAGGACCTCTTTAGGATAAACCATCTCGAGAGAGAGAGAGAGAGAGAGAGAGAGAGAGAGAGAGAGAGAGAGAGAGAGAGAGAGAGAGAGAGAGAGAGAGAAACTACGTTGACAACAAAATCACGACACCGTACTTGGAGACAGGTACTACTTTTTGTACCAAGTATTCCCAGTTATCCCTTTTCCAGCATCTAACTCCAAGAGCTGTTCACAATTTCCATTCACAATACTGAATACCCTAAGCCCCAATTAAACCCTCAAGTGCCATATTACTTACCTTCGCATCAAAATCAACCATCACTAACACCCGGTCTCTTGCATCAAACCTCCAGACACACTAACAAAGCTGCTCCTAAAACACTATCCTCATATATATATATATATATATATATATATATATATATATATATATATATATATATATATATATATATATATATATATATATATATATTATTTTATCATTATTATTATACTTTGTCGCTGTCTCCCGCGTTTGCGAGGTAGCGCAAGGAAACAGACGAAAGAAATGGCCCCCCCCCCCATACACATGTATATACATACGTCCACACACGCAAATATACATACCTACACAGCTTTCCATGGTTTACCCCAGACGCCTCACATGCCTTGATTCAATCCACTGACAGCACGTCAACCCCGGTATACCACATCGCTCCAATTCACTCTATTCCTTGCCCTCCTTTCACCCTCCTGCATGTTCAGGCCCCGATCACACAAAATCTTTTTCACTCCATCTTTCCACCTCCAATTTGGTCTCCCTCTTCTCCTCGTTCCCTCCACCTCCGACACATATATCCTCTTGGTCAATCTTTCCTCACTCATCCTCTCCATGTGCCCAAACCACTTCAAAACACCCTCTTCTGCTCTCTCAACCACGCTCTTTTTATTTCCACACATCTCTCTTATCCTTACGTTACTCACTCGATCAAACCACCTCACACCACACATTGTCCTCAAACATCTCATTTCCAGCACATCCATCCTCCTGCGCACAACTCTATCCATAGCCCACGCCTCGCAACCATACAACATTGTTGGAACCACTATTCCTTCAAACATACCCATTTTTGCTTTCCGAGATAATGTTCTCGACTTCCACACATTCTTCAAGGCCCCCAGAATTTTCGCCCCCTCCCCCACCCTATGATCCACTTCCGCTTCCATGGTTCCATCCGCTGCCAGATCCACTCCCAGATATCTAAAACACTTCACTTCCTCCAGTTTTTCTCCATTCAAACTCACCTCCCAATTGACTTGACCCTCAACCCTACTGTACCTAATAACCTTGCTCTTATTCACATTCACTCTTAACTTTCTTCTTCCACACACTTCACCAAACTCAGTCACCAGCTTCTGCAGTTTCTCACATGAATCAGCCACCAGCGCTGTATCATCAGCGAACAACAACTGACTCACTTCCCAAGCTCTCTCATCCCCAACAGACTTCATACTTGCCCCTCTTTCCAAAACTCTTGCATTTACCTCCCTAACAACCCCATCCATAAACAAATAAACATCACACACCCCTGACGCAAACCTACATTCACTGAGAACCTATCACTTTCCTCTCTTCCTACACGTACACATGCCTTACATCCTCGATAAAAACTTTTCACTGCTTCTAACAACTTTCCTCCCACACCATATATTCTTAATACCTTCCACAGAGCATCTCTATCAACTCTATCATATGCCTTCTCCAGATCCATAAATGCTACATACAAATCCATTTGCTTTTCTAAGTATTTCTCACATACATTCTTCAAAGCAAACACCTGATCCACACATCCTCTACCACTTCTGAAACCACACTGCTCTTCCCCAATCTGATGCTCTGTACATGCCTTCACCCTCTCAATCAATACCCTCCCATATAATTTACCAGGAATACTCAACAAACTTATACCTCTGTAATTTGAGCACTCACTCTTATCCCCTTTGCCTTTGTACAATGGCACTATGCACGCATTCCGCCAATCCTCAGGCACCTCACCATGAGTCATACATACATTAAATAACCTTACCAACCAGTCAACAATACAGTCACCCCCTTTTTTAATAAATTCCACTGCAATACCATCCAAACCTGCTGCCTTGCCGGCTTTCATCTTCCGCAAAGCTTTCACTACCTCTTCTCTGTTTACCAAATCATTTTCCCTAACCCTCTCACTTTGCACACCACCTCGACCAAGACACCCTATATCTGCCACTCTATCATCAAACACATTCAACAAACCTTCAAAATACTCACTCCATCTCCTTCTCACATCACCACTACTTGTTATCACCTCCCCATTTGCGCCCTTCACTGAAGTTCCCATTTGCTCCCTTGTCTTACGCACTTTATTTACCTCCTTCCAGAACATCTTTTTATTCTCCCTAAAATTTAATGATACTCTCTCACCCCAACTCTCATTTGCCCTTTTTTTCACCTCTTGCACCTTTCTCTTGACCTCCTGTCTCTTTCTTTTATACATCTCCCACTCAATTGCATTTTTTCCCTGCAAAAATCGTCCAAATGCCTCTCTCTTCTCTTTCACTAATACTCTTACTTCTTCATCCCACCACTCACTACCCTTTCTAATCAACCCTCCTCCCACTCTTCTCATGCCACAAGCATCTTTTGCGCAATCCATCACTGATTCCCTAAATACATCCCATTCCTCCCCCACTCCCCTTACTTCCATTGTTCTCACCTTTTTCCATTCTGTACTCAGTCTCTCCTGGTACTTCCTCACACAGGTCTCCTTCCCAAGCTCACTTACTCTCACCACCCTCTTCACCCCAACATTCACTCTTTTTTTCTGAAAACCCATACAAATCTTCACCTTAGCCTCCACAAGATAATGATCAGACATCCCTCCAGTTGCACCTCTCAGCACATTAACATCCAAAAGTCTCTCTTTCGCACGCCTGTCAATTAACACGTAATCCAATAACGCTCTCTGGCCATCTCTCCTACTTACATAAGTATACTTATGTATATCTCGCTTTTTAAACCAGGTATTCCCAATCATCAGTCCTTTTTCAGCACATAAATCTACAAGCTCTTCACCATTTCCATTTACAACACTGAACACCCCATTTATACGAATTATTCCCTCAACTGCCACATTACTCACCTTTGCATTCAAATCACCCATCACTATAACCCGGTCTCGTGCATCAAAACCACTAAGACACTCATTCAGCTGCTCCCAAAACACTTGCCTCTCATGATCTTTCTTCTCATGCCCAGGTGCATATGCACCAATAATCACCCACCTCTCTCCATCAACTTTCAGTTTTACCCATATTAATCGAGAATTTACTTTCTTACACTCTATCACATACTCCCACAACTCCTGTTTCAGGAGTATTGCTACTCCTTCCCTTGCTCTTGTCCTCTCACTAACCCCTGACTTTACTCCCCAGACATTCCCAAACCACTCTTCCCCTTTACCCTTGAGCTTCGTTTCACTCAGAGCCAAAACATCCAGGTTCCTTTCCTCAAACATACTACCTATCTCTCCTTTTTTCACATCTTGGTTACATCCACACACATTTAGGCACCCCACTCTGAGCCTTCGAGGAGGATGAGCACTCCCCGCCTGACTCCTTCTTCTGTTTCCCATTTTAGAAAGTTAATACACGGAGGGGAGGATTTCTGGCCCCCCGCTCCCGTCCCCTCTAGTCGCTTTCTACGACACGCGAGGAATACGTGGGAAGTATTCTTTCACCCCTATCCCCAGGGATAATATACATATATATATACATATACACATACACACACATACACACACACACACGCACATACACACACACACACACACACATACATATATATACATATGACAAAATGTAGAAAACTGAAACTTCTAGCTTGAAATGAATGAAAAAAATGAATGTCACACAATGGTTCAACCTCTGGCTATGGAAAAAAGGAAATGTATAATTTATTTACACAAACGTCAATAGCAGTTCTCATCAATTTAACCACTGTATCAATAAGCTTCAATGTCTAAGCTACATTTTTCTCCAATTTCTCCAATATATATATATATATATATATATATATATATATATATATATATATATATATATATATATATATATATATATATGGATAGAGTTGTGCGCAGGAGGGTGGATGTGCTGGAAATGAGATGTTTGAGGACAATGTGTGGTGTGAGGTGGTTTGATCGAGTAAGTAATGTAAGGGTAACAGAGATGTGTGGAAATAAAAAGAGCGTGGTTGAGAGAGCAGAAGAGGGTGTTTTGAAATGGTTTGGGCACATGGAGAGAATGAGTGAGGAAAGATTGACCACGAGGATATATGCGTCGGAGGTGGAGGGAACGAGGAGAAGTGGGAGACCAGATTGGAGGTGGAAAGATGGAATGAAAAAGATTTTGAGTGATCGGGGCCTGAACATGCAGGAGGGTGAAAGGCGGACAAGGAATAGAGTGAATTGGATCGATGTGGTATACCGGGGTCGACGTGCTGTCAATGGATTGAATCAGGGCATGTGAAGCGTCTGGGGTAAACCATGGAAAGTTCTGTGGGGCCTGGATGTGGAAAGGGGGCTGTGGTTTCGGGCATTATTAAATGACAGCTAGAGACTGAGTGTGAACGAATGAGGCCTTTGTTGTCTTTTCCTAGCGCTACTTCGCACACATGAGGGGGGAGGGGGATTTTATTCCGTGTGTGGCGAGGTGGCGATGGGAATAAATAAAGGCAGACAGTATGAATTATGTACATGTGTATATATGTATATGTCTGTGTGTGGTTATATATGTGTACATTGAGATGTATAGGTATGTATATTTGCGTGTGTGGACGTGTATGTATATGCATGTGTATGGGGTGGGTTGGGCCATTTCTTTCGTCTGTTTCCTTGCGCTACCTCGCAAACGCGGGAGACAGCGACAAAGCAAAATAAAATCAAATAAATGAGTTTGAATGGAGAAAAACTGGAGGAAGTGAAGTGTTTTAGATATCTGGGAGTGGATCTGTCAGCGGATGGAACCATGGAAGCGGAAGTGGATCATAGGGTGGGGGAGGGGGCGAAAATTTTGGGAGCCTTGAAAAATGTGTGGAAGTCGAGAACATTATCTCGGAAAGCAAAAATGGGTATGTTTGAGGGAATAGTGGTTCCAACAATGTTGTATGGTTGCGAGGCGTGGGCTATGGATAGAGATGTGCGCAGGAGGATGGATGTGCTGGAAATGAGATGTTTGAGGACAATGTGTGGTGTGAGGTGGTTTGATCGAGTAAGTAACGTAAGGGTAAGAGAGATGTGTGGAAATAAAAAGAGCGTGGTTGAGAGAGCAGAAGAGGGTGTTTTGAAATGGTTTGGGCACATGGAGAGAATGAGTGAGGAGAGATTGACCAAGAGGATATATGTGTCGGAGGTGGAGGGAACGAGGAGAAGAGGGAGACCAAATTGGAGGTGGAAAGATGGAGTGAAAAAGATTTTGTGTGATCGGGGCCTGAACATGCAGGAGGGTGAAAGGAGGGCAAGAAATAGAGTGAATTGGTGTCATGTGGTATACAGGGGTTGACGTGCTGTCAGTGGATTGAAGCAAGGCATGTGAAGCGTCTGGGGTAAACCATGGAAAGCTGTGTAGGTATGTATATTTGCGTGTGTGGACGTGTGTATGTACATGTGTATGGGGGGGGGGTTGGGCCATTTCTTTCGTCTGTTTCCTTGCGCTACCTCGCAAACGCGGGAGACAGCGACAAAGTATAAAAAAAAAAAAAAAAAAATATATATATATATATATATATATATATATATATATATATATATATATATATATATATATATATATATATATATATATATATATATATATATATATATATATATATATATATATATATATATATATATAATACTTTGTCGCTGTCTCCCGCGTTAGCGAGGTAGCTCAAAGAAACAGACGAAAGAATGGCCAAACCCATCCACATACTCATTTATACACATACACGTCCACACACGCACATATACATACCTATACCTTTCAACGTATACATATATATACATAGAGAGACATATACATATATACCCATGTACATAATTCACACTTGCTGCCCCCATTCATTTCCGTCGCCACCCCGCCACACATGAAATGACAACCCCCTCCCCCCGCACGCGCGCGAGGTAGCGCTAGGAAAAGACAACGAAGGCAGCATTCGTTCACACTCAGTCTCTACCTGTCATGTGTAATGCACCGAAACCACAGCTCCTTCTCCACATCCAGGCCGCCCCACAAAACTTTCCATGCTTTACCCCAGACGCTTCACATGCCCTAGTTCAACTCATTGACAGCACGTCGACCCCGGTATACCACATCGTTCTAATTCACTCTATCCCTTGCTCACGCCTTTCATCCTACTACATGTTCAGGCCCCGATCGTTCCAAATCTTTTTCACTCCATCTTTCCACCTCCAATTTGGTCTCCCACTTCTCCTCGTTCCCTCCACCTCTGACACATATGTCCTCTTTGTCAATCTTTACTCACTTATTCTCTCCATGTGACCAAGCCATTTCAATACACACTCTTCTGCTCTCTCAACCACACTCTTTTTATTACCATACATCTCTCTTACCCTTTCACTACTTACTCGATCAAACCACCTCACATCACATATTGTCCTCAAGCATCTTATTTCTAACACATCCACCCTCCTCCGCACAACCCTATCTATAGCCCACGCCTCGCAACCATATAACATTGTCGAAAGCATTATTCCTTCAAACATACCCATTTTTGCTTTTCGAGATAATTATCTCGAGTTTCACACATTTTTCAACGCTCCCAGAACTTTCGCCCCCTCCCCCAATATATATATATATATATATATATATATATATATATATATATATATATACTTAGTAGCAACAATATTCTAAATGTTAAATATTCCCGAGGCGAGCGTCCTTGAAGAGTGTAGACCTGTGGTAAAACAAACCATGTGAACGATATAATCTGACACGTGTATACCAGAGTTCACGAATTATAAATATGCAATTTCAAAAAGCTTCGGCAACTAGAAAAAAAAGTTATCGGTAACATCAAAAACTCAAATGCTCTAAACAAAACAAAGGGTTCAAAATTAGTAACTTTGATCCACTGACTATTGAAAGCCATCATATAACTTTTCCAACCACAGAGAGAAAAATAACTAGTTATCAGTTTAAATAAAAACGTATATTTTACATCACTAAATAATAACAATAACACAGTATAATATGTCGGCGAGTAGACACATACACTGCCATTCGCACGGACTCTCCTGCCCTGATGATAATACCATATATACAGAGAATGGATGTGTGCCGACGTGGCCTTTTTCCATCTGTAGTGGCGCTCCCTCGCTAACGCGGGAAATGGCGAACAAGTATGCCGAGGAATATATATATATATATATATATATATATATATATATATATATATATATATATATATATATACACACACACACACACACACACACACAAAGGAAAACAAGTGCATGGGAATTAAACAGTTGGGATATTTGTGATGTTAGAGCAGCTAACAAACACACAGTTACCTTCCCAAGATCTCATCAGACACGTACTCATTTTCAGCTCTCCCCTGCCCCCTCATGTGCAACCAGCTGTGTGGCCGTACATACTGTCTCCCTCAGTCTCCCCGACAAAATGAAATTCAAGAATCTTTTTCAACTCGACTCTTGAGGGGAAAATGACATTTGCGGGAACCTGAGATGAATTTAGAAGGAGCAAGAATTCTCTCCGAGATATCTGAAAGGGGGAAAGGCAGGTGTGGCTGTTAGGGAAGGTGCTACATGTGAGGAAGGTGTGGGTGTTGGAGAAGGTCCTATTGTGGCAGGGTTGTGCGTGTTAGAGAATCTTTATGTGACGGAGGCGTAGGTGCTGGAAATGAACCTACGTATATGTGACAGGGGTGTGGGTGCTGTAGATCCTATATACGACGGAATGTGGGTGCTGGAGTACTTGTAAGTGTAGGAGTAGTGGATGTTGGAGAAGAACCGAGATGACAGAAGTGCGGGTGTTGAAGAACTGAAACGTAATGGAGGTGCAGATGTTGGAGATGGACCAAAATACGACGGAGGTGTGGGTGTTGGAGAAGTTACATGTGACGCTGAGGTTGGTTGATGATCTCATGTGACAGATGTGTCGTTCTCAAACTAGGGTGGCAGTAGGTGTAGAAAGCATCAAGCCTGGTGTAATACGTGGTCGAGGCAAAACCGGTGTCTGGTCACATAAAACCAGTGTAGTGAAGGTAGAGAGAGAGAGGGACCTGATGGAGATGCCTGGGTGTATTAAGACGAAGCACGACAGAACGACCACTGAGCACTAGAGTACGAACCTTGACCACGACAGTACCGCCCTCTGACCACGACTATATGACCGATAACACGCTAGTTGGGCCCTTGAGCACATCGGTACGATCTTTGGACACGACGGTGCGACTCTCAACCACGACCTGTGCCATCTTTGAGCACGACAGTATCATGTTTGAACACGACGATAGAACCCTTGACCACGAAGATATGACCCTTGAGCACGACGGTGCGACCCTTGAGCATGACGGCACGACCTTAAGGGTCAGTGTAAATGCTAGACCACCGCACCCAAGAGTCATATCGTCGTGCCCATGGTTTAAAAGCACGACTAACTCATTGAATTTTATTTACGAGTCAGCTAACCAGGTGAGTCTACGAGGATGAAACGTATGTACAGTGTTTGTAACCCTATAAGTGTGATGGCGGGTGGAAACAGTTAAGCCAGTGCTTCACAGTGTGCTAAAACTGGCGTAGAGGTGAGTGGGGACTAATCTAGTGTGGCAAACGATGCAAAACTAAGTGGCGTGTCCAGCGTAGTGTACGTATGAAGTTAAACTAGTATAGTGAGGGTGAAGGCTAAACTAATTCACTGGAGAGTGAGATAAAACGATCCTGGGGTGCATAATGTACTGCTGTGAACTGGGTGAAGGTATATTCAGTGCAGAGAATGTGGGCGACAACCTAACATCATATGTTTAAACAGTAACATTGGTATTATAAGAGTAGATGTTAAACTAGTTTAGTGGAGGCAGAAGTCTCTATACGTGCATCAGGCACTGTAGATGAAGAAGACAAAACATTTGTACAGACGAGATGAAATTTAGACCAGTGGAGAGAACATGGTAAGAATATGATGCCTGTATTGTCTAATGCACTATATGTAGGCAACAGAGTTAATATGCACTTTATACCGTAAATACAAGGAGCACCAGGTCACCGGGAGAGGGAGAGGGTCTGTCCCCACCCACACGGCAGGTGATGGGTGTGGTGGGGCGTGGCCTCAGTCAGGTCGGTACTGCCGGGAGCTACCACCAGCCTCATCACATTGGACGTTACCCTCCACTCACTCCCACTCTCCCAAACACCCTCCGGACTCATGCTCCCAAAGCTTAAAGCTTCCCTTCGACGGGTGTAGGTAGGTGGAATAGGGTAGACTCTGCCCATAGTCGGGTGTACAGAGGTGGTATTGGGTGGACTCTACTACAGGACAGGTGTAAGGAAGCGAGGCCAGGTACGCACTACCAGAGGACGAAAGTAGGACAGGAATCCCCGCATTAGGACGAGTGTAGGAGGGTGGGATGAGGACCTAACCTGGGAAGAGTTTAGGATAGGTATCGTCAACGCCACAATAACTTCCATCGCTACCAGAGGTGCTACTCAGACGCAACACTCCACTGTCATTCATCCTCTCCATCATCTGACACCTGGTTTACAGTCTCAAACTTTACCATCTATAATTTCTTATATTTCACTTGAGATTATTGCCACAACTTCTACCCTCTTCCTCTCAAGATCACCTACTAAAAACTCTTGTCTGAGAGCTTCATATACGCAAGGAAATGGAAAGTAGTCAGTGATGTTTCCCTGTGATTCAACTCACGGGTCACTAAGCCTTCATGTGCTAACGAGAGAGGTATTGTACAATCTGTGAGTCGTAATTCTTCGCACTTCCCTCACTCCTTATAGGAGTTCCACCGCAAGACACAATCCGCTGGGAAATCACCAACTCATCTGAATAAATCTATGAACACAAGTTTTTATGTTTTTACATTAGTCTCTTGAGCACGACGGCACGACCCTTGGGCGTGATGGTAGACCAAGGGTCGTATCGTCGAGGTTAATGGGTTAAGCTGGGAAAAGCTCGGCGCTGCGGTGTCATAACTTGTTCCAAAAACGCCACTACCATGATGATGATGATGATGATGATGATGATGATGCCAGTAGACACACGTGGCAACGAGGTGAATGCCTCGCCCACCATGATGGTCTGGAACTGCTTGCTCAGGCAACTGCAAGCACGTCACACTAACCTCGCCCTCACGTTTCCCTCAAGTTACATGAGGATGGGCTGGCTAATCCCGGAGATTTCTGGCGAGGCAGATTGAAAAATAACTGCCTCCCGCAGCCCAGCTCTTTAATACCACGAACTGCGACAACCTGCTACTTAATCTCCTGGCTTCCTTCTCGTAACACAGTGGAAGAAGAACAATGATATGACCAAAATGTCTCCAGGGGATCAACGGGCTACTTCCCCTCAGCCTCCATCTACTACACCTCAACTTACGCTAGGGATACTGACGCAGGTGGCAAGCAACACAAAGAGGTGAAAGCTGCACAGTTAGGGAACAGATACCAGACGAAGCACAGGTGGGGGTGCAGCAGAGATGGACAGTGGCATAAGCAGTGAGTGACCCAGTTAGGGAGTGGCACAGGTGGGGTGTGGCAGTGGTGGAGAGTGGCACTGGCGGGTGTGGCAGTGGTGGAGAGTGGCACTGGCGGGTGTGGCAGTGGTGTGCAGCGAAACAAGTACGGGAGTGGTACGGGTGGGGTGTGGCAGTGGTGTGCAGCGAAACAAGGTACGGGAGTGGTACGGGTGGGGTGTGGCAGTGGTGTGCAGCGAAACAGGTACGGGAGTGGTACGGGTGGGGTGTGGCAGTGGTGGAGAGTGGTACGGGTGGGGTGTGGCAGTGGTGTGCAGCGAAACAAGTACGGGAGTGGCACGGGTGGGGTGTGGCAGTGGTGGGATGGTAAGCCAGCCATGGGTCAGTGGTCACCAGGGGACGCGTTCCTCTTTACCAGCGTCAGGGAAAAAACCTCCATAAGTGAGGCTTTCTGTGGGAGCCCACTCCAACCCCCACCATGGCCACTCCACACCTTCCCTCCCCAACATGACCATACGGCCTTCCCCATCACACACCTTCCCTCCCCAGCAAGACCACACGGCCTTCCCCACTATACACATTCTCTCTCCAACATGACTACACGGCCTTCCCCACTATACACATCTCCCTAATGTGACTAAACGACCTTCCCCACCATACACTTCCCCTCTCCAACATAACTACAATGCCTTCCCCAACACACACCTTCCCTCACCAACATGACTACATGGTCTTCCCCAACACACACCTCCCCTCTCCAACATGACTACATGGTCTTATCCATAACACACACCTCCCCTCTCCAACATAACTACACCGTCTTCCCCAACACATACTTCCCCTCCCCAACATGACCATACGGCCTCCCACTACACGCCTTGCCTCCCAAACATGACGAAACGGCCTTCCCCACCACACACTTCTCTCCCCCACCATGACTTTATGTGCCAATTGCCACTCCTCCTCCTCCTCCACTCCTCCCCACTATAACCTCTAGCCCATCAGATATATCATTGTGACCCAAGACACTTGTCGTCCCGTACGTGTAATCTGACTCATTAACACTGAGCCATGGGATATCAGCCTTGTATTCTTACACACACACACACACATACACACACACACACACACACACACACACACACACACACACACACAACGAGGTGTTGGGTAAACCTCGCGAGGTAGGATCGATCACTGGCCTTCATATGTCCCCATGAATGGATGGTTCTTCAGGAGGTAAGATGGAGTGTCGGAGAGCCAAGCCTCACCACCCACCATCTCCTCACCCTTTCACCGCTGAGCATCAGCCGGATGCATCTCATCTTCAATATGAATCAGAGTGACGCTCTCAATGACAAAATATTTCAAATGCAAATTAATCAAATGCAATGCGTGTCATTAAATCCTCAACATAGCTTAATTAATCCCGTTTTACAAATGAAAACTTCAACACCAGTTGTGACATGGGCCTCCCCCCAGCCTGACACCACCGCCACCTACACGTTATAAAACCTTCAGTCCGCCGTCAGAGGTCATTTCCTCTTCATATGTTTCATTCAAATTCCAATTTACTCTTTGAAACCTTGATGGGTACACGCAACCCCTCTTGATGGAGACATTCCCTGGTGCAAAAGTCATCTACAACATTACCTCTGCAGCAGTATTCATACGACGCTCTGACCCCACATACGTTTTACTGATGTTGGGAGTCTGGTCTCCACCTATGGGACCAGGCTCCAGTGTTTCTCATCACACCTCTAGCCAGGCCTTTAATACCCGAAGGTCGTATCATTCTGATGAAGGATCGTACCATCCTACTCAAGGGTCTTTACATCCTGCTGAAGGGTCGTACCGTCCTACTCAAGGGACATACAATCCTGCTGAAGGGTCGTATCGCCCTACTCAAGGGACATACAATCCTGCTCAAGGGTCGTACCGTCCCGCTGAAGGGTTGTCCCTTCTTACTCAAAGGACGCACCACCCTGCTCAAGGGTCGTGCCGTCCTACTCAAGGGACATACAATCCTGCTCAAGGGTCGTACCATCCTGCTGAAGGGTTGTCCCTTCTTACTCAAAGGACGTACCACCCTGCTCAAGGGTCGTGCCGTCCCGTTGAAGGGTCGTACCGTCCCTCCAAGGGGTTAATATGTTAAGGTGTCTGTGTACACAGACTGCAGGCCTATGTACTCCTACAATGCAACCCGCGTATCGAGCAATCTGCGTTTATATCTTGCCTGTAATTTGTTTGAGGTCATCTTGCAGTGGCCCGTGGTACGTGCAACACCTCCAGGTAACCAGATCAACAGATTATCTTGAGAGTATATTAGGCAAGAATGATTATCTGAAGAATATATTAGGGAGGAATGATTATCTTAAGAATATATTAGGGAGGAATGATTATCTTAAGAATATATTAGGCGAGAATTAATATCTTAAGAGTATATTAGGCAGGAATGATTATCTTAAGAATACATTAGGCAGGAATGATTATCTTATGAGTATAATAGGCAAAAATTATTGTCTTAAGAGTGTATTAGGCAGATTATCTTAAGAGTATACTAGGCAGGAACGATTATCTTAAGAGTATACTGAGTAACAGGTGTTCCATGATCTAAGTGTAAAATTCGTAGCATGTCTCCCGTCTACGCTCCAGAAGTTTTGATATTAATGCCACGAATGAAAGTAGCCAGTGAATGATCCCAGTACATCCTCAACTCGATAACTTTCGCCTGTCAGTATTCTGGTGTGGAGAATGCACCATGTGCGTCACCATCATGATTCTCTCTCTCTCTCTCTCTCTCTCTCTCTCTCTCTCTCTCTCTCTCTCTCTCTCTCTCTCCCACAAACACACACCCCGCGTCCATCCCAGCCACGCTCCCTCTTCCCAAGTCTCCCGCCCATGCTCGATATCCTCTGTGAATACTGCCTCAAATTGGCATTCTCTTCACCTCTTTCTCATGCGCTGCCCGGCAACCTACTCTTGCTCTCCTAAACCGCTCTCACCTCACTGCTCTCTACTGTCCCCTTAACACAGATAGACAGAAAGACGCGCGCGAGCGCTCACACACACACACACACACACACACACACACACACACACACACACACACACACATCCAAATCCGTACATCATTAGTTACAGAATAACAGCTGTCAAGCCAATAGCTCATATTTTAAGCAGTGTGACAGATAGCATTCCACTGTCCAGTTTTGGTCACAGTGTGCAGCTGTTGTTGAATCTTGTCACGCCACACACTACCATTTCCCCTATATGGTTCCAGGCACCATACATCACATGTAAGGCTTAGAGAACCCACTTCAGGAACAGTCTCTCTCTCTCTCTCTCTCTCTCTCTCTCTCTCTCTCTCTCTCTCTCTCTCTCTCTCTCTCTCTCTCTCCATAGTAAATCTTCAGCTTCTACTAAATATAATAATGTCATCGCGACCAGCAAGCTTATAATACGTGACGATACTTGGTGACTTAATGTCATGCTCAAGTGTGGTTAGTACGAAGTGGGGGCATGAGGGGAAGGGAGGCATATTAAGTTGGCTAATGGTGAAGGGAGGGAAGATTTTGGAGTGATCTGAGATGAGACAGCGGGAGATAATGGGATGAGAGTGAAGCGGAATGAGGTGACATAAGGTGCGACAGGTGAAAAAGAAGAGAAATGAGCATGAGATCTGGTGCTGGTGAGGTGTGGTTATGAAGTGCGGGCCGGGAATGAGGACGGGCGCGGGTCGAGGATGAGGACGGGCGCTGTCCCTGGATGTGGACGGGCGCGGGCTGAGGATGCGGACGGGTGTGGGCCAAGGATGACGACGGGCGCCGGCAGGGGATGAGGACGGGCGCGGGCCGAGGATGAGGACGGGCCGGGCCGGAGATAAGGACGGGCACGAGTCTGGGATAAGGACGGGCGCGGGCCGAGGATGCGGGCCGGGGATGAGGACGGGCGCGGGCAAGGGATGAGGATGGGCGCGGGTCGGGGATTAGGACGGATGAGGACCGGGGATGAGGGCGGGCGCGGGCAAAGGATGAGGGCGGGCGAGGGCCCGGGATGAGAGCGGGCGAGGGCCCGAGATGAGGACGGGAGCGGCCAAGGGATGATCGCGGGTGTGGGCTGGGGATGAGGGCGGGAGAGGGCCCGAGATGAGGACGGGCGCAGGCCGGGGATGAGGACGGGCGCGGGTAGAGGATGAGCTCGGGCACGGGCCGGGGATGAGGGCGGGCGAGGGCCCGAGGTGAGGACGGGCGCGGGCCGGAGATGAGGACGGGAGCGGCCCAGGGATGATTGCGGGCGCGGGCCCGGGAAGAGGGCGGGAGAGGGCCCGAGATGAGGACGGGCGCAGGCCGGGGATGAGGACGGGCGCAGGCCGGGGATGAGGACGGGCGCGGGCCCGGGATGAGGACGGGCGCAAGCCTGGGATTAGGGCGGGAGCGTACCGAGAGAGAGGACGGGCGCGGGCCGGGGATGTGGACGGGCGCGGGCCGGGGATGAGGGCGGGCGCGGGCCGGGGATGGTGAGGTGCACTTTAACCCTCAGCCAATATTGAAGAGCAGGTGAGCCAAAGACAACCTCCCTCCCTGGCTCCAGGTGTCTCTCCCCGCCTCACTCCACCGTCTCTCCTCCTCCCCCTCCAACACTGCCACGACGTACACACACACAGACACACACACACACACACACACACACACACACACACACATACAAACCATCACTAATTCCCCTCATTAGTACAATCACCATCGATGGCAGTACATCCTAATGTGTACTCTTTCGTGCACATATACCACCTCATCACCTCTACGAACACCTGCTCTACTGTTGCCTCCATTATGGTCAACACCACCCATAATCAGCACTGCCCATATCCAGTAATGACACTCCAAATACATCCATCTACAGCCAACACCCCTCAGACCATCACCACCACCACCACATCATCTGCACCAGAAGCACCACCATTCCCCCACCACCCGCCAAGAACCAACCCAACTACAGCCACTTTCACATAAAGTATAACCAAAAAACACGCTCCTTATACACGACCATCACCACCTGTTGACCCCCTTACACCACAAGTAATCCTCAGACATTCCCAACACCGACTCAGTACGAGAGAACCGTTCCATCTTTATCATGTCCATATCCTAGCGAGGTGACCCCATCACCCAGCGTTATGAACGACCTTGCCAATACAGGCTCTCTCAGTCTATTTTCCTATACCCGATAATTAGACAACTTTGGCGGAGTCCACTAACTCGCGTGATCCCAAAATTCGGACAAACCCAGCCGAGGACAGTGGCAGGCAGCCCACACCTCGGTTGACCGGGTGACCTGGTCAGCTCCTCTTGACCTACTGTAGGTTACTCTCTCTCTCTCTCTCTCTCTCTCTCTCTCTCACACACACACACACACACACACACATACACACACACACTTTCAACATTCCCCCATAACGAAAGCACGGGTAGAATCGTTACAAGTTCTATCAACGATAAAATACACAGTATACAGACTCGGTGCAAATACAAACGCTTGTACAAAATCCAACTCAAAACACCCGGGACATATGAAGGGCTTATATAACTCCACACACACACACACACACACACACACACACACACACACACACATACACACCACCACAAAGGACAACAAAATATAATCTTTTCCATAGATATTCCCATCTACTGATCCCCTAGTAAAGTCCAGAGCTGAGAAGAATTATATTGTCCATTAAACTTTTGAGAAATTGTTAATAAAGACTTTGAGGATAAAGTTAGAGTAGGGTGGAGTAATGATCACCAACAGAGTCCGGCCTGGCTTCAAGGTGAGGGTACATGGCTGCCACACACTGCCTCCACACCTCGCACCACACTCCGCTCTCCTTCATACCACACCTCCGCCCTAACTTACCCCACACCAACTGCTGCTCATCACACACCACCATCTCCTCCCACACCGCTTCCCCATCTTATTCCACACCACCTCTCTACCTCGCCCTACACCCCTCCCCACCTCACAACACACCGCCTTCCCACGTTACAACACAATGCCTCCACGCCTAACCCCACACCACCTCACAGCACTGCCTCCACGCCTAACAACACATCGCCTTCCCACCTTAAAACACACCGTCTCTCCATCTCATCCCACACCAACTTGCCACACCCGACCTCATAACACACCGCCTCCCTCACGCCACACCATATCCCGCCTCATCTCACCCTACACCCTCACATTCTTATCTCAACCCATGACCTCACCTGACAATGTTGCCACCCCATGTCCTCACTTCACCTATACTATCCACATCCTCACCTCACTCCAAGTCCTCACCTTCCACCACGTTCACACCTCACCTCACCACACCTGAGAATGTGAAGCAGGTGAGGCATACGTACAAAATCGCTGGGAGTAACACACCTTGACCAGAGAGGACACTAGAAATCACGGAGCTACACTTGTGTGTTGTCGTCTGCCCTTCACAACTTGTATACATCCATCTTCTCACTTTACGAACCATATCCGTCTCACGCATTTCGTGCACTCTGGCACCGTGACCACATTCGTCAAAAAGATTTCTTGTTTGTGCATGATATGTGTAACTTATGTTTGTCTGCTCTGCAGCGTCTCTGTAATATTACCGAAGTGATCATGAGATAGAGGAGTGATAACACCGCCCTGAAGCAATGTCTCCTGCGTTATGTACGCTTCATGAAGTCAACTTACGTCCCAGGACTTTATGAAACAATTCTAAAACGTGAAATTAGCATCCCTTCACGACTGAGTCCGGCCTGCTCTATACAGTGGCAAATGCGAGCCAATTTTTTAACTAAGCAGGTTTATAACAATGTCCAGACTATCCCAAGGAAATTCATCGAGCCAGAGTTAATGGTGCTTTGCGTTCCTTTAACACAGAGTTACGCGAGTCTATTCCGGAAGCAGAGGTGCATAGTCAAGCTGCCAGATATAGTGGTGAACTCGGCAACATCTCACACGGGGTTTCATAAAGGTAAGTTTTCGGGTCATTGATCTCTGAGTCATCCGGCTGCTTCTGTGTCAAACTGGCCTCCTGACGCACCTGAGTACGGACCGCCGCGCCGTCCGTGGTGGTTGGCCAATGGTTCTTGAGGGTCTTCATTTCAACCTTTGCATACAAACAGAAGGATGGTCTTTTGTGTGTCTGATGGTCTTCCGCTCTTCTTTCCCCGGGGTTCCTGTAATATTCTGGGTCTAAGATAAATTTCTTACACAATTTTTTTCGACAGGTTCGTTCGTTTTCCTTTGTTGCGTGTGAGCTGCGGCCTTTCGAGGAGCACAACTCATCTCCATCTCGTATAGAGAGAGAGCCCCATTCTCCATCCACTCAAGATCTCGAGCGGTTCTTTCTCTTCCAGTCTGCAGCAAATGCTGTGCGATATTTCCCATTATGGTCACGTCTGTGGGTGAGTTCCAGAGAATAATAATGGTCGGGTGTTCAAAGCCACGACCAAGAGGCGGTCGTGGCTTAAGTGTTCACATCAACACGACACTTATATCCACAAAGTAATGTTACTTATGCTTGCTAAAGGTGTAATAAGAAAGTTTTTGGCCTTAAACAGAGAATTTTCTCTTATTATACAGATGACGGTATTCATCTATACTGGGGATATGAAACAGTCCTTCACGCCAATTTTATATATCAGATCGGAGAACATGCCTCGCACGACTTACCCCATGTGTAAATTACAGGTCCTTCCCATCTGTGCTCCAAAGAGTGCAGTATCCGTGCTTTCAGAGGCTGACTTCCAAAAGCCAAGGCGGTTTATGGAAAACCTTCTGCATATGTCTGAAATCGAACATTTGGTCAGCCTTAAAGTTGAGTTAGGTCAGAACACAACAGTACCCTCGTCTGGAGATGATACGAGCATAGTAGAGTGACATTATCAAGCTCACCTCTCGGCCTCAGGGCTTACAAAATCCAGCCTTTATTAAGAAAAAAAAAATCAAATACTGCACTCTCTATCCTACACCAGCAATATTATACATATGTTTCCTCACTACCTCATCTTGTTATTCTCTCTCTCTCTCTCTCTCTCTCTCTCTCTCTCTCTCTCTCTCTCTCTCTCTCTCTCTCTCTCTCTTCACTTTGCTCGAAACCCTCATGTTTCTCTACATCCCGTGACTTCCCTTGCTCGTGATCCTCACGTCATCGTATCCTGTCTCCTGCTGGCCTGACCCTGGCCGCAGCCCAGGATCACCCCACCACCCACGTTCACCAGCCACTCTACCAAATTAACACAGCCTCCCTGCTGTTCCTCCCTCCCCCTGCTTATATCTGCCCTCTCTCTGTACTTATCTTCTCCCTTCTCACCCTCACACCTCTCTACTCCCTTCTTCCAAAAGCCAATCATATCCAACTATCAACTACATCTCCCCTTCTGCTACTCAATCACATCCCACTTCTACCTTCTATCGTACTATCCATTAATAATCAATTCAGTCAATTTGTTCGCTAAGGCGACACGAGCATCTTAATGCTCTTATCAAGGCCATCCTATTTCATATATATATATATATATATATATATATATATATATATATATATATATATATATATATATATATATATATATATATATATATTTACGTGTGTGTGTATCCCACTCTCACCGAGGCAACTTGGCTTTTGACCCAACCATTCCAACTCTACACAATGACCTCATAAAACCTAACCGAAAAGGCTTCAACCGAAAACAGTCCCCATCCCGCACAATACTAGTAGCAATAGACATCAACAAAACATTAGACACTGTTCTCCGACACATCCTTACACAAAAGATGCCGGACACCAACCTCCACAACAATTACAAAAAATGTTTGGCTAATTTCATAGCCAGACGCCATGCTCGATTACTAACAATGGTTTCACATGTAAAACCCTTAAACATTTTGATGGAGTTCCCTGAGGAGCAGATCTATCTTCAGACCTCTCAATATCTTCCTACACGGCTTTCCATTGCCTCCACAAACCACATGAACGTCCTTTCATACGCAGACAACTTCACAATCACATCACGCCACCATGACACCAAAGCACTCAGTCTTTTAATACCAAAGATACACGAATCCAACTCACACCCTCCTGTCATTTGCTTAACGACCTGACCTGTTCCTCTCATATGCATTATAATATTTAGGTTAACAACTATACTAATGTCTAACTCTTTACAGGGATCTTTTTTTCTCTTGTGTTTGTACAATGTTAGGTAAGAGCCCCACAAAGTGACAGCTTCTCTCGATACCCCCAGGAATAACACATCCTCCGTGGAAACGGTTACAAGGGTGCTGCTACGCCTACTAGTAAGTACCAAGAGTATGTTCCCTACTAGCATGGAAATCCTAACCTGCGTAGAACTATCTCTGACAGATATGAACCCAGCCGTTCACCCCTGACAGACGAGCCCCAGCTGCTCACCTCTAACAGACGTGAACCCAGCTGTGTATCTCTGTGACAGACGTGAACCCAGCTGTGCATCTCTGTGACAGACGTGAACCCAGCGGTCCACCTCTATGATGGGCAAGACCCCACACTGTCTACCTCTGTGATGGACACGACCCAAACTGTCCACCTCTGTAAGACGGGTGACACCAGGTACCGTCTCCCCCACCAACCTACCACCTGGGTGTGTTGAGGACGCTGACCTTACCCACTGATTGACCGACTCACTCTGCATTACATTAGTGTGTCAAATGCTCTGTGAACCACCGTTCAGAACCACACCATCTTTGTGCGGGGATTCCGCCTGCTTCGTAGGACCTCCTCCATTGTACTTACCTCACCAGGGGGGGTGTCATGACTTAGGTTGCTGCATCACCAACTCTCTATACACACCACCAGCTTACCTGTAAGGAGAATAACATCGTGTGTAATACATGTATAGCTAAATGTTCACAAAATCAATTATAAATCATGCGTTGAACAGTGTGCTGCAAAACTGTGCTTATGTGATCAGTAAAGACAATATTTTTTTCCATTTCCGTACACATACGTGTCGTGAGGCTATGCAAGTAAGTAATTAAGTGTGTGTGTGTGTGTGTGTGTGTGTGTGTGTGTGTGTAGGAGGGACGTTAAGTCAGTCCACCGGGGACTGGCAAGGATGTGGCGAGGGTTGGTAGTGACGTGTGCAGACCCTTCCTCCCACACCTGCTGACACCGTCCACACAACATTATCTGGAATTCACAAACTTTTCATGTACGTTTCTTGGAACCCTCCCCCACAGGCCTCCTCCGTTTACGTCTTTATAAGTGGCAATTACTCTGATGATAACCTGACGTAACTGTGTGGGAGAGGGAACCTGATATTACGGTGTGCGAGGAAAGTTAGTATAAATGTGTGGGTGGAATAACCTGGTATAACTGTGTGGGAGAGAAACTCTGATATAACAGTGGGAGAGATAAATCGGTACAACTGTGTGCGAGGTAACTTAGCATAATAGTGTGGGAGCGATAACCTAGTATAACTGTGTGCGAGGTAATTCAGCATAATAGTGAGGGAGAGAGAACCTAGTATAACTGTGTGCGAGGTAACTTAGCATAATAGTGTGGGAGCGATAACCTAGTATAACTGTGTGCGAGGTAACTTAGCATAATAGTGTGGGAGCGATAACCTAGTATAACTGTGTGCGAGGTAACTTAGCATAATAGTGTGGGAGCGATAACCTAGTATAACTGTGTGCGAGGTAACTTAGCATAATAGTGTGGGAGCGATAACCTAGTATAACTGTGTGCGAGGTAACTTAGCATAATAGTGTGGGAGCGATAACCTAGTATAACTGTGTGCGAGGTAACTTAGCATAATAGTGTGGGAGCGATAACCTAGTATAACTGTGTGCGAGGTAACTTAGCATAATAGTGTGGGAGCGATAACCTAGTATAACTGTGTGCGAGGTAACTTAGCATAATAGTGTGGGAGCGATAACCTAGTATAACTGTGTGCGAGGTAACTTAGCATAATAGTGTGGGAGCGATAACCTAGTATAACTGTGTGCGAGGTAACTTAGCATAATAGTGTGGGAGCGATAACCTAGTATAACTGTGTGCGAGGTAACTTAGCATAATAGTGTGGGAGCGATAACCTAGTATAACTGTGTGCGAGGTAACTTAGCATAATAGTGTGGGAGCGATAACCTAGTATAACTGTGTGCGAGGTAACTTAGCATAATAGTGTGGGAGCGATAACCTAGTATAACTGTGTGCGAGGTAACTTAGCATAATAGTGTGGGAGCGATAACCTAGTATAACTGTGTGCGAGGTAACTTAGCATAATAGTGTGGGAGCGATAACCTAGTATAACTGTGTGCGAGGTAACTTAGCATAATAGTGTGGGAGCGATAACCTAGTATAACTGTGTGCGAGGTAACTTAGCATAATAGTGTGGGAGCGATAACCTAGTATAACTGTGTGCGAGGTAACTTAGCATAATAGTGTGGGAGCGATAACCTAGTATAACTGTGTGCGAGGTAACTTAGCATAATAGTGTGGGAGCGATAACCTAGTATAACTGTGTGCGAGGTAACTTAGCATAATAGTGTGGGAGCGATAACCTAGTATAACTGTGTGCGAGGTAACTTAGCATAATAGTGTGGGAGCGATAACCTAGTATAACTGTGTGCGAGGTAACTTAGCATAATAGTGTGGGAGCGATAACCTAGTATAACTGTGTGCGAGGTAACTTAGCATAATAGTGTGGGAGCGATAACCTAGTATAACTGTGTGCGAGGTAACTTAGCATAATAGTGTGGGAGCGATAACCTAGTATAACTGTGTGCGAGGTAACTTAGCATAATAGTGTGGGAGCGATAACCTAGTATAACTGTGTGCGAGGTAACTTAGCATAATAGTGTGGGAGCGATAACCTAGTATAACTGTGTGCGAGGTAACTTAGCATAATAGTGTGGGAGCGATAACCTAGTATAACTGTGTGCGAGGTAACTTAGCATAATAGTGTGGGAGCGATAACCTAGTATAACTGTGTGCGAGGTAACTTAGCATAATAGTGTGGGAGCGATAACCTAGTATAACTGTGTGCGAGGTAACTTAGCATAATAGTGTGGGAGCGATAACCTAGTATAACTGTGTGCGAGGTAACTTAGCATAATAGTGTGGGAGCGATAACCTAGTATAACTGTGTGCGAGGTAACTTAGCATAATAGTGTGGGAGCGATAACCTAGTATAACTGTGTGCGAGGTAACTTAGCATAATAGTGTGGGAGCGATAACCTAGTATAACTGTGTGCGAGGTAACTTAGCATAATAGTGTGGGAGCGATAACCTAGTATAACTGTGTGCGAGGTAACTTAGCATAATAGTGTGGGAGCGATAACCTAGTATAACTGTGTGCGAGGTAACTTAGCATAATAGTGTGGGAGCGATAACCTAGTATAACTGTGTGCGAGGTAACTTAGCATAATAGTGTGGGAGCGATAACCTAGTATAACTGTGTGCGAGGTAACTTAGCATAATAGTGTGGGAGCGATAACCTAGTATAACTGTGTGCGAGGTAACTTAGCATAATAGTGTGGGAGCGATAACCTAGTATAACTGTGTGCGAGGTAACTTAGCATAATAGTGTGGGAGCGATAACCTAGTATAACTGTGTGCGAGGTAACTTAGCATAATAGTGTGGGAGCGATAACCTAGTATAACTGTGTGCGAGGTAACTTAGCATAATAGTGTGGGAGCGATAACCTAGTATAACTGTGTGCGAGGTAACTTAGCATAATAGTGTGGGAGCGATAACCTAGTATAACTGTGTGCGAGGTAACTTAGCATAATAGTGTGGGAGCGATAACCTAGTATAACTGTGTGCGAGGTAACTTAGCATAATAGTGTGGGAGCGATAACCTAGTATAACTGTGTGCGAGGTAACTTAGCATAATAGTGTGGGAGCGATAACCTAGTATAACTGTGTGCGAGGTAACTTAGCATAATAGTGTGGGAGCGATAACCTAGTATAACTGTGTGCGAGGTAATTTAGCATAATAGTGAGGGAGAGAGAACCTGGTACAAATGTGGGAGAGATAAAATGGTATAACTGTGGGAGATAAAACATGACAGTGGGTGAAGCCAAAGTTTAAAAGCACATATTGGAGAGAGAGGGAGAGAGAGAGAGAGAGAGAGAGAGAGAGAGAGAGAGAGAGAGAGAGAGAGAGAGAGAGAGAGAGAGAGAGAGAGAGAGAGAAAAAAATAAGTGAGTGGGTCAACACGTGAATGAAGATCTGAACAGCTTGGTGAAACAGTGTAAACATGAGAGTGGATATTATGGATGGAACGACGTGGGTGAGTGGAGCTACGCAACTATACAGGTGGAGCTCGTTAGTATGGGTGGAACGACGCAATCATGTAGGTGGAACGTGAGAAAGCGGTTGGAGCGGCGCAAACATATGGGTGGATGATGGAAAGCCGACGGTGGAGATGCTGAGCACGAACTGAGCCATGCGTAGGTCAAGCAGCCAGTGTATGTACGGAAGCAGGACCAGAGCTATCACTGCCTGGTAACTGGCTAGGACGGTACTCTTACGTACACCTGCCTAACCTGCAGGTATGACAGGTGTAGAATAGCTACTCTTGTGCTCGGGGAGGAAGTGTGGAGAGTGAATGGTATATGTATGCAGTGAGGGGAGGGGTGTGAAGGCAGGCGGTGAGTGTGGTTGGCAGGTGGCTTCCTATGGTGTCAGGCTGCCCTCCCCAGACGCCCGCCTGATCACCTACCAACACATTACCTCCGTGACAACGACGGTGCCACCCTTGGGTTTAACGACCTATATCTGCCATAACAGCCAGGGGTCGTTCCACCGCTGCCAAAACGTCAAGACGTTATGGTGGAGGGTCGTACCACCGGTCTCAAGAATGACATCGTCGTGCTCGAGGGTCGAACCGTCGTGTTCCAGGAGCTACCAGACCCCAAACTTTCCCCAGGTTCTTTCACGCATCCCACGCTAGTGATCGGGTTTCATCATTATTTTCCCGAGTGAACTGTACTTGCCTCGTCCGCATCACGATCCCTGAAGTTGACTAAAAATATTGTTTACTCGGGAGTTGCTAGTGAAGCCGTCTCCATCTTCTGTACCCACCTCCTGCCTCTATACATGCGAGGTTACAATGTATTGGGTGAATGACATCGTCTTTACACACGAGGGAGACTCACCCATCAAATGCTACACTCTGAGGATATGTGTGGCCAGCGTGTAATCATGACACACCTAAAATGATTAGAGTAACGTTCATATATATATATATATATATATATATATATATATATATATATATATATATATATATATATATATATATATACACATATATCCCTGGGGATAGGGGATTAAGAATACTTCCCACGTATTCCCTGCGTGTCGTAGAAGGCGACTAAAAGGGGAGGGAGCGGGGGGCTGGAAATCCTCCCCTCTCGTTTTTTTTTAATTTTCCAAAAGAAGGAACAGAGGGGGCCAGATATTCCGAAAAAGGCCCAGTCCTCTGTTCTTAACGCTACCTCGCTAATGCGGGAAATGGCGAATAGTTTGAAAAAAAAAAAAAAATATATATATATATATATATATATATATATATATATATATATATAGAGAGAGAGAGAGAGAGAGAGAGAGAGAGAGAGAGAGAGAGAGAGAGAGAGAGAGAGAGAGAAGTTTACATCTTGGACTGCAGCCCCTTATCAATGCTTACACTGTCACTATTCAAACGTCAGTATGACTTATCCCGGCGACCCTCCTCCCCTGCAAGACTCCACCACTCACACACGAAGTATCAAGCACACCTGACCCTCCACCTCCCCGTAACACCGTCACACACACCACGTCCTACACAAAACTCAAGAAGGTATTTCCCTCACTAACCTGCACAGTCGCGTATGCTGTGAATCTTCAGCATTGTCACCTAATGGTACATTTCTGGAACTCTTCCCAGTAGTGTCAGTTAACATCCATCAGGAAGGCCCATCCCGGGGTAGTGACTCGGGGACACACTAGTCTCCGGACACCACCAGCCACTGTTCACTTACCCCGATACACCCAAGACCTACCCAGCTGAACACCTGCTCTGTTCATTTTGTTTTTTATCCTCCTACGATGCCAAGTTTAGAGGTATATCAAATAAATGAAATAATTGGGTTCTCTTGCTCAAAGGCTCGCTATAGATGTTGACTAGTGCCTAGCTATTTCCTTTCAAAGGTGGAAAAAATAGTCTGATATTTTTCCAAAAATTTCCGACAATCAAGGACTCTCACTCGAAAAATACAGGAGATGGCCATATACCAGGACCCTACACGTCAGTTCAGAAGCCAGTGCTACTGCGCGTGTACTGACGGTGTGAGTGAAAAAAGAGACAGCCTCTGACCTAACTTAAATGGGTATATGATAGATATGGGTGTAGTGAAGATGAGGATATAATGAACATGACATGCTAAGTGAATTTAGGTTTACTGTGGTTGTAGTGAAGATACGTTTGGAGGATTGCCACTCCGTGGTGAACAAGATGGTGAGTGATGGTGAACAAGACTGTGAAAGACTCATTAGACTCGATCCCAAAGTGTTCTAGTTAAAGCTGTCTTCACAAACACGGTGTTTGTAAGCCGAGCAGCGTAAGAGCAATGTATTCTCTATCTTCTCTCACCTTGTTTAAGCACAGTCACTGTGGTAAGTGATCCCTAATAACACTGTCTGTGCTGGAGAGTCAACGTAACCCACATCAACACGTTAGCTTCACATACGTCAGGAGGCGCCGCCCAAAATATGTCCCGACACGATGACTCGTAATCCAAGATACAGGTGATGATTACAGGTGATGATTATGGTAGTAAATGTTATCCCTGAGATCCCAGCTCACGACGGGAGAGCTGACCTCAGCTCAACCACCTGACGAAGTAGCTAACCTCTGCCAGATCAGCTGACAAAGGGGGTGACCTCAGCACAAACAGCTGAGAAAGGAGCTAAAAGCAGCAGGAGATGACCTCTGCGACACCAATTTGACGAAGGAGCTGACTTCAGCACAACTAGCTGACGTAGGCATTAATCTCAGTACAACAAGATGAAGGAGGAATTGACCTCAGCACAAACCAGCTGACGGAGATGACCTCAGCAAAACCAGCTGACAGAGGATCAGACCTCAGGACAACCAGCGAACAGAGGAACTGACCTCAGCACAACCAGCTGAGGGAGGGAGCCAGCCAGCGGGGCGTCAGGTTACCGTACCGGATGAATAAATGAAAACTGCACCAAAAATAGACTTTTACTGTTGTTCTTGTTGGTGGTGGAGACGAGAAGGTGAAATGGATCACTACTCCTACACCAGCACCCATGCCCTCAATACCGACACCCACGCCCTCAGCACCACCACCTACGTCCTCAGCAGCTTCACCCACGCCCTTAGCAGCACCATCCACGCACTCAACAGCACCACCCACGTCCTCAACACCACCCGCGTCCTCAGCAGCACCACCCACGTCCTCAACATCACCACCCACGCCCTCAACATCACCACCCACGCCCTCAGCACCGCCACCCACGCCCTCAACACCACTACCCACGCCCACAGCATCACTACCCACGTCCTCAACACCGCCACCCACGCCCTCAACACCACTACCCACGCCCACAGCATCACTACCCACGTCCTCAACACCGCCATCCATGCCCCAAGCGCCGTCACCCACGCCCTCAGCACCACCACCCACGTCCTCAACACTATCACCCATGTCTTAAGCAATATCACCCACGCCCTCAGCACCATCACCCACGTCCTCAACACCACCACCCACGCCCTCAACATCATCATCACCTACGCCCTCAGCAGCACCACCCACGCCCTCAGCACCATCACCCACGTCCTCAACACCACCACCCAATCCCTCAACATCATCATCACCCAAGTCCTCCGTAACAACACCCACGTTCACAGCACAATCACCTACGGCCTCAACATTTTTACCCACACCATCAACACCACCACACACGCCATCAGCACCACCACCCACGCCCTCAACAGCATCACCCACGCCCTCAACACCATCAAGTACGCCTCAACACCTCCCTCGCACTTAACACCATCATCCACACGCCCAACGTCATCATCCACGCCCTCATCACCATCACTTTACACCCCAACACCTCCAACCACGCCCTCAACACCACCACTAGTGCTAAAACACCACCACCCACGCCCTCACACCATCACCCACGCCCTTAATACCTCCACCCACGCCCTGAACATCACCCGCGGCCTCATTACCATAACTCATGCCCTTAACACCACCTCCCACGCCTTTAATATAACCACTCACGACCTTAACACTACCACCCACGCCTTCAACATTATCACCTACGCTCTCAAAACCATACCCACACCTTTAGTACCACCAACCACGCCCTAAACACTACCTCCACGCCCTCAAATTCCCAACTAAGAAGTCAACATCACCATTCACGCCCTCAGTACCATAACCATCACCCTGATCACCATCCATGGCTTTAACATCACCACCCACGCCCTCAACACCACCCTGATCACCACTATCCACGCCCATAACAGCATTTCCACCACCCACGCCCTCGCCACTCCCCGCGAGGAGTGAGAGTCTCAACAGAGAGTACATAGCTCGGGCGGCCTGCCGACATTTTGCGCCTCTCCAGCAGGAGGAAAGGAATGTAAAGCAGAAGCCAATAGAATATTTGGGCGAGGTGTCGGGTAGGATGGCGGGCCTGCTCGCCTGAATAAACTATGGCAAGGACAGGTCGGGGGCCTGACCTGTGCTTGTTTATATCCAGAGCCTCTCTCTCTCTCTCTCTCTCTCTCTCTCTCTCTCTCTCTCTCTCTCTCTCTCTCTCTCTCTCTCTCTCTACTGGAAAGGTCACACCAAGAGCCACTCATACTCCGGGGGTCATGCAAGTGCCGCTAGCAACACTGGATCATTCACTATGGGTCAAGCACACGGGGTCATTCAACCCGGGTCATGAAACACGGCATCACGCAAACGGAAATTCCTCTAACGGTTGGCTGGCATATTGGGTCATGCATACGGGATCAGGCTGGTGGTCTGGAATACGGGATCAGGCTGGTGATCTAGAATACGGGATCAGGCTGGTGGTCTGGAATACGGAATCAGGCTAGCGGCCTGTCATACGGGATCACGCTGGCGGCCTGTCATACGGGATCAGGCTGGTGGTCTGGAATACGGGATCAGGCTGGTGGTCTGGAATACGGGATCAGGCTGGTGGTCTGGAATACGGGATCAGGCTGGCGGCCTGTCATACGGGATCAGGCTGGCGGCCTGTCATACGGGATCAGGCTGGCGGCCTGTCATACGGGATCAGGCTGGTGGTCTGGAATACGTGATCAGGCTGGTGGTCTGGAATACGGGATCAGCCTAGCGGTCGTCACCCTGGTGAAAAATAACCCTGAGAGCTTGCCGGTACGAGCCTGGGAGACACACACAACGACCGAGGCGTCAGGTTAAGACTCGCACAATGTCACACCCAGGACGGTCAGAACTCCTTATAGTCTTACCATCACTTCCACATTCATCAATGCAATTGTTTTCATCATTTCCCCATCTCCTGTTCACTACTGCTCTCCTCCCCTGTCGTCACCACCACCACCACCTGAGCCACAGACGGGGGCGGCCTCCCTGGGCCCAGGAAGCCAGGTCAACACAGTCTCCTCAGAGCGGTGGGCCGGGCGGAGGTAAACCACACACAGGTCACACGGCCGGTGTGTGGCCGGTATAAGCAGCAGCTCTGTACCAGGTGTGTGGGTGGTGTAGACCAAAGGAATGCGAGTGGTGTAGGCAACACGTGCATTGGAGGTATAGACAACAGGTGTGTGGGTGGTGCAAGAAACAGATGTGTGTGTGTGTGTGTGTGTGTGTGTGTGTGTGTGTGTGGTGTACGCAACAGGAGTGTGGGTGGTGTACACAACAGGTGTATGGGTGGCGTAAGGAACAAGAATGTGGGAGATGCAAGAAACAGGTTTGTGGTGTTGTTAGCAATAGCTGTATTCATAGTCTATCCAACAGGTGTGTGTGTGTGTGTGTGTGTGTGTGTGTGTGTTTGTGTGTCCGCGTGCGCAACATGTGGTTTAGGTCACATATGTATGGTTGTGTTGGCAACACGTATAAGGATGTTGTGATTAACAGGTGCGAGTTGAGCAGGTAACAAGTATGTGGTGATGTAAGCAACAGGTGAACGGATGGTGGAAGCCACGGTTGTGTGGTTTGTGTAAGCAACAGGTGTTTAGGCGGTTCTGGCAACAGGTGTGTGGATGGTGCATGCAGCAGGTGTGAGGGTTGTGCAAGCAACAGGTGTGTGGGCAGTGCTGGCAGCATGTGTGAGGGTTGTGCAACAGGTGTGTGGGTGGTAAGAAGCAACAGGTGTGTGGGTGGTACAGGCAACAGAAGTGTGGGAGATGGAAGCAACAGGTTTGTTTTGGTGTCAGTAACAGGTGTATGCGTAGTTTATGCAATGTGTGTGTGTGTGTGTGTGTGTGTGTGTGTGTGTGTGTGTGTGTGTGTGTGTGTGTGTGTGTGTGTGCGCGCGCGCAACAGATGTCTTGTGGTGTAGGTTATAGATATACGGTTGAGTTGACAAGTGCGTGGGTCGTGCAAGCAACAGGCGAGTGGTTTGTGTAAGCAACAGGTGTGTGGTTGGTGCAGGCAGTAGGTGTGAGGGTTGTGCAAGCAACAGGTGCGTGGGCGGTGCAAGCAACAAGTGTGTGGGTGGTGGAAGCAACAAGTGTGAGGGTGGTGCAACAGGTATGTGGGTGGTGCAAGCAACAAGTATGTGGACGGTGCAAGGAACAGGTGTGTGGGTGGTGCAAGCAACACGTGTGCGGGTGGTTCAAATAAGGTGTGTGGGTGGTGCACGCAACAGGTGTAAGGGTGGTGCAAATAAGAGGTGTGTGGATGGACCAAGCAACAGGTGTAAGGGTGGTGGAAGCAACAAATTGTGGGGGTGTATGCAACTGACGTGTTGGAGATGGACGTAAAATAAGTGTAAGTGGTGCAAGAACAGGTGTATGGATGGTGCCTGAAATAGGTGCAAGGATGGTGCAGCAAAAGGTGTGTCAGACGTGCAGGAAACAGGTGTGTAGGTGGTGCAGGCAACAGGTGCGTGTGGTTTTACCGGAAATAGGTGTGCGCTGGTGTAAGAAACAGTTGTGTGTGTGTGTGTGTGTGGTTCAGGAGTACAACCCCCGCCTCCAGGTGTATGGACGATGCAGGCAACAGGTGTGTGGGCAGTATAAGGTACAGGTGTATGTGTGTGTGGTTCAGGAGAACAACCCCCGCCTCCAGGTGTATGGACGATGCAGGCAACAGGTGTGTGGGCAGTGTAAGGTACAGGTGTATGTGTGTGTGGTTCAGGAGAACAACCCCCGCCTCCAGGTGAGCGTCAGTAATGAGGAGTCAGGTTGCGCTTCGCGTCTCATCAGGTTAGACCAGGTCAAGTGTCGTCCTTATTTTATTGGTTGTCCTCTGAGCTGTGTCTGTAGCCGAGCTCACCAGGAACTCCAGGTGCACAGAGCTGTGTCTGTAGCCGAGCTCACCAGGAACTCCAGGTGCACAGAGCTGTGTCTGTAGCCGAGCTCACCAGGAACCCCTGGTGCACAGAGCTGTTTCTGTACACCAGGAACCCCTTGTGTACAGAGCTCCGCTGATCTTCCGTGTACCCTCACCGCTCTGGTACAGTCTGAAGGAACCTATGCAGTTCCTTCTCAGAGTTCATGTTCTTTCCAGGATGTTAGTCTAATCTAATCTAATCTCCCCCCCCCCCCTCCGCCCAAACGTACAAATCTCCCTATATCCCACAGTCTCTGTTGCTCGCTGGGTCTACTTCGAAACCTCGGCCCAGTCCCTCCATCCAGAGAGTACTGATCTTTTCAATCAATTCGCATACTTTACCATATCGATGTAGGCAAGAGAAAACCTTTGCACATTTTAAAGCTCTTTCTTCGAATCTCTTTTGTGACTATTCCTATCGAGAAAGAATAATTGCAATGCTGAGCGACCTTCTTAATCTTGCTTCTCTCGTTATTAAAGTTCCTAATACCAAAGCTCTCCTTTTCAATAACCAAGCTCTCCTCTTCAATAACCAAGCTTCTCTCTTCAATACTCAAGTTCTCCTCTTCAATAACCAAGCTCTCCTCTTCAATACCCAAGCTCTCCTCTTCAATACTCAAGTTCTCCTCTTCAATACCCAAGCTCTCCTCTTAAATACCCAAGCTCTCCTATTCAATACCCAAGCTCTCCTATTCAATACCCAAGCTCTCCTATTCAATACCAAAGCTCTCCTCTTCAATACTCAAGTTCTCCTCTTCAATACCCAAGCTCTCCTATTCAGTACCAAAGCTCTCCTCTTCAATACTCAAGTTCTCCTCTTCAATACCCAAGCTCTCCTCTTAAATACCCAAGCTCTCCTATTCAATACCCAAGCTCTCCTATTCAATACCAAAGCTCTCCTATTCAATACCAAAGCTCTCCTCTTCAATACTCAAGTTCTCCTCTTCAATACCCAAGCTCTCCTATTCAGTACCAAAGCTCTCCTCTTCAATACTCAAGTTCTCCTCTTCAATACCCAAGCTCTCCTCTTAAATACCCAAGCTCTCCTATTCAATACCCAAGCTCTCCTATTCAATACCAAAGCTCTCCTATTCAATACCCAAGCTCTCCTATTCAATACCCAAGCTCTCCTATTCAATACCCAAGCTCTCCTATTCAATACTCAAGTTCTCCTCTTCAACACTCAATATCTCCTCTTCAATACCCGACCTCTCCTAATTAACACTCAAGCTCTCCTCTTTAATACCCAAGTTCTCATCTTCAAAACCCAAGCTCTTCTCTTCAATATCCAAGCTCTCCTTTTCACAAGTTCGGCAGCCGATGTCTGACGCATCTCTTCGGTAACTCCAGTTTTCCCCCGCTGTGTTCTGTGCTATACAGTTTTTTTCGGCTACATGGAACACTTGGTTAACATCCGTCTGCCCTCGTGCGACGTTATCATGAATCTAATTTCAGCGTCCAGGGGCTAAAAGGTGAGACGGGAAGAGGAGAAGCCACGAGAGATGACGGGATAAACATGATGGGATAAACCAAACCAGGCCATCACATATCCTGCACCAAGACATGCTACATTACTGCCTTACTCTTCACCACAACTCCAGCCATGAGGCAGCACTAACCATCACCAGTCATAAGGCCATACATTCCATATGAACGTTCGTCACACTACAATCAAAACTTGAGCTTTTCTTCGATGCAAATAAATAACCAGCACTTCCCTAGTCGAGATTCTAATCACGTCGTCATTTATAAATGTCAAGTGAATATCTTGAGGTTGTGCTTATAAAGCGTTGCGACAAAATGTAGGCAGACATACAGTTTGAACTTAATTCGTGACAACACAAGGTATGCTATCTCATTAGTGTCCTGCGTCCCTTGACTAAATAACTGGGTGATAACACAAAATGCAGTAATCATTAATACAAACCACAGTGCACATAATGCACACCATAAAGCTTACATACGGGACAACAAAATATCGAACAGCACATACATCAGAAAGTAAAGTGCAACTGGTGCTGGGGGCTGGCCTCTATCCCCACAGCTCTATCCTGGCAAAAATGCTCTATACTTACCTTTTTGATTAAGACAGCGCTAAAATCTTGAAGTCCTTAAAATCAACTGCTGAAAACACTATCTAGAAAATGTACTTGACCAGCTACGATGTAGTGACTACATAAGCATTTTGGGCAAAAGCCTCCAACAGCCTCATTGAGCAAAGGAACGATTGGGCAGCTTCGTCCTAGAAAGAGCTGTCGAGGTAGACCTCCGCCATCATCATCAGGGAGGGTAACCATAAGAAACTGTCATCAAAATCCATCTCTCTAAGACACTCGACCAGGTTTATAAAGACTTTTTTCTTTCTTTTTGAGCTTTAAACATTCCCCGACTTATTCTAGGCATAACACAAGGACCACTGCATGAGGATGAGTCGTGATGCATCACTCGTATGGCTGCCCACCATTCACAAGGAGGCCACAGCACTCTGGTGTTCATGAGCAGTTTAATCAAAGTTACCAACACTTCCTACGGTCACACAGCAAGAGACTGGCTGCTGCCCTTACATGCCTCAACCCACAGCTCTGCGCGACCATCAACGGAGGGAAAGTTCGTATCATGTTTTCGACCTTTTCATCCCTCACTTACGTTCAGGTCACGACCTCCCCCACAACAACCGTAGTGATGGCCGGGGTGAACCGGGTCAGAGAGAAGGATGACAGGCGAGGGACGGTACTGATTACCATGACAGAGGACAGAGGCAGCAGTGTCAATAGCGCGAGGGAAATAAAGTGAAGGAGGATGGCAGGGGAACACTTGACCATCACTGGCAACACGCTACACGGTATCACATCACCACTAACACAGCGCCACTGTCAGAGATCAACCACAGTCTCCAAACGAAAACACATTAAACTATTAAATCCAGCAGCCAGTACAGAGACGGAGAATAGCAAGTATAACCAAACACGATGATCAATACATATATATATATATATATATATATATATATATATATATATATATATATATATATATATATATATATATATATATATATGTGTGTGTGTGTGTGTGTGTGTGTCTGAATGTATGTGAGAAATACTTAGAAAAGCAAATGGATTTGTATGTAGCATTTATGGATCTGGAGAAGGCATATGATAGAGTTGATAGAGATGCTCTGTGGAAGGTACTAAGAATATATGGTGTGGGGGGCAAGTTGTTAGAAGCAGTGAAAAGTTTTTATCGAGGATGTAAGGCATGTGTACTTGTAGGGAGAGAGGAAAGTGATTGGTTCTCAGTGAATGTAGGTCTGCGGCAGGAGTGTGTGATGTCTCCATGGTTGTTTAATTTGTTTATGGATGGGGTTGTTAGGCAGGTGAATGCAAGAGTTTTGGAAAGAGGGGCAAGTATGCAGTCTGTTGTGGATGAGAGAGCTTGGGAGGTGAGTCAGTTGTTGTTCGCTGATGATACAGTGATGGTGGCTGATTCATGTGAGAAACTGCAGAAGCTGGTGACTGAGTTTGGTAAAGTGTGTGAAAGAAGAAAGTTAAGAGTAAATGTGAATAAGAGCAAGGTTATTAGTCAATTGGGAGGTAAGTCTGAATTGAGAAAAACTGGAGGAAGTAAAGTGTTTTAGATATCTGGGAGTGGATCTATCAGCAGATGGAACCATGGAAGCGGAAGTGAATCATAGGGTGGGGGAGGGGGCGAAAATTCTGGGAGCCTTGAAGAATGTTTGGAAGTCGAGAACATTATCTCGGAAAGCAAAAATGGGTATGTTTGAAGGAATAGTGGTTCCAACAATGTTGTATGGTTGCGAGGTGTGGGCTATGGATAGAGTTGTGCGCAGGAGGGTGGATGTGCTGGAAATGAGATGTCTGAGGACAATATGTGGTATGAGGTGGTTTGATCGAGTAAGTAATGTAAGGGTACGAGAGATGTGTGGAAATAAAAAGAGCGTGGTTGAGAGAGCAGAAGAGAGTGTTTTGAAATGGTTTGGGCACATGGACAGAATGAGTGAGGAAAAATTGATCAAGAGGATATGTGTGTCGGAGGTGGAGGGAACGAGGAGAAGTGGTAGACCAAATTGGAGGTGGAAAGATGGAGTGAAAAAGATTTTGATTGATCGTGGCCTGAACATGCAGGAGGGTGAAAGGCGGGCAAGGAATAGAGTGAATTGGATCGATGTGGTATACCGGGGTCGACGTGCTGTCAATGGATTGAATCAGGGCATGTGAAGCGTCTGGGGTAAACCATGGAAAGTTTTGTGGGGCCTGGATGTGGAAAGGGAGCTGCGGTTTCGGGCATTATTACATGACAGCTAGAGACTGAGTGTGAACGAATGGGGCCTTTGTTATCTTTTCCTAGCGCTACCTCGCACACATGAGGGGGGAGGGGGATGTTATTCCATGTGTGGCGAGGTGGCGATGGGAATAAATAAAGGCAGTCAGTATGAATTATGTACATGTGTATATATGTATATGTCTGTGTGTGTATATATATATGTGTACATTGAGATGTATACGTATGTATATTTGCGTGTGTGGACTGTATGTATATACATGTGTATGGGGGTGGGTTGGGCTATTTCTTTCGTCTGTTTCCTTGCGCTACCTCGCAAACGCGGGAGACAGCGAAAAAAAAAAAAATATTATATATGTATATATATATATATATATATATATATATATATATATATATATATATATATATATATACATAATTGCAATAGCTCACAATGGTGCGATGGTGCGCGTGATCTAATGCTTGCTGGTAACCATGAAGAAAATGAGACACGGAAAGTTGCCAAGTGCACTTTCGTGTAATGATCATATCGTCCGGGGAGATACAAGAATGAGATAGAAGACCTAAAATAGTCACTTGATATACAAGGAAGGGAATGGATGGCGCGCACGGAATAGAGTTAATTGGAACGATGTGGTATATTGGGGTCGACATACAGTCATTGGACTGAGCCAAGGCATGTGAAACGTCCGAGGTGAACCATGGAAATGTCTGTGGGGGCTGGGTGTGGAGAGGGAGCTGTGGTTTCGGTGCGTTAGAGAATGGATGTGAGTGGATGTGGCCTTTCTTCGTCTATTCCTAGCGTTACCTCGCTAACGCGGGAAATGGCGATCAAAAATGGTGGGTGGCTATATGCAGAGATAGACAGATAGATAGATTTTTATCAATTTATTACACTCAAAGGGCGACAGACCTAGTAGATAGACAGGTACGTATACAGACTGACAGATGCATTCTAATGAACATCGTGGAAATATAAAGAAAAACTTAGGTACTCATCAGGCTCATAACACCTGACGCAGGGTTCACACTAACCCACCGCCAAACAACCAGCCAACCAACAGCATCAGATGGTCAACCACCAACACCAACCATCGCCTACATCATCCAACCAAGCACCAGCAGTGACAGTGACCACTTCAGCTTGAGCATCAGCGGTGGGTACAGCAGCAGGAACACGTCAGACAAAGCGAGGGGAAGGTAGTGTGTGAGAGATGGGGAGAGGCGGCAGCCGGCGGACACACACAATGAGGCAGCTGGTGTGTCCCGCCACAACCCCTCAATACTATTACCCTTTCTCTCTCTTTCCTCCTGGCTCAGCATGATAACATGCCCTCACACTGGCCCACCACACATCCTGGCCCACCACAAACCCCGGCCCACCACAAACCCTAGCTAACCACACACCTCTACTCAACCACACACTCTGGCCCACCGCACATATTTAACCCAACACACACCTCTGGCCCACCAGACATCCCTGGCCCAGATTCTTTGGACCACTCCTCTGGCAACCAAGTTGGGGGAGGAGAGAGAGAGAGAGAGAGAGAGAGAGAGAGAGAGAGAGAGAGAGAGAGAGAGAGAGAGAGAGAGAGAGAGAGAGAGAGAGAACAGTCCCCACACAGAGCCCAAGGAACGACTGGAAGGTATCCTGATGGGGGAGGGAGTCAAGTGGTCCCATGACGGAGTCCAGGGATGGAACTCCTGGTTCCAGTTGATGGATTATTTCACACGAGTCCATCCTGACACAGCGTCAGTTGTGGTACATGACGCCCCACTCCCACCAGCCCAGGCCAGCCAGCCGGGCATGCGCAGCCCTCTAGAGAGTGACACGGTCTTCCCAGCAATAACTGGGAGTGCTGGCCATGACAGTGACTAATGTTGCCATTCACAGCTGTGTCTGCTAAGCTGAGCCAGCTGATGCCATTCAGTGTGGGAGCGTCGAAGGGTGGCCGCCTGCACGACCTTCGAAACTTTAGGGGTTTCATCTCAAGACTTGAGCCAACATATAGTAGGCAATCATACACAATGGCCTGTTATACGCAGCGGGAACAGTCTTACGCGGGAGGTACTTACTGTACGTCCATATATGAGGTATGACATCCCTCGAGATGCTTGCCTGCAATACCTGCGTCTGGGAGATAAATGGGAAGGTTGTTTTTGGTGTGAGATATATAGAGGGAACAGAAATGGGTATGAGGTATATATATATATATATATATATATATATATATATATATATATATATATATATATATATATATATATATATATATTGAATCCTGCTGGGAGCGAGGCACACAGAAGGAATCCTTGTGGGCGTGAGGTAAGTAGATGGAATCTTAGTCGATGATAAGTAGACAGAAGGAAGAGTTGTAAAAAAGGGAAATCCAGTCGGCTTAGCATACAGAGGTCTTAGTTGCGGGAATATTTCATACCATGAAACGCCCGTGATCACAAGATTCATGTTGAATAGCATTAACTTGTCTGCGCCATGACACGCCGTCAAGAACACAGGGCAGCACTAACGGCTGTGAGTCACTATGCCATACACACCCCGGCCTTCTTGACGACCCTAAAGTGACTGCCTCTTGGTCCGACACGGGACAGAGGCCAGCTCCCCCAGCATCCATGCACAAGTATCCAGCTCCCCCAGTATCCATGCGCAAGGCATGGAAGGTAGTGGGGGAGAAAGAAAGTGGAAGCTAAAAGAATCTCATAGGCCTGGCCACATACAGAGCGACATACGACGCAGTAAATGAACAACAAACCCGAAGGATGGACAAAGAGTGCATCATACTCAAGGGTCGTACCATCGAGCTTATGGAGTGAAGACATTTCAAGAAAGTCCACGGTGAACTTCAAGGTCCCCTGTGTAAGACTAGAGGTAATTTACTGCCAAGATAACTCAAACGGTCTCCCGATAACAGGATTAATGTTCCTCTTAATCGCCAGAGTGTTTCCAGTCCAGCTGGCAATAACTGGTTCTTCCAGCAACACCTGTCATGAACCCGTGCCTCAAGAATGCACACACGAGCACTGTCCTCACATCTCTTGTGTTGCAATCTTTTCATAAACCAGGAGACCAAAATTTCTCCAAATAAATACATTTGGGAAAATATGCGGACGCGCGAAGCTGGCAGCCTGAACCTTGTTTGTACGATCATTAGCTACATATACTTGACAGTTTGCATTTAATTTGTCAACTGACTTCTCAAGGCAATATCTGGCGAACAGCAGGAGGCTGATCACTAAATGTCAGCTGCTCCTCACTATGCCCCTTCGGCAGACTGAGGACGGAGGACACAGGCCCTGCAACACTCAACACACCCTGACTCTTAGGGAGTATATACAGGTGTGAAGCAAGACAAACCATCAACTGCCCCTAACAGGAAGGACAAGCCACACCTCTCCCTACAATCCTGGACCAACCATTACTACTCCTGAGGAGAACAAGATACAACAATCAACCCTCCCCAGAAAGTAAGACAAACCATCACCTACTCTTGAGAAGCTGGACAAACTACTCGTTAACGCTGGGAAGCTAGACAAGCCACCAGCTACCACTGAGAAACAAAGAGAGGCGACCAGCTCACCCTGAGAAAGAAGACAAACCACCAGCTACCACTGAGAAGCAAGACAAACCACCAGCTACCACTGAGAAGCAAGACAAACCACCAGCTACCACTGAGAAGCAAGACAAGCCACCAGCTACCACTGAGAAACAAAGAGAGGCGACCAGCTCACCCTGAGAAAGAAGACAAACCACCAGCTACCACTGAGAAGCAAGACAAACCACCAGCTACCACTGAGAAGCAAGACAAACCACCAGCTACCACTGAGAAGCAAGACAAGCCACCAGCTACCACTGAGAAGCAAGACAAACCACCAGCTACCACTGAGAAGCAAGACAAGCCACCAGCTCACCCTGACATGGAAGACAAGCCACCAGCTAATTCTGAGAAGCAGGACAAGACACAAAACAAGACACCTGATAACCCTGGGAAGCTAGAGAAGTCACCTGCTAACACTCAGAAGAAAGACATGCCACCAGTTACCCACGAGAAGCAAAAGCCATCACCACCTACCACTGAGAAGCAAGATAAGCCACCAGCTTCCCAAGAAAAGCAAGGCAAGCCACCAGATACCACTGAGAAGCAAATCAAACCACCAGCTAACTCTGAGAAGCAAGACAAGCCACCGCCATCAGCTACCCCTGAGGAACAAGTCAAACCACCAGTCACCCCTGAGAAGCAAGACATGCTACCACTTAACCCTACGAAGCAAGATCATCAAGTTAATCATGAGAAGTAATCACAATGAGAAGTATGACGAGCCACAACTTATATCCGAGAATCAAAACATACAACAAACCTTCCTCCAAAGTAAGACAAGCCACAACTTCCCCTTAAAAAGGAACTCCAGACCAAGGCATCCAGCCCAACCAGCAAGACAGATGACAGAAGCAAAACAAAGCGGCAACCACGGCCAGGAAGCTGGAGACACCATAACGAGGGCCAAGATATAAGGAACCACTACGTCTCACCTCCCGCCCGCCCTGGGGATGGGCCCGTCAAGAAACAGTCTCATAAGGACAAGAACTGGGGCAGGCGAGGCGAGAACTCCTGATGGGAAACTGTCGCACGTCGTCACGGGCGGGGGCGGGGCGGGGCGGGGCGGCCCACACCACAACCAACCTGCTGCCTCTCCTCTCCCACCTCCACCTTCTCTCTCTCTCTCTCTCTCTCTCTCTCTCTCTCTCTCTCTCTCTCTCTCTCTCTCTCTCTCTCTCCCTACAGATACGTACTCTCTCCTTTCTTCCATCATACAGGAACACATCATCTCCGGAGCTTAATCATTTTGTTTCATACAACAGCAGAACGCGCCTGCAGATGACTGTATGTTTCCCTGCACCTCGAAGATTCGGAACACTCTCCCCTCTCATGTCTCTCCCAGTAACTATGATCTGCCATATCTTAAAAGACACGTTTTTCACTTCCTCCAAAATTCGTAAATATTTCCCCGTCTATTTTTCCCCTCTTTAATTAACCTCTATACTTCAATTTAGGCTGAGCCTCGATGTGACTGGAGCCTCTAACATATTAAAAAAAAAATGAGCTGGCGAGACAAGGTGTCATATCGGGCACGACCTGCCTTACCCACGCACAAACATCTTGCCTTCTCATGCCTTACATTCTCATAACATCTTCAGACGGGCCAGCAGAATGCACGGGGAACGGACACAATACGCTAGATTTTGTCTTCCTAATGTCAGACGGAAACAAAGAGATGATAAACGAGAATAGAAGAGGATAAAAATCATGGTTGTCAAATCTTAGTGAGGTACATGATGGCAGGTGAGGGTGAAGTCCACCTCATGCTGATCCTGCAGACATACATACACTACCTGGTTATCGTTGTGCAGGTCCAGGTTATCCCTGGAGTCTCGACCTTGACGCTGGCCCAGCCTCTACACCCTGGGGTCAGCCTGTCTCACCCTAGGCTAGAAGAGCCTCTCAGGTCCGCTGGTCTCACCCTTGGCTGGGCAGTCCTTCATGTCTGTCCCTTGAGAGTCCCCGGACAAACATGTGCCACGATCACCCACACACTTCTGACGCTTCCTCCAAGCTAAGTTCAGTCTCACATCTTGCTAACATCTTGGCCAAGCTTCCACGCATTCGAAAATTTCCAAAATAAAAAAGTGGGCATTTTCTTATTTTTTCATTTTCATTTTTAAGAAAGCACCAATGATCTACTGCGGATAGAGGTCAGCGTTCCTGACCGTGACGCATTCACAAGCCGCCCAGGGTCGAGCGCATAGGTTCCAATCCTGGTTACGGCAGTCGGTACACAGTCAACCTAGCTGTTCATCCACCCTAAGTGGTTGGTCGATAAAATGGGTACCTGGCGTTACTTCCACTCTTCGATGCAAAGTACAATTCAACGAAATTGTCTAAAAGAAAATAAAAATGGCTTGAAACACTGTTAGCAGGATATGTGGCATTTTACTGAAGACGTGCACCACTGCCCTTAAACTGTGCGTGTGTAACTTGGAGAGAAAGATAAACATCTAACAACTGTGAACTCTCCCTGCAACCCCATGACACATGTGAGCGTTCATAACACTGCACCGGTGTACGAAGGAATGAAAATGATGGACAACACTCGGGAATGACTGCAGATGTGTCTCCCATCAACCCTCCAGCGGAGCAACCTGGTTAATTCCTGTTCGGCTTCATCGATAGCATTATAAGCTTGTCTCCATGAGAGATAAGAACTGATAGCCTAAGTCTGGGGCACGGCAGGCAGCCGAAACAAGGGGGAATAACGTGCAACATGAACACGAGAAAGAAAGAAAGAAAGAAAGGGACCGAAATCCCACCAACATCCACATCAATGGCAAGATAAAAGGATGTCAAAGTTTCGATAAGCTCTCTCTCTCTCTCTCTCTCTCTCTCTCTCTCTCTCTCTCTCTCTCTCTCTCTCTCTCTCTCCATGATGCAAACCGTATGAAATATTGATAACCCGATCAAGCGACGCGGATGAATTTTTCAATACACCGCTTTCATTCTTTATGGCAACCTGATGCCAGACTCACCGCTTCAATATTCAATGGCGTTGAATCTTGTCTGAGTGTCTCGAGATCAGGAATGGGGAGGGCGAGCAGAGGGGAGGAATTACGCATATCCCCAGTAACTTTCGCACATGTCACATTCGATCATCTGGTCACCAACAGCCTAACAAAGGGAATGTGAACGTCTGAACGACCGTCATGAACGAGAAACAATGACATGGTTCTGCTGTGGTGAATTAGCGGCACCGTCTGTTACCGTGCCACCTTCCCATTCTCACCTTCACGCATCCCACAAACACTGAAAATAAATAAATAAATAAATATATATATATATATATATATATCTTTTTCTTTTCTTTTAAACTTCGCCATTTCCCGCGTTAGCGAGGTAGCGTTAAGAACAGAGGACTGGGCCTTTTTTGGAATATCCTCACCTGGCCCCCTCTGTTCCTTCTTTTGGAAAGTTAAAAAAGAAAAAAGAAAAAAAAAACGAGAGGGGAGGATTTCCAGCCCCCCGCTCCCTCCCCTTTTAGTCGCCTTCTACGACACGCAGGGAATACGTGGGAAGTATTCTTAATCCCCTATATATCGAGCAGGGGGCTGGAAATCCTCCCCTCTCGTTTTTTTTCTAATTTTCCAAAAGAAGGAACAGAAGGGGCCAGGTGAGGATATTCCAAAAAAGGCCCAGTCCTCTGTTCCTAACGCTACCTCGCTAACGCGGGAAATGGCGAATAGTTTAAAAGAGGGGCAAGTATGAAGTCTGTTGGGGATGATGGAGCTTGGGAAGTGAGTCAGTTGTTGTTCGCTGATGATACAGCGCTGGTGGCTGATTCATGTGAGAAACTGCAGAAGCTGGTGACTGAGTTTGGTAAAGTGTGTGAAAGAAGAAAGTTAAGAGTAAATGTGAATAAGAGCAAGGTTATTAGGTACAGTAGGGTTGAGGGTCAAGTCAATTGGGAGGTGAGTTTAAATGGAGAAAAACTGGAGGAAGTGAAGTGTTTTAGATATCTGGGAGTGGATCTGGCAGCGGATGGAACCATGGAAGCGGAAGTGGATCATAGGGTGGGGGAGGGGGCGAAAATTCTGGGAGCCTTGAAGAATGTGTGGAAGTCGAGAACATTATCTCGGAAAGCAAAAATGGGTATGTTTGAAGGAATAGTGGTTCCAACAATGTTGTATGGTTGCGAGGCGTGGGCTATGGATAGAGTTGTGCGCAGGAGGATGGAGGTGCTGGAAATGAGATGTTTGAGGACAATGTGTGGTGTGAGGTGGTTTGATCGAGTAAGTAACGTAAGGGTAAGAGAGATGTGTGGAAATAAAAAGAGCGTGGTTGAGAGAGCAGAAGAGGGTGTTTTGAAATGGTTTGGGCACATGGAGAGAATGAGTGAGGAAAGATTGACCAAGAGGATATATGTGTCGGAGGTGGAGGGAACGAGGAGAAGAGGGAGACCAAACTGGAGGTGGAAAGATGGAGTGAAAAAGATTTTGTGTGATCGGGGCCTGAACATGCAGGAGGGTGAAAGGAGGGCAAGGAATAGAGTGAATTGGAGCGATGTGGTATACCGGGGTTGATGTGCTGTCAGTGGATTGAATCAGGGCATGTGAAGCGTCTGGGGTAAACCATGGAAAGCTGTGTAGGTATGTATATTTGCGTGTGTGGACGTATGTATATACATGTGTATGGGGGTGGGTTGGGCCATTTCTTTCGTCTGTTTCCTTGCGCTACCTCGCAAACGCGGGAGACAGCGGCAAAAAAAAAAAAAAAAAAAAAAAAAAAAAAATATATATATATATATATATATATATATATATATATATATATATATATATATATATATATATACACTTGATCAATGTAAAAAGTTGCTTAAACACTTGTAGACATCAACAGAGGCCATGACAACCTCATCTAACTTCACCAAGCAGCGAATATTTACCTTATTTTCTGCATTATAAAAGTTTGTGATTTATGGATTGCACTTGCAGGCAGCTGCTGCACGTCCTGTGTGTTCGTGTAGACATGAATCACTGCGCTTACATATTCCGACTAAAATACTGGAAAATAAAGTTAAGTGTCGACTACTATGTGAAACGAGGAGAGTTTTCATTGGTTCTGTTGATTTCTACACTTGTCACAGCTACCTCTACGCTTATTAATCCTCATTTTCCTCGTCTTCTAATAGCCCTGTACTCGTTTTTGTACACACACACACACACACACACACACAAAACACACACACGGATTCCATCGACGGCCCAGTCCCACCATGTGGCCTTTCACGGAACACGGAGACATACTGTAATTCTAGCTCGTTCTGGGCTGCTCGGCGAAGTGGGGTGAGGTTTTCGCAAGTCTTGGTGGTGGCTATTGGTATTCACAGTACTTGCACCTAACCCTGGCTTTTCCCTGTACTTCTATGACCCTAGGCAGCATCGCATTATCTAAATATCGGCCAGAGGAAAAATGCTTCAATACATGGAGCGCTGCCGGTCTACATCATCTGGCCTACCTCGAAGAAATCCACTGATATCAATCTTTCGCGATTCCATAAGTAACTGGAGTGGCGCCCTTAATCTGATACTTTACCCACAACATTAACTTTGTGCTGTGAGCTTTATAAGAGTCGGTCAGATTCCATGTATGTGTGGCAGGCGGCAGCAGAGCCAACGAACACACGTACTGATAGAGCGAGGGCCGGACACAGGCCTATAACCGAGACCATAAGGTAGGCAGTATAGTGGGATGGGAAGGAGACCATAAGGTAGGCAGTATAGTGGGATGGGAAGGAGAGCATAAGCTAACAAATGTCTCTCGTGCAGCGGTTTGCGTTCCTAACAGTAACGCACTCACAGTCCATCCCAGCCAGGTCAGTCGGTCCACAGTGAAAAGATGAGTATGAGGACATCTACTGCCTACCTAACAATACCATCCTCTGTTCTGGCCACACGTGTCAGTTAACAAGTTCATCCTACCAGTGAGGTAGTGTATACCGCTTATTGAGGAGAACGTTCAAACTTGCTGTTAAATCTGGCCGTAGCTTTGGCTTGGCTTCTCCAACTCTAACTCCCCAGAAATTCCTTCGTGATCCAGTGGTCAACACATTAATGGTGGCTATATATCCCATCCCTGACCCCAAATACTGGTCTGGTTCAGGACGATGTTTGGCAAGCCGAGAACATTTGTCCCAGATGATGGATGGGTGGTGGCGGGTTCAGTCCACCTGTGTACCACCAAACTTGCAGGCTGCCACTCACGCCCGGCCCTGAGGGCATCCATACACCACAGTCTCTCTCACCACACAACAACCACTTCCACCACATCTCATCAACTCTCACCACACCACAATCACTCTGGACACACCACAACCATTCCAGAGCTGCCAACCTTGTTACAAAAAAAGGAACAGATGGCCAAAATATGGAAATATGAGTAAAAAAAAAAAGAGGGGAATTTTGCAAAACGAAACTTAGAACCACGCACAATACTGGCTGCACATCCAATACAAGAAACTGTGATGTCCAGCGTTCAAGGTGTTACCTCTATTCGTTCACCTACATGTAAATAGTCCATAATGGTTCACTTTAAAACCAACAAAGTATCTAGTCAGTAGTGTATCATTTTCGGTCCTCGACCTGAGTCAACACAGGTTCTAATGTTTGTTTGTCCACACATACTCAGTCCTGGCGAGAGAGCTTCTTGTTACGTCATGGAACTAGTAATTTCTTATCCACTTCTATACATGATAATCTCATATCCACTTCTATACATGATAATCTCATATCCACTTCTATACATGATAATTTCATATCCACTTCTATACATGATAATCTCATATCCACTTCTATACATGATAATCTCATATCCACTTCTATACATGATAATCTCATATCCACTTCTATACATGATAATTTCATATCCACTTCTATACATGATAATCTCATATCCACTTCTATACATGATAATCTCATATCCACTTCTATACATGATAGTTTCTTATCTTCGTCTATACATAATAATTTCTTATCCACTTGTATACATGATAATTTCTTATCCAGTTGTATACATAATTTCTTATTCAGCTGTATACATGATAATTTCTTATCCAGTTGTATACATAATTTCTTATTCAGCTGTATACATGATAATTTCTTATCCAGTTGTATACATGATAATTTCTTATCCACTTGTGTACTTGATAATTTCTTATCCACTTTTATACATGATCATTTCTTATCCACTTCTATACATGACAATTTCTTATCCCCGTCTATACATGACAATTTCTTATCCCCGTCTATACATGACAATTTCTTATCTCCGTCTATACATGATAATTTCTTATCCCCGTCTATACATGACAATTTCTTATCTCCGTCTATACATGATAATTTCTTCTCCACTTCTATACATGATCATTTCTTATATCCGTCTATGCATGATAATTTCTTATCCCCGTCTATGCATGATAATTTCTCATCCCCGTCTATGCATGATAATTTTGGGCGACGTTCTAAAGCCTCAGGAGGACCTGGCCCAGGAGCAGGACCAGCCTGGTGACACAAGGTAAAGCTATGATGATGAGACGGTAAGGCCGACCGTACGTACAACGCGGTCAATTCCCTAAAATGGTCAGAAATTGATGGGCGTCCGACTGTTACTTTGTACACTGCATTAGTACATGTGTGCGCGATGAGAACGTACACTATATACCGACCAGTGCACCCGTGTGAACTTACCATACATTACATACACAATACATGTAAAATACATAAGCATACGACCAGAACTGGAATATAAAGAAAAAATATATTCTTTACTAAGAAAAGTAGCGCTGCCGTATTTATCGAAAAAAAAAAGAAATACGGCAAAAACGGAATGGATGGCAGCTCTGCCACTTCCATTACACTACAACCCCCCCCCCCCTTACCCCGACCAAACCACAACCACCATGACTACACCAAAACCACATCACAACCAGTGTGACCATTCCCCTTCCTCCCTCTGGACGTCTCCTGTTTCCACCAATTCACACGGACTCCCCACCTCTTCCGCTTTCCACCACTCGTAACCCTCTCCCTACACTACCTCTCTCTCCCTTTCTCTTTCGCCGACCCTCTCCCCTTCCTTCAGCAATGCTTTCCCTCTTCAATCACCCTTCTGTTCCCCCACCTGGTGGGAGGAGGGGGGTCCAGATAACACCTAAGAGACTTCCAGGAACTCCAGTCACGCCCACACCTACTTCCCACCAACCCAGGTTTGTCCACGAATAAACACTCACCAAATTCTTGATCCTGGGATTGGTTCATCCGCGTCTCCCATAAGCCTCACGTATAGTGTGTTATTTTTTTCTAAAGGTTCGTATTAGAGAGATCGCTGGCCAGGAATGGCAGGAAGGACAGCGACCACGACTCCACTTTCTACTCGGGGATGGAACTATGGTGTACTGGTGACAGTAACACAAGATGGTATAGCAGCGGGTGTGGGTTATTAGATTATGGGCTGTGTGCAGGAGCAGTGTAGGTGTGAGGGAGCAGTGTACAGTAGAGACAGTGTAGATGTGAGGGAGCAGGAAGACTATGGTCTCGATATGATTCAAACTCAACACCAAATAACGACGCAGGACGCCACAGGTGATAATTTGGCGCTAGTAACAGAGCGAAGCAAGTGAGGAGGGAGTGTCTCGCACCGCCAACCAACCACTTACTACACCTTTCACAACTTATCTTGACACTCTACACTTACCCTGTGTTTCTCCACTTCACCTACCTTGTCTACACTCTTTTATTCCCTCCTTCCTAACCATACAGTCAAAACACAACAGTTATGAGGATCGCGGTCACTCAAGGGATTCGGAAGAGCCAGCCTCCTGAACCTCCTCATAAAACATTCACCTCTGCTTCCTCCTCTCCACACCATCACCCTGGGCTAACTAATTCAACACAGAGAACATAAAAATCTGAAAAATTAATTGAATATCCTACTATTTTAAATGGTTATTGTAGACATAGTGAAGTTCTCAGGTACAGAACGGTTTAATAACCCTGACTATATAGGGGATAGGGGAGAAAGAATACTTCCCACGTATTCCCTGCGTGTCGTAGAAGGCGACTAAAAGGGGAGGGAGCGGGGGGCTGGAAATCCTCCCATCTCATTTTTAATTTTCTGCAAGAAGGAACAGAGAAGGGGGCCAAATGAGGATTTCTTTCAAAGGCTCAGTCCTCTGTTCTTAACGCTACCTCGCTAACGTGGGAAATGGCGAATAGTATAAATATATATATATATTATTTATCATTTATTTTGCTTTGTCGCTGTCTCCCGCGTTTGCGAGGTAGCGCAAGGAAACAGACGAAAGAAATGGCCCAACCCACCCCCATACACATATATATACATACACGTCCACACGCAAATATACATACCCATACATCTCAGTGTACACATATATATACACACACAGACACATACATATATACAAATGCACACAATTCACACTGCCTTTATTCATCCCCATCGTCACCTCGCCACACATGGAATAACATCCCCCTCCCCCCTCATGTGTGCGAGGTAACGCTAGGAAAAGACAACAAAGGCCACATTCGTTTACACTCAGTCTCTAGCTGTCATGCAATAATGCCCGAACCCCAGCTCCCTTTCCACATCCAGGCCCCACACAACTTTCCATGGTTTACCCCAGACGCTTCACATGCCCTGATTCAATCCATTGACAGCTCGTCGACCCCGGTATACCATATTGATCCAATTCACTCTATTCCTTGCCCTCCTTTCACCCTCCTGCATGTTCAGGCCCCGATCACTCAAAATCTTTTTCACTCCATCTTTCCACCTCCAATTTGGTCTCCCACTTCTCCTCGTTTCCTCCACCTCCGACACATATATCCTCTTGGTCAATCTTTCCTCACTCATTCTCTCCATGTGCCCAAACCATTTCAAAACACGCTCTTCTGCTCTCTCAACCACGCTCTTTTTATTTCCACACATCTCTCTTACCCTTACATTACTTGCTCGATCAAACCACCTCACACCACATATTGTCCTCAAACATCTCATTTCCAGCACATCCACCCTCCTGTGCACAACTCTTTCCATAGCCCACGCCTCGCAACCATACAACATTGTTGGAACCACTATTCCTTCAAATATACCTATTTTTGCTTTCGGTGATAGTGTTCTCGACTTCCAAACATTCTTCAAGGCTCCCAGGATTTTCACCCCCTCCCCCACCCTATGATTCACGTTCCATCCGCTGCCAGATCCACTCCCAGATATCTAAAACACCTTACTTCCTCCAGTTTTTCTCCATTCAAAACTTACCTCACAACTGACTTGACCCTCAACCCTACTGTACCTAATAACCTTGCTCTTATTCACATTTACTCTTAACTTTCTTCTTTCACACACTTTACCAAACTCAGTCACCAGCTTCTGCAGTTTCTCACATGAATCAGCCACCAGCGCTGTATCATCAGCGAACAACAACTGACTCACTTTCCAAGCTCTCTCATCCACAACAGACTTCATACTTGCCCCTCTTTCCAAAACTCTTCTATTCACCTCCCTAACAACCCCATCCATAAACAAATTAAACAACCATGGAAACATCACACACCCCTGCCGCAAACCTACATTCACTGAGAACCAATCACTTTCCTCTCTTCCTACACGTACACATGCCTTACATCCTCGATAAAAACTTTTCACTGCTTCTAACAACTTGCCTCCCACACCATATATACTTAGTACCTTCCACAGAGCATCTCTATCAACTCTATCATATGCCTTCTCCAGATCCATAAATGCTACATACAAATCAATTTGCTTTTCTAAGTATTTCTCACATACATTCTTCAACGCAAACACCTGATCCACACATCCTCTACCACTTCTGAAACCACACTGCTCTACCCCAATCTGATGCTCTGGACATGCCTTCACCCTCTCAATCAATACCCTCCCATATAATTTACCAGGAATACTCAACAAACTTATACCTCTGTAGTTTGAGCACTCACTCTTATCCCCTTTGCCTTTGTACAATGGCACTATGCACGCATTCCGCCAATCCTCAGGCACCTCACCATGAGTCATACATACATTAAATAACCTTACCGACCAGTCAACAATACAGTCACTCCCTTTTTTAATAAATTCCACTGCAATACCATCCAAACCTGCTGCCTTGCCGGCTTTCATCTTCCGCAAAGCTTTTACTACCTCTTCTCTTTTTACCAAATCATTTTCCCTAACCTTCTCACTTTGCACACCACCTCGACCAAAACACCCTATATCTGCCACTCTATCATCAAACACATTCAACAAACCTTCAAAATACTCACTCCATCTCCTTCTCACATCACCACTATTTGTTATCACCTACCCATTAGCGCCCTTCACTGAAGTTCCCATTTGCTCCCTTGCCGTACGCACTTTATTTACCTCCTTCTAGAACATCTTTTTATTCTCCCTAAAATCTAATGATACTCTCTCACCCCAACTCTCATTTGCCCTCTTTTTCACCTCTTGCACCATTCTCTTGACCTCCTGTCTCTTTCTTTTATATATCTCCCACTCATTTGCATTTTTTCCCTGCAAATGAAACACGATAAGTTCCCAAGTGCACTTTCGTGTAATAATCACATCATCAGGGGAGACACAAGAGAGAAATATACATCAGGTGATATACATCAAAGAGACCAAGCTAGGACGCCATTTGGTAAACATGTGATTGTGTCAACTGACTTATATTTCTCTCTTGTCTCTCCCCTGATGATGTGATTATTACACGAAAGTGCACTTAGGAACTTATCGTGTTTCATTTTCCCCGTGGACTCATAGGAATATCTTAATCACGCGCAAAATTGTGATCCTTTTCAATATATATATATATATATATATATATATATATATATATATATATATATATATATATATATATGTGTGTGTGTGTGTGTGTGTGTGTGTGTATTCCGAAATGAGAAAATCACGACACGTCTGCCATCCAATGAGTACAGCATGTGTTCCCACGCTGCCCCGAGCCACTCCTGAGTGACGCGACTCCATGGGTTTACTCATGAGGACCCGAATCACGACTCCACCAGTCGCTTGCCCTCACGAACACATGGTCCTCATGGCTCTACCAACATTTGCATGGCGTGATCCTCAACGTTCCCAGACAACGCTTCCAATGACCCCAACACCAAGTAGTTCCAGTGGTTAGCACGGAACAACGGTCTAACCAGAAGTTAACCAAACACGAAACATCGGGGTACGGGTGATGTCCATTTGCCAACATACTCCATCTATATAGCCTGCGCCAAGACCTTCTTTATTGGGGCTTCTCCAGCTTCGAGGGTGACACTCCACACTCAGGCGGAGAGAAATGATGAATGCCTTCGTTGCAACAAGGTCCTCGACGCGACTGTACTCCTATCCGAACATCGACAATGATAAAAGCCTTGCCGAGGGCGACTTCTTGGTGGTGGCGGGAGTCCACCAACACCAGCCTGACATTATACAGCTCTATACCCCATTAGACCTACCGGGAATTCAAAAATTGTGTGTGTGTCTGTGGGTGTGTGTGTGTGTGTGTGTGTGTGTGTGTGTGTGTGTGTGTGTTTCGATGATTCCTCACCATAAGCAGTACAAGCGGGAGCCATTCCTCTGAAACTCAATTTCAGATACTTTCTTTAGAGATGTGAACGTGAAGATCCAGAACCTGTCCCTAGAGGGAGAGGAGAGGCACCCGCACGTCTTCCACAGCTCGCACAAAGTGGCAGCCATCTGCTGGTCAAGCTGGCCACACTTGATCCGATCCGTTCCTTTGTGATATTTCCTGTGTGTTGCAGGGAAGCCACTGTGCATCAAGTATACCTACTTACCGTACACACACACACTCCCCTGACAACCATAAGAGTTACAACACAAAATTTGATCATTTTACAAATATTACTCATACAAAAATTCTTCTTTTTTTCTAACAGCGGTGACTTAATATCATTTAAGGTAAAGCTGAAGGTGCGCAAAACAGATGACTATGTCGGCAAAAATAACAATTTATATTACATATTTTTTATGCTAGTTCAGACGGCTTAAGGAACTGGAAGTTGAGAGTAAATGTGAATAGGAGCAAAGTTATTAGGTTCAGTAGGGTTGAGGGACTAGTTAATTGGGATATAAGTTTGAATGGAGAAAAATTGGAGGAAGTGAAGTGTTTCAGATATCTGGGAGTGGACTTGGCAGCAGATGGAACCATGGAAGAGGAAGAGAGTCACAGGGTGAGGAGGGGGGCGAAAGTTCCGGAAGCGATGAATCATATGTGGAAGGCGAGAACATTATCTCGGAGAGCAAAAATGGGCATGTTTGAAGGAATAGTGGTTCCAACAATGTTATATAGTTGTGAGGCGTGGGCTATAGATAGGGTCGTACGGAGGAGGGTGGATGTGTTGGAAATTAATTGTCTGAGGACAATATGTGGTGTGAGGTGGTTTGATCGAGTAAGTAATGAAAGGGTAAGAGAGATGTGTGGTAATAAAAAGAGTGTGGTTGAGAGAGCAGAAGGTGTGTTTTAATGGTTTGGTCACATGGAGAGAATGAGTGAGGAAAGATTGACAAAGAGGATATATGTGTCAGAGGTGGAGGGAACGAGAAGTGGGAGACCAAATTGGAGGTGGAAATATGGAGTGAAAATTTTTTTGAGTGATCGGGGCCTGAACATAAACATACAGGAGGGTGAAAGGCGTGCAAGGAATAGAGTGAATTGGAGCAATGTGGTATATCGGGGTCGACGAGCTGTCAGTGGGTTGAACCAGGACATGTGAAGCGTCTGGGGTAAACCATGGAAACTTTTATGGTGCCTAGATGTGGAAAGGGAGCTGTGGTTTCAGTGCATTACACATGACAGCTAAAGACCGAGTGTGAACGAATGTGGCCTTTGTTGTCTTTTCCTAGCGCTACCTCGCACGCGCGCGGGGGGATGAGGGTGCTATTTCATGTGTGGCGGGGTGGCGCAGAGAATGAATGAAAGCAGCAAATATGAATATGTACATGTGTATATATGTATATGTCTGGGTATGTATACACTGAAATGTACAGGTATGTATATGTGCATGTGTGGGCGCGTAGGTATATACATATGTATGTGGGGGGGTTGGGCCATTCTTTCGTCTGTTTCCTTGCGCTGCCTTGCAAAGGCGCGAGACAGCGATAAAGTATAATATATATATATATTGGAAAGGATCACAATTTTGCGCGTGATCAAGATATTCCTATGAGTCCACGTGGACTCATAGGAATATATATATATATATATATATATATATATATATATACATATATATATATATATGTGTGTGTGTGTGTGTGTAAGTGGATGGGCCATTCTTCGTTTGTTTCTCGGCGCTACCTCGCTGACGCTGGAAACAGCGATTAAATATAATTTTTTTTTTTTTTTTTTTTTTGCTTTGTCGCTGTCTCCCGCGTTTGCGAGGTAGCGCAAGGAAACAGACGAAAGAAATGGCCCAACCCACCCCCATACACATGTATATACATACGTCCACACACGCAAAATATACATACCTACAGAGCTTTCCATGGTTTACCCCAGACGCTTCACATGCCCCGATTCAATCCACTGACAGCACGTCAACCCCGGTATACCACATCCCTCCAATTCACTCTATTCCTTGCCCTCCTTTCACCCTCCTGCATGTTCAGGCCCCGATCACACAAAATCTTTTTCACTCCATCTTTCCACCTCCAATTTGGTCTCCCTCTTCTCCTCGTTTCCTCCACCTCCGACACATATATCCTCTTGGTCAATCTTTCCTCACTCATTCTCTCCATGTGCCCAAACCATTTCAAAACACCCTCTCCTGCTCTCTCAACCACGCTCTTTTTATTTCCACACATCTCTCTTACCCTTACGTTACTTACTCGATCAAACCACCTCACACCACACATTGCCCTCAAACATCTCATTTCCAGCACATCCATCCTCCTGCGCACAACTCTATCCATAGCCTACGCCTCGCAACCATACAACATTGTTGGAACCACTATTCCTTCAAACATACTCATTTTTGCTTTCCGAGATAATGTTCTCGACTTCCACACATTCTTCAAGGCTCCCAGAATTTTCGCCCCCTCCCCCACCCTATGATTCACTTCCGCTTCCATGGTTCCATCCGCTGCCAGATCCACTCCCAGATATCTAAAACACTTCACTTCCTCCAGTTTTTCTCCATTCAAACTCACCTCCCAATTGACTTGACCCTCAACCCTATTGTACCTAATAACCTTGCTCTTATTCACATTTACTCTTAACTTTCTTCTTTCACACACTTTACCAAACTCAGTCACCAGCTTCTGCAGTTTCTCACATGAATCAGCCACCAGCGCTGTATCATCAGCGAACAACAACTGACTCACTTCCCAAGCTCTCTCATCCCCAACAGACTTCATACTTGCCCCTCTTTCCAAAACTCTTGCATTCACCTCGCTAACAACCCCATCCATAAACAAATTAAACAACCATGGAGACATCACACACCCCTGCCGCAAACCTACATTCACTGAGAACCAATCACTTTCCTCTCTTCCTACACGTACACATGCCTTACATCCTCGATAAAAACTTTTCACTGCTTCTAACAACTTGCCTCCCACACCATATATTCTTAATACCTTCCACAGAGCATCTCTATCAACTCTATCATATGCCTTCTCCAGATCCATAAATGCTACATACAAATCCATTTGCTTTTCTAAGTATTTCTCACATACATTCTTCAAAGCAAGCACCTGATCCAAATATCCTCTACCACTTCTGAAACCACACTGCTCTTCCCCAATCTGATGCTCTGTACATGCTTTCACCCTCTCAATCAATACCCTCCCATATAATTTACCAGGAATACTCAACAAACTTATACCTCTGTAATTTGAGCACTCACTCTTATCCCCTTTGCCTTTGTACAATGGCACTATGCACGCATTCCGCCAATCCTCAGGCACCTCACCGTGAGTCATACATACATTAAATAACCTTACCAACCAGTCAACAATACAGTCACCCCCTTTTTTAATAAATTCCACTGCAAAGCCATCCAAACCTGCTGCCTTGCCGGCTTTCATCTTCCGCAAAGCTTTTACTACCTCTTCTCTGTTTACCATATCATTTTCCCTAACCCTCGCACTTTGCACACCACCTCGACCAAAACACCCTATATCTGCCACTCTATCATCAAACACATTCAACAAACCTTCAAAATACTCACTCCATCTCCTTCTCACATCACCACTACTTGTTATCACCTCCCCATTTGCGCCCTTCACTGAAGTTCCCATTTGCTCCCTTGTCTTACGCACTTTATTTACCTCCTTCCAGAACATCTTTTTATTCTCCCTAAAATTTAATGATACTCTCTCATCCCAACTCTCATTTGCCCTTTTTTTCACCTCTTGCACCTTTCTCTTGACCTACTGTCTCTTTTATACGTCTCCCACTCAACTGCATTTTTTCCCTGCAAAAATCGTCCAAATGCCTCTCTCTTCTCTTTCACTAATACTCTTACTTCTTCATCCCACCACTCACTACCCTTTCTAATCAACCCACCTCCCACTCTTCTCATGCCACAAGCATCTTTTGCGCAATCCATCACTGATTCCCTAAATACATCCCATTCCTCCCCCACTCCCCTTACTTCCATTGTTCTCACCTTTTTCCATTCTGTACTCAGTCTCTCCTGGTACTTCCTCACACAAGTCTCCTTCCCAAGCTCACTTACTCTCACCACCCTCTTCACCCCAACATTCACTCTTTTTTTCTGAAAACCCCTAGAAATCTTCACCTTAGCCTCCACAAGATAATGATCAGACATCCCTCCAGTTGCACCTCTCAGCACATTAACATCCAAAAGTCTCTCTTTCGCGCGCCTGTCAATTAACACGTAATCCAATAACGCTCTCTGGCCATCTCTCCTACTTACATAAGTATACTTATGTATATCTCGCTTTTTAAACCAGGTATTCCCAATCATCAGTCCTTTTTCAGCACATAAATCTACAAGCTCTTCACCATTTCCATTTACAACACTGAACACCCCATGTATACCAATTATTCCCTCAACTGCCACATTACTCACCTTTGCATTCAAATCACCCATCACTATAACCCGGTCTCGTGCATCAAAACCACTAACACACTCATTCAGCTGCTCCCAAAACACTTGCCTCTCATGATCTTTCTTCTCATGCCCAGGTGCATATGCACCAATAATCACCCATCTCTCTCCATCAACTTTCAGTTTTACCCATATTAATCGAGAATTTGCTTTCTTACATTCTATCACGTACTCCCACAACTCCTGTTTCAGGAGTACTGCTACTCCTTCCCTTGCTCTTGTCCTCTCACTAACCCCTGACTTTACTCCCAAGACATTCCCAAACCACTCTTCCCCTTCACCCTTGAGCTTCGTTTCACTCAGAGCCAAAACATCCAGGTTCCTTTCCTCAAACATACTACCTATATATATATATATATATATATATATATATATATATATATATATATATATATATATAAGGGTTGACTGTGGACCATCAGCCGCAACCAGGATTCGAACCTATGCGCTCGACCCCGGGCGGCCCGTGAATACGTCAGGCTCAGCGACTCTTACCGATACACCACGGAGGTAAATCATAACGTCATTGTACAAAGTGACATAATAACGTCACTGTATAAAGTAACATAAAAACGTCACTGTACAAAGTAACATAACGTCATTGTACAATGTAACATAACGTCACTGTACAATGTAACATTATTAACGCCACTGTACAATGTAACATAATAAAGTCACTGTACATAACAATACCCAACGCAAGATGAGGTGTGTATGACAGCAGGTCTCCCTCTCTCTCGCCTAATTTCCCTATCATTTCCCTCTCCCTGGCTGGAGATGACTGTGGATTATCATGGTGTGGATAGGAGTAGCTCTCTCTCTCTCTCTCTCTCTCTCTCTCTCTCTCTCTCTCTAAGAAAAAAAAACACAAAAGTTAATCTTGATGGTACGAAAGAAAACAAGTCTTCATACGGAAGAGAAATATCGTTTTTTTAACCAACAAATCTCAAACAACAGATAAAAGTCAAAAGTTTCCAGCATCACAAAAGCTTAAAGGCTTTCCTCAATAGTGCCCAGTGAACGTCCAGCTCTAGGGTTACTAGAAAATTAATGCTGCATCTTGACGGTTAAGGCCCTAAGGTCTTATGGACTGGCCTTTGACCTGACCCTAACACTCGGGTCAAAGGTCACAGTATCCTACCCGAGGGCCGTATCACAGTGTGAAGTGGGTTAATAGCCAAAATCATTCCATCTCATCTTCGTCTGATACATCTTCATACAATAAACAGCAAGATATTCAACAATTTTGAGATCGAGATTTGACGATTAAACGTTCCCCAGACCTGATAATACCCGACTGGAGCAACTGGACAGGCGCTATTTCCGTACAATCCGACTCCCAGATCTGCTGCTGCTGTGCCAGCGAGTGGCTCCTGTCGCAGGTGTTCTCATGTAATGCACAGCAGGTGTGATAGGTGTGCCAGGGGTCGCGAGACGCTACTGTGGTGGTCGCAGCAACCGTCAACTTAACTTCCACGCCAAACGTTTGCTGCAGACGCACAAAATGGCCATCCATTGTTGACAAGATAACTTTAGCAGAAAGGGAAAATAGTTGCCAACATTACAATCCTGCAGCGTTAACAGTAAAGATTCTGGTTATGGTAATGATGGCAGACTTTTGACAAGTGTTACTGTGTGAACGAAGGTTCCACTCCCAGCCGCCGGTAGCCATCGACCACAACATAAAAGTTGATCACACACACACACACACACACACACACACACACAACCGGCAGGCAACGTACCTTGGCCAACAGCTGCCTCGTATCCTCGCACACTATTCCTTTACACACCTCCGGCTACCACCACCAATACGGCCTGTACTGTTGATATACTGTTCCATGCAGAGGTATATCAACCAACTTTACCTGATGATATACCCCAGAGTAAGGCAGGAACCTAATCTATCGATCAACCCCTAGGGTAGGATGAACAGCTGGGTTGACTGTGAACCGACAGCTGCAACCAAGATTCGAACCTATGCACTCGATCCCAGGTGACGCTAACCGATATACCATATAATATATATCCCTGGGGATAGGGGATTAAGAATACTTCCCACGTATTCCCTGCGTGTCGTAGAAGGCGACTAAAAGGGGAGGAAGCGGGGGGCTGGAAATCCTCCCCTCTCGTTTTTTTTTTTTTAAATTTCCAAAAGAAGGAACAGAGGGGGCCAGGTGAGGATATTCCAAAAAAGGCCCAGTCCTCTGTTCTTAACGCTACCTCGCTAACGCGGGAAATGGCGAATAGTTTAAAAGAAAGAAAGAATATATATATATATATATATATATATATATATATATATATATATATATATATATATATATATATATACTTACCAAATGGCATCCTAGGTACGTCTCTTCGTTGTATATCAACTGACTATTATATTTCTCTCTTGTATCTACCCTGATGACGACGGTTAAGAAAGGAATTAAGTTGATCACGAGCTCAACTGTGATCCCTTCATATATATATATATATATATATATATATATATATATATATATATATATATATATATATGAAAAGAAGTGTATGTGCAGTAAACTTGAATCTACCAGCTTCAGATCTCAACGAATATATGTTTGTAGTGTTGCAATTGTTCCATGTCTGTTTGTACGAGGCTGGGTCGACAGTAAGACCATTTCAAAGCAAGGATTGCCCCGCCATTCCTTAAATCCGACAAAAGTGATTCCCAGACACGGAGTTTATCCTCGCCGGAGTGCAGACGTGTAGTATCACTTTATCTTGTGTGGTGTCAGCGCCTGCCTCCCGGGTGCCATCCAACGGGACAAGAGACACTGCACCAACGGCAACATTCTGCTGTGGACGCGGACTCCACCGCGCCTCCCTGCCAACTCTGGTCCCCTCTTAAGTCACCCACGTTATCCCCCGAGATGGAAGAACTCCACACAAGGTCCGCCACGACTCTGGCTCCAGCGAGGGCCGCACCTCAACACTTTCCTAATCTGTAGGCAATTAGAACACGTCCGAGGAAGAAGTTTCTTCTCGCACTAAAATCCTTATCTAAGAACATTCAACACAGAAAACATATAAAGGAGCAAGAGGAAGCGAAACATAACTGAGTCAGTCTGGGAGTGGGTGATAAGATAATGTCCAAGGTTACATATAACTCGGTGGGAAAAGTTTCCAGCCTTGGCTATCTCCAACTCATCAAACAATCCGTCTTAAGATCCCCAGCAGAAACTTAAAACTTCCAGGGAGGGTGGTCACTAACCTCCTGCGCAACATGACATACACCCGCTAGCGAACACACACACACACACACACACCCTCCTCATATAACACCATTTCTCCACTCATCTCTCTTCCATCTCAACCTCCTTTTCCTTCCCTGAATCTCTCTCTCTCTCTCTCTCTCTCTCTCTCTCTCTCTCTCTCTCTCTCTCTCTCTCTCTCTCTCTCTCTCTATGGCAAGCAAACCTTGAAAGACATATTGATACCGCAGGTGAGGGAAGGGTGGACCGAAAGACAGAAGAGGTGGGGGACACGGACGCCCAGCACAGCTGGTTAGGTTAGTCGACTGGATCCACTGTACGCCCTCCTCCCGGTGGCCAACAATCAGCACCATGACTGGCAGGCTGGTCGATGCCCTTAGCCAGGACATACCACCCTCTTTCGTCCAGCTCCATTAATGGCAGAAGATCAGCCCTAGATAAGGTCCTATTACACCTCTACTGTGGCCATTGTGGTGCTACCGGGGCGGTGGCGGAATGGGTCAGGGAGAGTACCGCAGGCCATGCTCGGAGCCAGACCCAGCACCATGAGAATATAGGTGCACGATGGTGAGGACACTGGAGAGGTGTGAGGGTGACGAGAAGTCTGGGACATGGGCATGGGAGGGTGTGGGGTCCTGGTGGGGACAAAGACACGGAGGGGTCCTGGTGGGGACACAGACACGGAGGGGTCCTGGTGGGGACACAGACACGGAGGGGTCCTTGTGAGGACACAGACAGGGAGGGGTCCTGGTGGGGACACAGACAGGGAGGGGTCCTTGTGAGGACACAGACAGGGAGGGGTCCTGGTGAAGGCGTAGACAGGGAGGAGAACGGGTAGTGACAGGGGGGAAAAAATGGACTGGGGGAGGAGTCCTAGTGGGGTCACAGACAGAAAGCGAGAGGGGTCCTGGTGGGGAAACATAAGGAGGGCCAGGGGTACTGTCGAAGACAAAGACAGGGAGGAGGGAGGTTCCTTCCAAGAGGGGAAACAGACATGAAGGAGGAGGCGTCCTCGTGGGGACAAAGACATGGAGGAGGAGGAGGAGGGGTCTCGGTGGGGACACAAGACAGGGAAGAGCGGTCCTGATGGGGACACAAGACAGGGAAGAGTGGTCCTGATGGGGACACAAGACAGGGAGGAGTGGTCCTGATGGGGACACAAGACAGGGAAGAGTGGTCCTGATGGGGACACAAGACAGGGAGGAGTGGTCCTGATGGGGACACAAGACAGGGAGGAGTGGTCCTGATGGGGACACAAGACAGGGAAGAGCGGTCCTGATGGGGACACAAGACAGGGAGGAGTGGTCCTGATGGGGACACAAGACAGGGAAGAGTGGTCCTGATGGGGACACAAGACAGGGAAGAGTGGTCCTGATGGGGACACAAGACAGGGAAGAGTGGTCCTGATGGGGACACAAGACAGGGAAGAGTGGTCCTGATGGGGACACAAGACAGGGAAGAGTGGTCCTGATGGGGACACAAGACAGGGAGGAGTGGTCCTGATGGGGACACAAGACAGGGAAGAGTGGTCCTGATGGGGACACAAGACAGGGAAGAGTGGTCCTGATGGGGACACAAGACAGGGAGGAGTGGTCCTGATGGGGACACAAGACAGGGAAGAGTGGTCCTGATGGGGACACAAGACAGGGAGGAGTGGTCCTGATGGGGACACAAATAGGAAGGAGGACGCAGACAGATAGGAGGAGGGGTCCTGGTTGGGAAAGACAAGATTGAGATGATGGACAGGTGATCAGGGAGACAAACTAACCTGAGGTAGGAGTGGGGGATATGTCGGGATCCAGGGAAAAGGAAGACAGTGGGAAACGTAGACGCACATAGAATAGTAGGGGAGAGAGAGAGAGAGAGAGAGAGGCAAGCAGACAAGATGGTGAGGGTGAGAAAACATACTGGCGGTGGAGGGACCAGGAACACACACTCAGGGAGAGTGAGAAAGATGCGGAGGGGTCGGGACACACACTAGATGAGGGGTGATGAGGGTAGAACACACACCTGGTGGGGGTGTTAGGCGAGGAACACCCACACACACACACACACACACCAGTTGGGGTGGAGTGAGAGGGGCGGAGCACACACCGGGGTGGGGTCAGAAAGGTGAGAGGGACAAGGGATAGTGACTGAGATGAGCGGTAGATAACGAGGTGTTGTGCTGAACGACTCAGCCAGACTATACTAGCGTCTAGCCCACCAAGGTCTGGCCGAGACGTGAGCCGAGTGACCTGCCAGACGAAGGAAAACTAGGTGCGGGGATCCAGTCAGCCAACCAGCCCGGATAAAGGCATGGCTCGGACGCTAAAGGGATTCGCTCAACGACGTAATTGAAAATTACGAAAAATCCTTGCAGGAGCCACCAGCGTCCCCAGCCAGCCGTTTCCTCCGGCTGGCTTAACTCGGAGGCACTGCTGGGCCCACCACGCTCCTTCCCTCCCTCCTCACACACACACACACACACACACACACACACACACACAGTTCATTCACTTTTCTTCCTTGTTCCGTCTGCTTCATACCTGCAACATCTATGTCGGGTCACGTGTCTTGCCTTACAGACTAATGACATATCCTTTGTTTATTACACAAGACATTCACAAGTGCACCCGACACTTAAACCTGCCAGGCTCTCACACCCTCACCATCTACTTTCGCTCACAACACAAGCACTACTTCCCTGGTACCTTCCCCACAAGCCTTATACCCGGAAGAACTCCTCCTGTCTTCGGGTTTCAAAGAGAACTTTACCACATGTCTATTGTCACTCCCACGTCGGTGGTTGCATGTACGTCGCGTTGACAACAGCAATGTTGAGGCTCACTCGTACATCTAACAAACAAGACCATTAGGGCTTGTATCCCTTGAACCTTGCAACCCTTACTTGAATAAATGGAGCCATAAAATACCAGTTAATATTGGAATTTATCTTGCGGAAGCCAAACTGTAAATCAGAGGTGCCTCCTGCCTGCGCGCATCCCTGACCATTTCTACCAAGTCTGGTTACATTCCATAAGCCGTAAGGCAGACAAATGGGACAGCAGATTATCAAGATGGCCGCCGTGATGACCATATCGGATCCTGGATCAGCGCCAAACGCTATCATCGAGTGTTCATCTCTTGCCTACACCGGGGAATAATCTCACCAAGTTGGTTACATTCCTTATGGCCGCAAGCTAACTGTATGGGTTCGCCGAGTCCAGAATCGAAAAGAAACACGAAGAAATCGCTTTGATGAGCCATTCTTTGTCTACGTCTCAAATAATAACAAAACGATTACAACAAACATTCCCAGTAACAACCTAAACAAACTGCAATCATATCGGGCCAAACGTTTAACAGGAAATCAGGGTTATCTTACTGCAGTACAGATGATAATATATATATATATATATATATATATATATATATATATATATATATATATATATATCATTTCTTATTCTTATTATACTTTGTCGCTGTCTCCCGCGTTAGCAAGGTAGCGCAAGGAAACACGCTAAAGGATGGCCCAACACATCCACATACACATGTATATACACAACCACCTACACACGTACATACACATACCTATACATTCAACGTATACATACATATACATATATACACATGTACATATTCCCGTCGCCACCCCGCCACACATGAAATGGCACCCCTTCCCCCGCCTGCGTGCGAGGTACCGCTAAGAAAAGACAACAAAGACAACTCAGTCTCTAGATAGATAGATAGATAGGTAGATAGATAGATAGATAGATAGCAAGAGGCCACAGAGGTTCGCGTGATCTATTACAGGCTGATAACCATGGGGAACATTAAACACTTTAAGTTCCCAAGTGCACTTTCGTGTAATGATCACATCGTCAGGGGAGGTGCAAGAATGACATAGAAGACGTAGAACAGTCGGTTGATTTACAAGGAAGAGACGTAGCTAAGACACCATTGGTAAACAAACCTTACCAGATGGTGGTTCTTGGGTTGCTGGTGTTCGGGTCTGGCTTCATGCTCGTCATAAAATTCAATTATGTGAACAGGAAGGAGAACTGTTTCCAAATAGTTTTTTCGTAAGCGAAATTTGTAAACAGATCTCTTTCCTGTCCACAAAATAAAATTTTATGACAAACATGATCGCAGACTTCACCACCACCAACCCGAACACCAGCATCCAGCAACGCTTGTTTACCAATGGCGTCTTGGCTACGTCTCTTCCCTGTATATCAACCGACTATTCTACGTCTTCTATCTCATTCTTGTATCTCCCTGACGATGTGACCATTACACGAAAGTGCATTTGGGAATTTATCGTGTTTCATTTTCCTTGTAGTTATCAACATATCATAAATATATATATATATATATATATATATATATATATATATACCTATGAGTGGGACAAAGCTCAAAAGTAAAAGGAAAGTATGGGTTGGTTTTGTCTTATAAGTGAAGTCGGGTTGGTGCCCAAGAAAAAACTAAAGAAGGGGTAGCAATATTGCTGAAGCAGAAGCTGTGGGAGTGTATGAAAGAATGTGAGATAGTGAGCTCCAGATTGATGTGGGTAACTGCGAGAGATGGGTAATTATAAATGCTTATGCAACTGGCCATGGAAAAAAAATATAATGAGAGGTAAGTGTTTTGGGAGCAGCTGAGTGAGTGTGTCAGCAAGCTTAATGCAAGAGACCGGATGTTACTGATGAGTGATTTTAATGCAAAGATGAGTAATGTGGCAGCTGAGGGTATAACTGGGAGTCATGGAATATATAATAATATGAATGGAAATGGTGAACAGCTTGTGGAGTTGTGGGCTGAAAAAGGTACTGGTGACTGGGAATACCTGATCGAAAAAGAGGGACATACACAAGTACATCTATTGATAAGCGTGCAAAAGAGATACTTTTGGATGTGAAATGTGTTGAGAGGGGCAGCTGGTGGAATGTCTGATCATTATCTAGTGGAGGCGAGGGTCGAGATTTGTAGAGGCTTTCGGAAAAGGGGTAACGTTATGGGCGAGAAGGGAGTGGCGAAAGTAAATGAGCATGGAAAAGAGACTTATGTGAAGAAATACCAAAAAAGATTGAGGACTGAATGGCAAAAGATGAGAGTGAACAAAGGAGGGGAAGGTAGAGGAATGGGAGGTATCTAGGGAAGCAGTGCTGGCGTGTGCGAATGATGCGCGTGGCATCTTAAGGTGGGAGTTCGGCAGGTTTGAAAGGATAACGAGAGATGGGATGACGAGGTTTGAAAGGGTAATGAGAGGTGGGATGACGAAGTAAAGTTGCTAATGAAAGAGGAAAGTGAGTTAGAGTTAAATGGGCGCTACTTGCAGGGAAGAAGTGCAAATGATTGGGAGTTGTATAAGAGATAGCGGAAGTTGCAAGGTTAGAAAAAAGGGCAAATGAGATTGGGGTGACGGACTATCAATAAACTTCAGGGTAAACAAAAAGATATTTTGGTAGGAGGTTATTAATGTGCGAAAAACAGGGGAAAAATGGACGCTCGCTGAAAGACCACGATT
>NC_092244.1:21580568-21603068 GCF_036320965.1 Panulirus ornatus | reverse complement strand
AATGTTGCCGACTTTCATTTGCACCGCATGCGATACCAGCGGCAGCCAGGATGACGGTGGTGATGAGGGCGAGAACAGCGAGCGAGTTCCCCCGACCTCACAGGCAGACACAGAAAACGGGGATAGGCCAGAGGCAGGAGCGGGGCGACCCCGGAGAACACGGCCGTCACGACGGATGAAAATGATTCAATCAATTTATACGAACGAACGAACGAACGAACGCAGGGCAGGAGGAGGAGAAAAATAATTGGCTCCCGAGCTGCCTGCCCACGACCTGACGCCCGAGACGGAACGAGAGCGAGGAGGGTATCCGGTGGTACAGTGTAGGGAACATAGACGAAGATATATTTGGCGTCTAAGATACGACACACTGTTAACATATTCATAATTAAAACTTGCTGTGTTGAAGGTAAACGCGGGATAGGCCATACTTCCTCGTGAGAGGCACCGCACGTTACAGGCACGTGACCTTAAACGGCACCTACTCTACCTACCTACCGGTAACTACCTACCTACCTACCTACCGCTACCCTACCAACCTACCGGTAACTACCTACCTACCTACCTACCGCTACCCTACCAACCTACCGCTACCTACGACGAGATGTAGCCACTGGGCCGTGTTGACACGTAGACGTCATCATGCCAGGTGAGAGTGAATACCTCGCACGAGAATACGTACTTTCCTACCTACAATTAAGATGTTATCAGGGATCGGGGCGAGGGTGAAGCACTCAACGCATTTCTCGTACTACATCTACCTGCCACCATGCTTGCTATACATGTTTCTGTGAATACTTCAGTAATCTTACTGATTCCTCGACCATCTATCTCGTAGGGTTCTATGTTCACTATTGACAATCTTTCCCTCCAGTCACACCTTCCATGATATCGTTAATGAAGTCATGTGATCATCATGTGCCATCCTCCTCTCCAGTCTAGGCTGTATAAGTCAACATCTTTCAACCTCTCACGATGCTTTTCTTTTTTTAAATTGGCTGAGATGGCACGGGAAACTGAATGCCCTGATCAAGGCCATCTCATTAACGGTATTTTATTATACTTAATCGCCGTGTCCCGCGTCAGCGAGCTAGCACCATGAAACAGAAGAAGAATGCCCCATCCACTCATAAATACATAAACGCCCATACACGCACATGCACATATACATATCAACATATACACATATACATACACATACAAAGACATATACATATATACAAATGTACCTACTCATGCTTGCCTTCTCCCATTCCTTGCCCTACCCCGCCCCACAGGAAACAGCATCGCTACCCCCGGCTTCAGCGACGTACCGCCAGGAAAACAGACAAAAAGGCCACATTCGTTCACACTCAGTCTCTAGCTGTCATGTGTAATGCACCGAAACCACAGCTCTCTTTCCATCTCCAGGCCCCACAGAACTTTCCATGGTGTACCCCAGAGTTTCACATGCCCTGGTTCAGTCCACTGACAGAACGTCAACCCCGGTATACCACATCGTTCCAATTCTCTCTCTCTCTCTCTCTCATATATATATATATATATATATATATATATATATATATATATATATATATATATATATATATATATATATATATATCCCTAGCGTAAGACTGGTATCCAGTTTATCGACCAACCCCTATGAGAGGATAAACAGCTGGGGTCACTGTAGATCGACTGCCGCAATCATTCCACAGCCTCGATGTTACCTGCAGTTCGCTGGTAAAGCGTCTCGGAATTCTATTGAGCTTACCAAGATCAGTCTGTTTGGGTAAACACAATGCAACACAGCTGTACTCAATACAATCTGGACATCAGCAGGTTTCTGTTCCTTACAGAGAAAATTCTCATTATCATATCATATACGTGGCTCAGGAGTTTTCATCAGGATGCTTCTTGAATGGGACCAAACCTTTACGATGCCGCTTAGATATCTGATGTCTACTTCATGTCTCTTCTTAGAGAGAGAGAGAGAGAGAGAGAGAGAGAGAGAGAGAGAGAGAGAGAGAGAGAGATAGAGAGAGAATCTTTCACAGCTTTAGACGGAGGCAGGAACAGCAGAAAATGGCACCAGGTCTGACTACATCACTTGGCTCCTCAGTGGCCGAAACTTCCTCTTAGCATCATGCTACGGTCATCACCACCACATGAGCTATACTACTGCCTCTACCAGCCAACACCGAGGCTTCACCTTCACCCCCACATAAACTACAACACTGCCTCTACCGTCACCCACATCAGCCACTCCCGCCCTCACAAGGACATCAGAACTCTGCTTTAAGAATGCCAGCAATTACACTCAGGACGGGAATCACACATTACACAGTTCAAAAATAACTTTCAGACTTGTACATAACATGCTTATGAACACCAATTAAACCAAACTCGAAATATATGGCAAATATCGACTCCATGAACTTGTTAAAATAAACATGATAAAAATCAATATATATATATATATATATATATATATATATATATATATATATATATTTTTTTTTTTTTTTTTCTTTTTTTTTTTTTTAAACTATTCGCCATTTCCCGCGTTAGCGAGGTAGCATTAAGAACAGAGGACTGGGCCTTTGAGGGAATACCCTCACCTGGCCCAATTCTCTGTTCCTTCTTTTGGAAAATTAAAAAAAAAACGAGAGGGGAGGATTTCCAGCCCCCCGCTCCCTCCCCTTTTAGTCGCCTTCTACGACACGCAGGGAATACGTGGGATGTATTCTTAATCCCCTATCCCCATATATATATATATATATATATATATATATATATATATATATATATATATATATATATATATATATATATATATTCAAGGTTCTGTCCTGTCTTTCATACTTTTTTTCTTTTATCAACGATTTACTTTCTTCCACAAATAATCCAATACACTCATAAGCGTTCCTCCACATTCTTCAACCGCGCTCCCTCTTCTCTCACTTGATCTGTAACACTTTTCCACACAACTTCCTTAATAAACTCAAGACTTGGACAGGATACGTCAGTGGGACAGACGAAATCTGGTTAAGTTTCATGCCTCCAAGAACCAGTTTCTAAAAATCTCTCTCGATAACGCATCACATCTTTCCTCTCTCATTTGTAGGTTCTGTAATTCCACTTCTTCACTAAATAAACATACTTGGTATTACTATATCCTGCACTCTTTCTTGAAAACCCCAAATTACGGATATAGCTAAGTCTGCCTCTAAGAAACAGAGTGTCCTGTTTAGATGTCGAAATTTCTTTACTTCTCAATATTTGCTTCGTATGCGTCTTCTATAGGCATTACTTTGGTTTTTGCTCCCTAGAGTTGGCTGCTTGTGTGCCCCCACCACTAGCTAGACCACGCAATACTCGGCAAGCTGCTGCGTCACATGATTACTGTGTGGCCGTTGGCAACTCATGTCTCACCCAATACCTATGACCTGAAATATTCTAAAATAGTTATTCTTTTTTCACTTCCTTCAAAATTCGTAAACACTTTCCCTTGCCTCTACTTTTTCCCTTTCATTAACCTCTCTATATTTCAATTAAGCTCCGGCCTTGATGCGGACTTATGTCCGTGACTGGAGCCTAAAACGAGAGAGAAAAAAAATGAGCTTCTCAGAATAAAATTCTTTTTTGTTTTACAAAAAAAACATACCTTAAATTATTCAGGAATTTTTGTTTATACCAGTACGCTCTGTACCAGCAACTCAAAAAAATAAGGAGGCGGGTCTTCAGCAGATGATGACGTACGAATAACTTGCGTACACACATCCTCGACCACCTGGTCAGACCAACATGTGTATCACCGATGGTGTGTAATACGAGGGAAAAAGTAACATTTGACCCATCCATGGACGCTCTTACTACCCACAAATATTATGGCGAATCATCGTCAGAGGTAAGGTTTTGCCTGTAAGAATGCTGTGAGCATCACGACATGATCGGGCCAATGAGTACTGTACCCCGAGACTATTACAACACACAACATTGCAGTTATCAGAAGTATGTGATCATACATTCTTTTGACAGACAGGGGGTCAGTAGGGTAGATCTTGCCAGAGGGGGACACGTTAACGGCTTCGCTCTACAACGGTACAAGATATCGCAAGCACCAATCTGCCAGGCTCAACAGAACAGGAATGTTAACCTTCAGAACAACTCAGAAACAAAACACGAAATGTCCCTTCATATACGCCAACTTGCAGGGACTCGTGTCACACAAGACGAAGAAAATCCTCTTCATGTAAAAGGTTTCCTGACCAAGTCAGATGCAGCAGTTGCAGGTCTCACTGAGAAGCGTCTTAAGCATCACATGACTAGTGAGATTTCCATATTACGACCTATACAGATGCGACATGACTCGAAGAACGTGTGGAGCAGTTGCAATATCTGTAAAAGATTCCCTCAGAGCAACAGAGTTCCTGAACTCCTAAAATGAGGAGTGGCTGTAAATCAAAACATGGCTGTTACACTATTCTGTACGTCACCACATCAACTGACATAACAAACAACAAGAGGCATAGAAACCTGCCTTGAACTCCTTCTAAACCAAGTCCCTCAATATAATCTTCCTCAGAGGACTACAAACCTGCCGCCTTTAAGATGGAAACACGTCGACCACAACACTGTAGACGAATACTCTGCCAGCAACATCTCACATGAACAACCGCAGAAGAAAGAACTACAAACACCGTAACAAAGTCTACCTTAAAAATAATATGTTTACTCCATAAACAATGTCTGGTACATCACCATCTTAAACACACTGTGCTCTGGTCACATACAATCTAAAGTGAAAACGAGTTTAGATGCTAAGCCGGCCCAGTGCGATGAATTCTAGCAACTTCGAATCTAATGATGACAGAATAAAGTGGCAAGATGTATGTATCAGTGAGATGTCTGCGACGCAACGGGAAACCTTGTCGAGTACCATAACACCAGAGGGGTACGTCAGACCCACGACCACAAAAGCACTTCCAACACTGAATAAACTTATACCAGTATAAATAGAGCGCAAAAGGTCAACTACAGTAAACCGATCGAAACGATCCTATACAGGGACGACACGAAATGAAGACCTTAATGAGCTACAAGTCTCCCGGCAGGGCAAATAAAACCTGTCAGGCGAACTGACGAACATAAACCACAGAAATGTCAAACGGAACACAAGAGAGAGTCATCAGTGACACCGGAGGAAAAATACTTTTAATCATATGCAAAACGTAAATCGAGGATCCCCAACGCCACTGGCTCACTGAGAACAGCAAAGGGCGTATACGCACATGACTGTCACACAAGTGAGATTCTCACAAAGCAATAATAAATCACTTTAGCCAGTGAAATACCGCCGTAATGATGAGGGACCCAAACAAGTTCTTCCTAAGGAGTCATTTCCCTACAGCACAGCATTTCTTACGACCTCGCCACATTATTTCCAGAGGGCAATGACAACAAGCCCATGCACAATGTCCCCCATAATCCAGACTCCCGGAACTCTCGCTTTTATATAAAAATGCAAAACACCTCTCGTGCCAGCTTCTAAAAATTCCCCGGAATATGCGTGTGGACTTGGGCATCGTCCCCGAGTTTAAAATCGACTCACATCGCCCCACTGCACAGAGGAAGAAGCAAAACAACCTAAATAAATAAATAAGTATATATATATATATATATATATATATATATATATATATATATATATATATATATATATATATATATAGTAAAGGATCACAACTCTGCGCGTGATCAAGTATATTACTCTGAGTCCACGGGGAAAATGAAACACGATAAGTTCCCAAGTACACTTTCGTGTAATAATTACATCAGGGGAGATACAAAAAAGATATATAACAGTCAGTTGATATACAACGAAGATACGTAACGTCCTAGCTACGTCTCTTCGTTGTATATCAACTGACTGTTAGATTTCTTTCTTGTATCTCCCCAGATAATGTGATATATATATAAATATATATATATATATATATATATATATATATATATATATATATATATATATATATACCGGTGGTGCTCATATCGCACATTATAAGTTTTGAAAATCCTCAGATGTAAAGGACCACCTGGTATAGAATCGAATAATCCGCATAACACAAGACAACATGATTTCAGGGAGTAAAGTTCTGGTTCCTCTCAGATGCCTAACCACTGTAATAAAAATGTTTAGACGTTGTAAGGGAAACAAAATGCTGACGTGAGAAACACAAACTTGGCAAAAGCTTTCTTCAATAAACGTGATAATGGTGTCACTGTCGAGAAGTTTCAGAATAAGAGTAACCAGTAAAACTGGTAGATGGACTTATTTAAGCACCAGATCACAACTTGATGCAAGTCAGGCAGGACTGTAAAAACCTCAGACCCCCAGTAACTGTTCTTGCCTTTCTCTTCCTCAGTCTTATATACGACGACAGTGACGCAAATGTGTCATACTTTCACATCCTTTGCATATTATCATTACAGAGGACGCATGAAAATCTCATCAGCAGAAGACACTGACAAACAAGATGCTAAGAAAGGCTTTCACTTGGCCACCGAGACCAACATGTTTTATAATGAGAATAAATTTCAACTATGGGCCGAGTGAAGAAATCAACAGCAGTACAGAACACTTTGGACGGATAATGAGACAAAACGAGGCAACAGTTGCCTCTTCCAAAGAGATGGTAGGATGGATCTTGTCGACCTTCAAGATAACGACGACGCTCTGCAAGGCGCTAACAGTCTTACAAAATTTTACAAAATAAACTGACTGTTGTTGGTAATATGCCCTAACGTGGCGAGCCAAGTTATAGTTAAAAAGCGTTGACGCATCAAGGAAATGAACGACTGTAAACGAAAGAAATCACTAACCCTGTACTATGAGGCACAGACGGGAAATGGATATATCTTCTTACACTTGGAAAATCCTATAAAGTATGGCTCCCAACTTACTCTCAAATAACAATTACCTATAAGTACAACAGGCATCGTAAGATTCAGTAAAGTATCACCCAAAGAGGTTAGCCCTGGCCAGACCAACCTATAGGCCAATCTGGCATGACAAATATGGAGGCCATCTGGCAAAACCAGCACAGTCCATATTTTACCAGACCACTGCCCCAGGACTTGCAATACGGTGCACACCAAGAACCACCCACTTGGCTCCTACTGTCAACCCATCCACCAACTTCTCTCCCGTAAATCTTACATCTGCTTCAGGAGGTCACGACTTTCGTCATCCCTCAAGGGAGGGGAGCTTCTAACAGTAAAAGCAGCTGCCGTGGAATATCCCCCAGCGAGACGTGCGTCTCACCTCGATTGATATTCTCGCACTGGCTACAGAACCAATCCTTTTATCTGCGAGGGGAGGCCGGGCCTGGGGCCCGGGGGACAGACGGCTCTCTTCATATTAACACACACACACCACTTTTACCTACAACTGTGTGGCAAACACTTTTCTTTATTCACAGAAATACCTGAAGAAAGATTTCAATATCACTTTTGTACCCGAGGAAACATTCTAGGATACAAATTAACACTTACTTCACATATACCTTAAGATGGTTTCCGAGGTCCTGATTACTGCACTGACTCGATCTAGGACCCTACCTAGCTTTACCTTGCCTTATGTCCTGCGACCTTACCTTACCTTACGTACACCTCACGATGGTTTTGGAGGCCTTCTACTTCCACAGCTGGGTCTGGGACCTTATCTTACGCATTACGATGGTTTTGGAGGCCTCCTACCTCCACAGCTCAATCTGGGACCTTACCTTACCTTACCTTATGTAAACCTTACCATGGTTCTGGAGGCCTTCTTCCTCCACAACCGCATCTGCGACCTTACCTTACATCACGTACACCTTACGACTGTTTTGTAGTTCTCCTACCCCCAGAGCTCGGTCTGAGACCAAGCTGCCGCGTCACTCCTATTCAGTCGGCGTTGCTGGAGGCCGCGGCCAGCAAGCATACATTACCAACACATCCTGGCTGGTATGGCACACTTTGAAGGCATTTGAGTCTACCCCTCTCAGTTTTCCCCCACTGTACAGACCTCAGTGTTTCTAATGGGGGTTGACAATGTACCACACAATTTTTGACCTCGAATAATCACAGTTTTCAATGACTGTGCTCACTAAATCTCAAGCTTTCACGCCACTCGTGTCGATGGGGAAAATGGAAGCCACGTCATCCAAGGATATCCCAAGTGCATTACAAAACTGTGATGCGTCTCTCGTGTCAACGGTTCAGAGGATAAAACCAGAGTGATTACAGCCGTCATCACAGTACCTCAGTTCCTTTGAACTCGTCAGTGTGGGCGGCGGATGATCCTTCCATACTTCCCTACTCTACATTTTAGACCAATTTGCAAAGTTAAGTTGGTACACATTTCATTTTCTATCTGTGTGAGTGTTAATACCTGGAAACAGTAAATCGTTGTTTTATCCTTTCTTTGTCTTGAACATCCTAAAATCAAGCCTGCCATCATTCTGGGAGACGAGTGCTAACCCGTTTTATTCGGAAGGAAACGTCATCACACATTATAATTCCCACGCCATTTACACTGCCCTTCTTAAACACAATGGTGTTCGTTGCTGTGCAACATTCAACGCTGATAAAGATTCCTTCACTTTCCCCACAAGGGAGAAGTTGAAACTATTCACCAACACGAAGTGTGCTTATCATTTGTGGCCCACCGGAATATTCAACGTGAAGTTCTTCACTGACCTTACTGAATAGCTATCCACACTCACTCTAATATGACCTGCAGAGGATGGTATGACACTGCGGTGTGTGTCCGCGTCTGTGTAAGACGTGAGGAGGACAATGTGATCTTATGTTTAAGGTGTACATCCACCTCCATACTTTCTAGTCATTCTAAAATTACACATCTGTGCATCCTAACACCCTGGTCATATTTTGCCTGAGATTTTCGCCAAGTCTTTGTGTATTAGTTTAATATCTTGTTTCTTCTCCAGAGCCTCAGTACGGTAACTAGCGATACTTGCCACTGTGCGAAAGGTAGGTTCAGCAATTTTGTTCACTAGGCGTGGATATATCTGAGCAGCTGGCACTGTCTACACCTGAATGCTACCGTAGATTAACAATGATCATGATCAACAGGGGAGGTCGAAGGTTCTATAAACATTCTCATTAAGTCGACAACAGACAGCACCCTTACCTGGTACCTAGAGTACTTCACGAACCCTTACACCTCAGGTCAAACGTCAGACCATCATACACGAGAGGCATACCGTCGTGCTCTGCGGTAGCAACATTTTACTGGACGAGTTATCAAGATTCCTTAGCGAAAGCCAACGTCCATCAGGCGATCACGTGAGACAGTCATCTGGGACGTGAAGATGTCTCTGCTGTCAATAGCCAACCTGTTCAGTCATCAGCGTCAACACCTGGCCACAAGGACCACGCAATCAGTTTCCTTTAATCATCGCCTGGGTGAGCCACAGCTACTATGGTCTTCTTAACTCGTCGCATCCAACTCACAACAGAACTACCAAGCGTTACAGTCTGGGTCAACAGTCAGGTGACCCAGGGACAGCATCTCTGGGACAGATACGTTGGCAAGGCGTCGTGCCAGGTGCAGCGTCCTTCTTCAAGAACCTGACGCGAGTTCCAAAAGGAACCTCAACTTTTTTTTTTCTCTATATATTTTCGTTATTTTCATCACCGCCAACTATATCATCCGGAGGCAAATTTCCTCCCCGTGACCAGTACCATCAACCTTCACAGCAGTAAACTATCAGTCACATGTGATCCGGAGCTGAACAGATACAGTCCAAATACTGGTAAGGTGACCCTTCTCTTGTAATGGTCATCCGGCGAAGGTAAGCAAGGCTCACGTCCTCGTAAAACATATTTATTGATGTAACAAGTGTAAATCTCTCTAGTCTTCCATGTGTCTCCTTATAAGCAGGCACTGTAACACCAAGGCGCCCGGCCAGCTATCTTAATTACTACATAAAGCTTTACCTGAAAGGTCGCCAGACCAGTCAACGAGAAAATCTGACTTCGTCTGACTCGCCAAAAGACATCCTGAGGACGACGAACCTTGCAGGAGACAATGCCTTCCATCCCAGGGCCAGGCGAGCCCAGCACAATGTGTATGCTCGCTGCTCGCTCTCTAGCTCAGGAATTTCCAATTAAGGGTCCATTTTGTCAGCTTTTTCTTTCTTGAACAAGAGAGATTTTCGGGGTGGACGCTGCATGTTGAAAGGACTCCAGTGGTGAAGCCTCCTCACTGTTATTGTACAGATCTTGTATGACTCTATCTTACAACATGTCATCAAATGACTACATCTGCCCGAGATACACAAACATGATGAAAGCTTCCAGCACAGGTATTGGCTCCCAGGGAAGTTAAAGGCTCAAGACTCTTGGTTATCACCAAACTTAACACTATACATGAAAAAAAAATCCATTTTACGGAGTTAAATCGAGCGTCAAGCCCAACAATTATATTTTGGTTTTGTCAAAAACTTTAGTGTTCAGTTTCCTCGATCATCACTGATTTCAGTGTAACTGGCTGTTTGGGTCAGCAACACACCACGAACAGCAGGTCACCAACATTCCTCTGTACGTAGTGAACCGGTCCATGTCATGCGTTGTTTACTTCTGTATGATTCAAAAGCCTTATGTAATTTTCACATATGCTGAATAAAGTTACTTATAAAATGTTAATGTTAATACCAATAAATAAAAGACATCTTTATAAATGCTAGAGTGACATCTCTCCTGAAGATCAGGTTTGGAGGTGATGGTGATGGCTCACTCTCCTCGATGCCTCACCATCAGGTGGTGGTGATGGCTCTCTCCTCGATGCCTCACCATCAGGTGGTGGTGATGGCTCACTCCTCGATGCCTCACCATCAGGTGGTGGTGATGGCTCTCTCCTCGATGCCTCACCATCAGGTGATGGTCATGGCTCACTCTCCTCGATGCCTCACCATCAGGTGGTCATGACTCACTCTCCTCGATGCCTCACCATCAGGTGATGGTCATGGCTCACTCTCCTCGATGCCTCACCATCAGGTGGTGGTCATGGCTCACTCTCCTCGATGCCTCACCATCAGGTGGTCATGACTCACTCTCCTCGATGCCTCACCATCAGGTGGTCATGACTCACTCTCCTCGATGCCTCACCATCAGGTGATGGTCATGGCTCACTCTCCTCGATGCCTCACCATGTGGTCATGGTTCACTCTCCTCGATGCCTCACCATCAGGTGGTCATGACTCACTCTCCTCGATGCCTCACCATCAGGTGGTCATGACTCACTCTCCTCGATGCCTCACCATCAGGTGGTAGTCATGACTCACTCTCCTCGATGCCTCACCATCAGGTGGTAGTCATGACTCACTCTCCTCGATGCCTCACCATCAGGTGGTAGTCATGACTCACTCTCCTAGATGCCTCACCATCAGGTAGTAGTCAGGACTCACTCTCCTAGATGCCTCACCATCAGGTGGTGGTCATGACTCACTCTCCTCGATGCCTCACCATCAGGTGGTAGTCATGACTCACTCTCCTCGATGCCTCACCATCAGGTGGTAGTCATGACTCACTCTCCTCGATGCCTCACCATCAGGTGGTAGTCATGACTCACTCTCCTCGATGCCTCACCATCAGGTGGTAGTCATGACTCACTCTCCTCGATGCCTCACCATCAGGTGGTAGTCAGGACTCACTCTCCTCGATGCCTCACCATCAGGTGGTAGTCAGGACTCACTCTCCTCGATGCCTCACCATCAGGTGGTAGTCAGGACTCACTCTCCTCGATGCCTCACCATCATCATCATTTACAATCACCAGCAAGTCAACCAGGTCAACACAGCTTCACATTTGTGATATACATATATTCAGAAGGTAAAGCTCATCACGTCGGGTGAGAAACTGTTGAATACACATCTCTGTGGCCTTTCAATCAGCATGGTGTCTGTGGAGCACTCGCGGAGGGCGACTCATTATACAGTGGCCTCGCTAAGAAATTCTCGTCAATACACATCGCCACCAGCGAGTCTCTACGGTACATCAAGATACACGAGACATATGTTCATGTTGCCAAAGATTAACACATCACCATCATCATCTTTATGGCCGCCAACACCCACATTCCTACCTTCAATCTCTCCCCATGCCAGGCTCTCCTCCTCCCTGCCAGCTGCACACCCTCACCACACCCTACCATCCTCGTACTGGAGTCCCTTCCATCTCCACTTCTTCTCTCCTTCCATCTCCGCCACCTCCACCTCACCCCTTCATTCTCATTATCCTCTTACTTCTTCCACAATTCCTCCTCCCCTTCTCCATCTCCGTCTCCCTCCTCTTCTCCAACAACAGCTGCTGCTCCTCCAGCATGTGTAAGCCTGGCTCCTGGAGTGCAGGTCCTGCTGTCATCTGCCACCACTCGGGCAGCAGCCATGTCCACATCGCCTCCCTGTTAACCTGCCGTTTGTTGGAACCCAGTCTCATAATGCCGCTACCTGTCACACTAACTCTGCCAACGACCGTAATATTTATGTTATTTGAACTCAACCATTAGGGGAAGATATAGTGTGTGTGTGTGTGTGTGTGTGTGTGTGTGTGTGTGTGTGTGTGTGTGTGTGTGTGTGTGTGTGTGTGAAGGAGAGAAATAGAGGTGTGGTGGAGGCAGGTGAAGTTATTAAATCTCCCCACAACAGGTTTACTATGACGAGGCACACAAACAAGCTAGACGAGCCTTCCAACACACACACCATCACCATCATTCTTACTACCACCACCACCACCATATGATGACCTCATACCACCACCACCACCATGCTAACCTTTCACAACCACCACCATGCTAACCTCTCACCACCACTACAACACTTCCCTTTTCATCTTAAGAGTTGACCTACTACAACCTTCTGTGCTGCCATGAGAAAATGGCTTCCGAGTGTGACTGACGACCGAGTACTACAGGGTTGTCCACTGTAAGGTATGATGCATATCCCCAGTCTGCACCCAAGGGAGGCGCTTCACTGCTCTCAGTCGTTCCTAGGGTTCTGGTCTCGCGCAATGTTTATGCTACACGGTTATGATCTACGCCCATTTTCTATCTCCGCAGTATCATTATAGGGTCAGGTTCTCCCACGGTAACATTCTGGTCTTCTTCAGCACTTCCAGAAGAACGATGGTCGGTTCTGGCTGGCTCGTCTTGAAGGTCTGCAAAATCCAGGCCATCATCATCATGGATGAGGCGACGACTGCTCCGCTACATACGTTGAGACAAAAGTCAGTAGATAAAATATTAGTCCTAGATAGTTTACATGTCTCTGCCGTGATGCAATGATATACACTGGGCTCCGGTAAGAGGTTTTATCCAATCCCTTTCCCCATTACGAGGTACTTGAAACACACCTTCTCACACTGGTCTACAAGAAAACTTGACTAAAGTCCTTCTGTAGTTTACCATTACCTTCCAATAATACCATCATTACGTTCATTCTGGTCTCATCTGCGAGCGAGAATGCGAGACCGTTGTTTGTGTACCCAGCCGATGAATACCTGGTAAAGTCTTCGGGGGTCTTCACCCACCAGCCCAGGCTGGACCAAGGCTGTTGGACTGGCGTTGTTCGACCAAGCTGTTGGGCTGGTCTGGTACACTACGTAGATACGGTGGATGGCAAAGGTACTGACGAGTCTTGAGCCCCGGCTGTTTAAAGTGTTCTCTCTTTTTGTGCATATGGCGGCACCTTTGGATGTTATATCCAAATGCAAGTTTGGAGCCACACCTTCTCGGATGCTCCAGGTATAGATGATGATATACCTCTCACGTCTGCGCTACTGGAGTACATCCCCAGAGATTTTAGCCGTTCCCAAAAATCTAGTTTCTTAGCAACACTGACACGGGTTGTGAAAAATCTCTGAACACTTTCTACTTCCTCTAAGGAACCTGCTATGATCAACTTATGTTAAACATCATCACCTCGCGCGGCTTACCCCACGAGCACGACGGCACGACCTGTCGGAATATGAGCCACCAGAGGTGGAGGCAGCCTTCGATTTCCTGAGGAACAAGTACTTTTACCGTGGAGGCACCGGGAACCTCTTGGGCCACACCTACTTTAGTTAGTTACTCGCACTTCAAGCGTTTTGGTGCACTAAGACACCAATGTTTTCTCTGTCACAGGTTTTGGCCACGTCCGTATACATGACACGAGGATTCTGGATTATTCCTCTCATTATCTCCAGAATTTCAACGTGGTAATCATGTGGCTGAGAGAGGTAGGACCATCTTACAAGATCTGTAACGTCAAGTTCTCATAAGGCATGATTACCCTGCTGGCCTGAGTTGTGTACATCGTCTGACTCATAATGTCAGACAGTTCATATCTCAGAACGTTGTCGGATCTTATATTAATGATATTGCCATTAGCAGCCACATCTTATATACCTGTTGGAACAAATAACTGTTGGAGTTCCTCGTTTATAGATAGAAGCTATTATAAACTTGTTTTAGATTAAACCTGAATTTATTCTTTTCTCTCTAAAGTGTGTTCAGTGCTTGTGCTGATGGTGTTCGGGGCTTCTTTATATATATACAGCGAGCCACGAGATTCTCATCCTGGGGCAGGAGTGCACAGGCAAGCTATCAGTGGCCTTCTTCGGGTCCATTGGTGTGTTAGCGTACTCAGCTGGGGGGATCAACTGTTGGGGAAGTCGTCTGGGTCGTTCATCTTTCAAGCGACGATCACCCAGCCTTCCTGACTCGGAAAACACACACAACTCTTCCTGTGGACATAAACAAACAACGCTTCTCTTGCTCTTACTACACAGTCTTTCCTGTTGACATTAATCAACCAACATTTCCGGCGGTTCACAATCTGTCCCTTCTGATGTCACCGAGACACAGTGCTTCCGCCTGCGGTACACGCAGAGCTCTTCCTGTTTACACAAATACACAACGCTTCCTCCAGACGTAATTGTCAACCATTACAGCCGACGCACATAGTAAGGTCTCCTCCGAGGAGGATGGGGTGCACAAGCCTCCTTCGCACTGGATTAGCTAACGGCTGTGTGTGGGATATGGTCGGCAGGGCTCCACACACACACACACACACACACACACACACACATAACCCGCCAACAAGATCATTCTGGCGCAACAAATTGCCACTTTCCACCGACGGTCCGAGTCAATATGGCGCCGGTAATTACTTACTACCCGGCGAAAATACAGAGTGATCGTATCTACGGCGTCGCCTCGCAGTTGTCTGGAGTAGTTATGGGAGCCCCGGGTGGACTGTGTCGACCAGGAGTTGCCTGGGGTAGATTACTGGGCCCTCGAGTGGACGGTGTCGACCAGCAGTTGCCTGGGGTAACTACTGATGTCCCAGGAGGACGACGTCGACCAGCAGATGCCTGGGGTAGACTACTGGGGCCGCAGGTGGACGGTGTCGACCAGAACAAGGCTGGGGTCGATTACGGGGGTTCCAGGTGGACGGTGTCGACCAGTACATGGCTGGGGTAGACTACCATTACAAGTGCAGCTACTACGGTACCCCGAAGTCTTACAAGGCGTACGGGAAGACGCCGGGAAAGACACCGTGCACGTAACATCTGCCACCTTAAGTTGACGTGGTGCATGGTGTCAAGAAAGTGCGAGTGCTCTCAGAGGGTTAGAGCTGACATACCGGGACCTTAAGGTGTGCACGGTCAAAGCCCTAACCTGGACCCACTCCCTTCACAGGATGTGGTCCAAGAGCACAGGTTAAAAATCGGGCCTGCCTTGTCCATCTGGTGTCGGCCACCGGGCAGGCGTAAGGTCATCTCCCCTTTGTTGGCTTGGGGTGTGCGGGATTAGGCTGTTCTCCCGTGGCTCCCAATGGCAGGTACCAGTTCCTGAGGTCGGGTGGTCGGGTGGGGTGGTGGACGCCTTGGCAGGGTTGCCCATTGCTCCCGTGCGACAGGCCGCACTGGAAGGTGAGCGGTGCTGGAAGGTCGCTGTGTCCAAGTCGGCAATCCAAGTCGGAAATCCAATTATATCCGAAACATCATCTAACTGCCATCTCCTAACTTATTTCTAACTATACTATCAGCGATCTGATCTACAATCTTCCTCTTATAGTATCCATACACTTCTTCCAACTAACAACTTCTTTCACTATCAACATGTAGTTAGGTCGGTTTGCCGACAAACAAACATCCTAGCACAGCATATGTAGATAGACCTTCCCTCACTTCACACTACTAACTGGCAATAAAAAAAAAAAGAAAAAAAATAGCCGGTGTCGACCAGTAGCTGTCTGGGGCAAGCTACGGGGGCTGCAGGTGGACGGTGTCGACCAGTACTTGGCTGGGGTAGACTACGAGGGCCGCAAGTGGACGGTGTCGACCAGCACTTGCCTGGGGTAGATTACTGATGTCCCAAGTGGACGGTGTCGACCAGGACATGGCTGGGGTAGACTACGGAGGCTCTAGGTAGACGGTGTCGACAAGTTGCATGTGTGCAATGACCAATATGTAAAGTATGGGAAGAAATTTTACATTGGTGTTGTTTCATCTCCTGAACATTCTCTACTATCATGCATCTTTTTAAATTCATGTACGCTGTCTGCACTAACCATGTCCTCAGCTATCATGTGTGTGTGTGTGTGTGTGTGTGTGTGTGTGTGGGGCAACGTCATCAAAACCATTGGTCGTACCGTCGTGCTCAAGGGTTGTATCGTCGTCGTCATGGGGGCCATACCCCCATCCTCAAGGGTCGTGTACCATCGTGCTTTAGAATAGCACTGTCGTTCTTAAAGGGTTTAGGATGAGTAATGAAAGGATCACAAGGGACGGAGGAGGAGTGATGGGGAGAGCATGGCGCCACCCTAAATGATGTCTGGTAAACAAATATTTAGTAAAATGTAAATCATTCTGCCACGTACTATTTCTACATTACAACAACAACAGCAACAACAATAATATAATAATAACAATAATAATAATACTAATAATAATAATAATAATAATAATAATAATAGTAATAATCAGTACTATAAAAAGACGGTCTTGTCTTGTGTCTGTAGACACGGTAAGGAAGCTTTTAGATGCACGATGACTAACCCATCCACAACTGCCAATAGCTCATCCATTTTCTTGACAGGACAGAAACTCCTGGCTGGCTGGCTGGCTGCTGCTGGGGTGATACATCTTCGGGAAAATATGTTTATGTTGTGCGGGAAGGTTGTGAGGCAAGGAGGGAATATGGCAGGGTGAGTGGCTGCATCCCGAAATAATGCCATCTGCTGGAGCGAATAGGCCCAAATATATAATAATAATAATAATAATAATAATAATAATAATAATAATAATAAATCAATATCATTTTCATTCTCATCATAATACGGGGTGGAGGACGAGGCAGGGACCAAGAGGAAGGTCTCCTGTACAAGGCTGGTATTTACCTCCACTAATGAACCCCCCCGAGGGACAATGGGTCGTCTGTTGACACGCCCCAACCCCAACAGATGCAGCCGCATCACTCGGTGGGACGGAGCCATTCTGCAGCAGTTGGGCTCCTACTGTCCTACTGTAGCATTTTACAATGATCATGCTACAAGAGTGGTTCCGGTGCTGTATCTTACCGTGGTATTCGTGATGTGTTTAGTGGTGACGGTGCTGCATTATCTGACGGTACTCAAGTTGTATTTGTGGTACTCATGTTCCATTTAATGGTACTGATGCTCCATTATCTGACGGTACTCAGGCTGTATTGGTGGTACTCGTATTGTATTCAGTGGTACTGGTGTTACATTATCTATTGGCACTCTGACTGTATTAGTGGTGCTCATGTTATATTCAGTGGTACTGGTGTTGCATTATCTATTGGCATTCTGATTGTATTAAAGGTACTCGTGTTATATTCAGTGGCACTGGTGCTGAATCATCTAACGTTACTCACGTTGAACTGGCGATACTCGTGTTGTCCTGGTCGCTGGTACTCGTACCGCATTAAGTTACTGGTACTCTACAGTATTAGTTACTGGTAGTCATGCTATACAAGTTAGTGGTACTCATATTATATGCCTAGTGGTATGCATGCTGTACTAGTGGTTGGTAGTCATGCTACACATGTAAGTGGTACTCATGTTATATACCTAGTGGTATGCATGCTGTACTAGTGGTTGGTAGTCATGCTACACATGTAAGTGGTACTCATGTTATATACCTAGTGGTATGCATGCTGTACTAGTGGTTGGCAGTCATGTTATAATAGTGAGTGGTAATCATGTTATATATATATATATATATATATATATATATATATATATATATATATATATATATATATATATATATATATATATATAGAGAGAGAGAGAGAGAGAGAGAGAGAGAGAGAGAGAGAGAGAGAGAGAGAGTGGTATGCATGCTATATCAACCAGGGGAACTATATGCTATAATGATTAACTGGTTATGCTATAATCATCTGTGGCACCAATGCTATACTAATCTGTGGACCTAATGATACCTAATGATATTAATCAGCGCTACCAAAGCTGTACCAGTCAGCGATACAGTCTACAAATGCTGTATCAGTCATTGATAAAGTCTACTAATGCTGTTATCAGTCACTGATATAGTTTACCAATGCTGTATCAGGCAGTGATATAGTCTAAAAATGCTGTTATCAGTCAGTGATATAGTCTACCAATGCTGTATCAGTCAATGGCGCCCAAGCTGTATCAGTCAGTGGTACCCAAGCTGTATCTATCAGTGGTAACCAAGTTGTATCTATCAGTGGTACCCAAGCTGTATCTATCAGTGGTACCCAAGTTGTATCTATCAGTGGTACCCAAGCTGTATCTATCAGTGGTACCCAAGCTGTATCTATCAGTGGTACCCAAGCTATCTATCAGTGGTACCCAAGCTGTATCTATCAGTGGTACCCAAGCTATCTATCAGTGGTACCCAAGCTATCTATCAGTGGTACCCAAGCTGTATCTATCAGTGGTACCCAAGCTATCTATCAGTGGTACCCAAGCTATCTATCAGTGGTACCCAAGCTATCTATCAGTGGTACCCAAGCTATCTATCAGTTGTATCAATCAGCGGCGCCCAAGTTGTATCAGTCAGTGGTACCCGCATCAACGAGTGACGGTCAAACTGTATTAGTCAGTCACGTTCGTAGTTGCAGCTCATCCCTGGTGAAGTCTTGCGGGGTCTTCACCCCCCGCAGCCCAGGCTGCTCGGGTAAGCATTATAATCTTCATCAGCTGCATAACTTACGTTCATCCTAATTCTATAAGTTACGTTCATCCTAAATCTAAAAGTGTTTTAAGTGTATTACACTGCGAAATGTCCAGCTCTTGGGAGATGGCCTCATAATGAAGGCTGTGACCAGTTGTCATACAACATGGCACCTATGTGACGAGTTATTCAGTAACATGACAAGGATGTGACGAGGTATCACATGACAGATATGAGACAATCACATAAAATGGCTGAGCACGAGATTAGATATGCCGTAACATGGGTGGGGGTTGAGTGATGAGTCATCACACAACATAGCAGGTATCAGAGATCACATAACCTGGCAAGGATGTGACGAATCATCACGTAACAAAACATGGGGTGTGACGCGTTATCATATAACGTAGCAAGGAAGTTACGAGTTATTGCAGGGACGTTACCATGTGACAGTCAGGTAACAATACATTAATCACACGTGAGGAATGTAATCACTTATCAGGTAGCAGGGGGTTATCACACACCAGTATACAAGATTCTAACCCTAAATCCAGAGGAAACCACCAGGCAGCCCCTTCACAGACCTGAATCAAAGGCTGGAAACACAATGGAAAGGCTGGGGGTAGGGTGGGGGGGAGACGGGCATGAAAGGGGGCCAGCTCTGTACTGTGGTCTCTCTGTACCACTCACTGTGCCTTACCCCGTCTGTGCTCCCGCCCTGGCATTCCTGCTGGATCGTGAAGAAAAAAAAAAGTTGGAATTTACATAACCATGTTCAGTCCCCGGAAGTGCTGTGTGTGTGTGTGTGTGTGTGTGTGTGTGTGTGTGTGTGTGTGTGTGTGTGTGTGTGTGTGACACGCCACTAATATTATGCATTACGTGTTCACGATGCTACGATGTCTCTATCTCATAAGGAAGGTAGTGGCGAATGGGACCGATGCTGAGAGACATCAAGCGTCTCTACCCAGGAGGATCTGGTGCGGCTTTCCCCACTTGTCTCTTGTGGTCGAGTGATCCTCACACAGCTGAAGAAGTATTACTACAAAGATATTCTTCAGTCCACCATCATACACTCCTTCACGAGCACACACACACACACACACACACACACACACACACACACACACATACGCACGCACGCACGCACACACACACACACACACACACACACACACACACACACACACACACACGGCCGCCAGACCAAACCTGGCGTTTGATAACAGTGCAACAAAAGAGGACAGACGGTGTTAAGAGTGTCCTCTCAGGTAACGTGACTTCCCAACACTGGTGGCCAACCATCAGCGGTCCCCCATCAGACTCCTTCAGCGTACACTCGAGGATGGACACTTGGCCAGGTTTCTAAGGGCAGAGAATGAATACGGAGAGGATGACTGGGAGAGTCTACGTGTCTAACGTGGCAGGAACAAGGAAAAGGGGGAAAACAAGGGGAGAGAAGCATAGAGTGAACCATGCTCTAAGGGTTCGGAGCCTGAATATGGAGGGTGCGAGGAGTACGAGAGACAGAGAATTTGTGTGATGTGGTATACAGGGGACGACGTGCTGTCATTAGGGCGAACCAGGGCATGTGGAGGTCCGTAGGGGTTAACTGTGGATGAGCCATTTCTTCATCTGCTCCTAAAGAATGTGTCTGATGTGAAAACCAGTGTACGCGATACGTGTTCAAACAGCAAGGCCTGCCAAGCAGCAGTGAACACAAGCACCAGTGTTCCCACTAAGCCAGAGCCTACCTTAGTAGTTCTCATCTCGTACTACCCCCACACTGTCCACCACCATCCCCTCCTTTCCACAATGACTGCACGATCCTTGACCACAACGCTACGATCTTTGAGCATGACGGTATGATGACGTGGCTTCTCATCTGACCCTTCTGGTCCCTCAGAGTTACCTCAAGAGGCTAGGTCAAAATACCCAAGGGTCGTACCGTCATGCTGAAGGATCGCATGGCCGTGCTGGAAGGGTCAGTAACTAGAATGTGAGTCATGCGCACCACTCTCAATCTTGGCGCACGAAATCTCCTCCGTATTGACGGAGGGCGACACCATCCTCCCCTGACAATGGATTATTGCCCAGCTTAGACAAGATCCCATTATTGGTCTTTGAGGAATGTCCGCAGCAGCAGGAGGTCACACGGCTGGGCAGGCGCCTGCGCTCACGCAGGAAACCAATCATTACGTTTTACTCATCAGCATGTACTTCCACAATGCTTATAATGCTTCATTAACCGCTGAAAATCATCAGTACCTCATCACTGGAACTCGGGACCAGAGGAGCAACAGTACACTAGCATACACAAGTGAACCATTCGAGGTGAGATGTGACCGTAGCTAAATCCTTCCTGTGCAGGATGGATCAATGTGGATATAAATATCCGCCTCAGTTTAACATCAATTTAATCTGGAGCTTCATACCATGGTAAAATTTACAGGGGCAATATTGACACTGCTCCAGCTGGTATGGTGAAGTGGACTTATCTGGCGGGGATTTTATGAACCAACAAGCCCGGGATCCCGGCCGCCAACAACATTTGCAAGGCCGCCTGGCATAATGCCAACAGTTGAGTTGACTTTGGCAATTTGCTCCTGGCTGGGTTGCCAGGGACTACGGCAAACACTACTCATGCTCCTGCCAAACTATCCTCTCAATCTGGCACGTACATGTTCTGTGCTACGGGGGGAATGCCTCAACTTGTCACAAGCATATACGGAAGTATTTCTACTGAAGTGAATAACAACTTCAGGTAAGAGTATGAAGCAGTTGGGTTAGCAAACCCGCGTCCCTCTGCAATGCAAGAGTCACAGTTCCAGGGACAATATACCTCAGTCAGTCTGACGTAGGGTTGGAAGCTGACCTCTATCTCGTAATTATATCAGATAACTAACTTCCCTGGTGTATGGTGCTGCACTTCTATATTTGCTAAATGTCAAGCCATCAGGCTGGTTTCTTGGATGAACGTGTTCATTTGTTTTTGAAAGTGTCCGCAGCTTAACATGGGTCTTCCTTACATCGTCTATAGTCGGCTGAACAGGATCTGTATCCTTCACATTTGGGCTACATTTCCTAGTGTTCGCCACGCCATCTTTGGTCTTCAGGGCATCCAGTCTGCCATTCATAGCAATACCTGTATCTCTTCTGAAGGTTGAGGACCCTAAACATTCCAGTTCTTCCCATGTGTACAGCACAGTGTAAAACTGTTGCTCGACTGTAATGCCTACAGTTTCAGTCTGTCCACTTGAAGAAGAGCTCGGGATGATGTCACCA
>NC_092244.1:21525568-21578068 GCF_036320965.1 Panulirus ornatus | reverse complement strand
GATTAGTTAGTTACTGTTCGCAGGTGATAACACGGCTCTAGTGGCAGACACGAGCAAGAAACTGTAGAAGCTTGTGTTTGAGTTTGGGAAAGTTTAAGGGAGAAGATGAGAGTTGAAGTGAATAAAGCAAGTCTCTGAGGTATAAAAAGTGGAAAGAAAAGAGTTCCTTCGAACGTGGATTGTAATTAGGAAAACCTCTACGGTACAGTAGTCCCGACGGTGTTGTGTGAATACGAAGCATGATCCCTGGATCAAAGAGAACAGAGGAGGGTGGATGCGCTGGGAATGGTATGTCTATTGACACTACGTGGTGTGGAGTGTGTTCATCGAATAAGAAATGAGAAAGTGGAGGTAAGAAGAGTATGTATGAGAGAGATGAAGATGGTGTGCTGAATGGTTTGGACATACGGAGAGGATGAGTGAGGAGAGGCTATGCTTGTCGAAAGTGGAGAAAACAAGAGGAGGGAAACCAAGATGGAAGGATGGGGTGACAGATGCTTTGAGTGTTCGGGGTCTGAATATGCAGGAACGTGCGAAGCGTGTACAAAAAAGAGTGAATTGGAGCCATGTGGAATACAGGGAAGGAAGTGCTGCTAATGGACTTAACCAGGGCATATGAAGCCGTCAGGAGAAAACACGAAAAGGTCTGCTGAGCTTGGCTGTAGAGAGGGAAGGAGTCTCGGGTTACGGTGTAACACAGCTGAACGGTAAGGAATGCGTGAGGAGGAGATAAGCACGTTCTTCGTCTGTTCCTAATGCTACCTTGATATGTACGGAATAGTGAACTTGTACGAAAAAAAATAACTACGATTATTACCATTATAATCATTAGTGATTTATATAAAACAGCTTACACCATCACTATCACCATAAGCGCTAATGTCACCATCACCTACAGCATAACAACTGCCATCACTATCACCAACAGTGTCAATAACACCATCAGCTTCACCTTCAACATTACAACAGTCATCACCATCACCAATGCAACATTCGACAGGCACTTCAGTTCCCTTGTTGTAAGATGGCTATATTCTCTCATTCGGTTGTTCATGTGATCAAATATGAACACGACACAAACAATCTAACATTTTTCACCCTACATCATCAATACTTTCATATAAAAAAAACCGAGACCTCAAAGCGTGAACTGGTGATACGACCAAAGAGAAATTTCTCATTTTTGAGAGGCTAGTTTAACAAACGGTACTGGAATTTTACCTGATCCCGTAACACTGCGATACAAACCGTTATTCAGTTCGAAATAAAAACTTTATTTGTTGTGTATACATGCAAATATATGTAGGTGTTGTAGGGGTAACAATATCCTTATTAATTTTCTATTAATCTTTTCGAAAGATTGAAAAAAAAAAATCTTTACAGTTTTCAATATTCCAATTTGTAATTTACAAAAAAAAATCTTTGAAGTCCCTAATTAAAATCACTTTTTAAAAGGCTTAATTTGTCCATATAAGAATTTCTTTTTGCCGTTTCCACGCTTTATGCTTTTAGTCAAAAGGAAAATCGTGTTGACAAACAATTCACTTTTACTGTGAGCAAATAATATCATCACACGATAGACGTACACTCAGTATTGGAGCATAGCGAGGCATCCTTAGTGTACTCGTGGACGCTCTTGTGGTACGACCCTTGGCCATGATGGCCTGACCTTTACCAACCTAACCTTTTAAAGGATTGATGGAAAGTCAGTTCATAAAACCCAAAGGTCGTACCGTCGTGCTCAAGGGTCGCACAGTCGTGCTCAAGGGTCACACCGTCATGCTCAAGTCAAGGGTCACACCGTCGTGCTCAAGGGTCACACTGTCGTGCTCAAGGGTCACACTGTCGTGCTCAAAGGTCGTACCGTCGTGCTCAAGGGTCACACCGTCGTGCTCAAGGGTCGCACCGTCGTGCTCAAGGGTCACAACGTCGTGCTCAAGGGTCAGACCGTCGTGCTCAAGGGTCAGACCGTCATGCTCAAGGGTCGCACCGTCGTGCTCAAGGGTCACAACGTCGTGCTCAAGGGACAGACCGTCGTGCTCAAGGGTCAGACCGTCATGCTCAAGGGTCGCACCATCGTGCTCAAGGGTCGCACCGTCGTGCTCAAGGGTCACAACGTCGTGCTCAAGGGTCACAACGTCGTGCTCAATGGTCAGACCGTCGTGCTCAATGGTCAGACCGTCATGCTCAAGGGTCGCACCGTCGTGCTCAAGGGTCGCACCGTCGTGCTTAAGGGTCGCACCGTCGTGCTCAAGGGTCGTACCGTCGTGCTCGATTCCTACACCTTCTGCAGGGGTTCCTGTAGCTTCAACGTTGCTCTACGCTTAGCAGCACAGCTGCACAACGGTCACCCCCCACCCAGGCGGGTAGTATGGGTAATATACCTGTGTGGTCGGCGTATCACTGGCGGTACTACCCGCCTGAGGGAGAGCTTCCACGAGAAGAAGCGAGCAGATCAGGTCAGGAGGCACTGAGGCTGCTCGGGGGGGAAAACGTTCTGAAATACAAGAGTGAATCTGCACTACGCTCACGGATGCAGAGGAATCGAGACACAAATCTCTCTCGAACCATGACAGAAGCTTTAGTCTGCCCTGTGGAGCCACGGTCTGAAACCCCCATTTGTTAGGGAATATTGGACCGGCGCGTGGCGCGCCAATACTGCCGGAACAAAGAAACAGACCATCTGTACCGAAATATATTCCGGAAAGTTTGATCCCTTGAAGGCCATTCTTGCATGGCTCCACCAACCTGTCCACACTTCACACACTTCACTGAATTCGGTAAATTATCTTATCAGTGCCACTCTCATGTGTGATGTGCTGCCGACAGGGAACACGTCTCCTGATTACGTACGATCCTTGAGCACGACGGTGCGACCCTTGAGCACGAAGGTGCCATTCTTGAGCACGACGGCACGATCTTTCAACATGACCCTTCATAAGGCTCTCCCTTGACCTGACAGTTGAGGGTCAGGTGGCTCATACCAGGAGCAGCATCACAGTGCTCAGGTGGTCAAACACATGCCAGCTGCGGGTTTGGGCAGCTTTACTCTGGAATGTACAATTCTACCTAAGCCATTTACAACAATGCTGCCCCTCACACCGTTCGTGTGAGCAGTCTTACCTTACTATACCTTCCACTCTGGAAGTGACCCAGGGGGTTCTCACCCCGCAGCGCCAGGCTGTGACCAACCTTCCCTGGTGAGGAGGTCCTCATCCACCTGGCTGGTCTGGTAAATGTACTGTACTCAGAAGAGATGGTGGCAAAATGAAAGTAGAATTCTTCCCTATACTAAACAAACAGGTAATCATACACACACACACACACACACACACACACACACACACACACACACACACACACACACACACACACACACACACACTGTGTCTTCTGTACTCGTAAAATAAGATCCCGGATGATCGTTATGGGCGCCTGGCCCTATCTAACCCCTAATGTGCATATATTCTCAATACAAGTAACTACACGTCGTGTACTTTGATGAAATAAAAAAAAAACATATAAATACAGGCAGTAGTAGGCTTGCGAAGGTGTGGGTGACGGGGAGGTGGAGCCTTCAGATAAAAGCGACCCATAGTGGAAGCGAGTGATAAACATGCCGTGGTCCAGCGGACGCAAGACCCTCCCACACTGAGGCAGAAGGAATTCTTTAGCTGCTAACCGATGCAGTCTCGCACATCCTTGTGTCTATTATGGTAATGTGAGATGATATGTCAATGCACGACGGTACGACACTTGATAACAACGGTACGACCCTTCAGTAAAACCGTACGACCCTTGATGGGTACGAAAGTACAACCCTTGAGCACGACGGTGCAATCCCTGAGGAGCAAGACGGTGCCACGCTCAAGTTTGACTCAGAGAAATTCAGCCAGACTATGGTATAATTATGTAGATTCTATAAAACGCGAGATGCTAAGTGTTAGAGCTTCCCAGTATGTACGATAAAGATATATCAAAACCTAAAACTATTCATATATATAGATTTTAGATTTTGGAATGCTAAGAAGAAATACATCTGGATATCTACCAATGTGTAAAATATTTCCAATATTTACATTCCTTCCACTGTTATCATATATTGACTCCAATAATTTTGGCATTCCGTTTGTACATGTTCCACCGATGTGGGGCCATTGCAGGTGTCGCATGCTGGGGCAGGTCTCCCCTCTCCATCAAGTGACCCTGGGTCAACACACTGTAACAAATCCTCAGTCGACGAAGGAGTCTCAATATAGCGACTCCTGGTTCACAGTGGTATTCTACTGGGTTTCGAAGTCCCTTCTGAGTTGCCACTTCCATCACGTGTGGAGATCGCTAGATCTCGCCGCTTGAGCCTCAGCATCTGCTGTTTCATTATCGCTAACACTAACAATGTCCAGGACACCAGGAGAGTTCCATCTTATACTCTGGCTCTGTATTTTTACCAACCCAATCTTGGACACTCTGAACCATGGGATGGACTGGACGATAGTGGGATACAGTTTGACGCTTCAGTGGTCAGGTCAAAGGTCATCAGGGTCATGTCGAGGGCCAGGCTAACGTAACTAAGGGTCGCAATCTCGTGCTCAAAGATCATACCTCCGCGCTCACTGGTCGCACCTCTGTGCTCACTGGTCGTATCCCGTGTTCACTGGTCGTGCCCCGTGCTCACTGGTCGTACCCCGTGCTCACTGGTCGCACCCCGGGCTCACTGGTCGTACCCCGTGCTCACTGGTCGTACCCCGTGCTCACTGGTCGCACCCCGTGCTCACTGGTCGTACCTCCGTGTTCAGTGGTCGTACCTCCGCGTTCACTAGTAATGTCAACAGAGAGCGTACAATTTACAGCTCCAGGATGTGCAGTCATCCCCGGCTTCTGTCTCGGGCACTGGTGACGCTCTCTACATGAACGTAATACATGAACGTAATATTCGTCTCCTGAATCATCTTATATGGCAAAGATTATACATTGGAGATTAATATGGAGGATTTTTACTTTTTTTCTATCTCTCTCCAGTTACCTTGGAGAACAGAATAAACTTGCCAAAGAAATAAGTTTAAACTTAATATCTGAGATGGCATTACTCCAGTCAATACAATAATCATAGGTTTTAACGTGATCAAACAAGGCATTTGATTCTTGTCCCGTTCTTATAGTATATTTATGTTGCTTAAGTCTAACAGAAAGATCCTCACCAGTCTGCCCAACATAAAACTTATCAATTTCTACATGGCATTTCATAGATGCACCCACGAGAATTTTCTGGTAAATTCCTGATTAAGATATTCTTTACAGTACTATTGTTGCTGAGGGCAACAACTCCATTCCCACTAGAAATATCATTGAATCTTCTATCATTAGATACACAAAGAGTTATAATGTTAATATTAGTAATGGTTTATACAAATTGGATAACTTCATTGTTGATAAAATTTGTAAAATAATAAGTTTATGATACGCTAGTTGTCTGTCTTGGACAATCGAATTTTTACCAAATGGCGTCCTAGCTACGTCTCTTCGTTGTATATCAAATGACTGTTATATTTCTCTTGTCTCTCCCCTGATGTGATTATTACACGAAAGTGCACTAGGGAACTTACCGTGTTTCGTTCTCCCCTTGGACTCTTGGGAAAAAAAAAGAAAAAAATATATATATATATATATATATATATATATATATATATATATATATATATATAATGTTAATATTTTTTTCTTTTTTTTTTTTTGCTTTGTCGCTGTCTCCCGCGTTTGCGAGGTAGCGCAAGGAAACAGACGAAAGAAATGGTCCAACCCACCCCCATACACATGTATATACATACGTCCACACACGCAAATATACATACCTACACAGCTTTCCATGGTTTACCCCAGACGCTTCACATGCCCTGATTCAATCCACTGACAGCACGTCAACCCCGGTATACCACATCGATCCAATTCAATCTATTCCTTGCCCTCCTTTCACCCTCCTGCATGTTCAGGCCCCGATCACACAAAATCTTTTTCACTCCATCTTTCCACCTCCAATTTGGTCTCCCACTTCTTCTCGTTCCCTCCACCTCCGACACATATATCCTCTTGGTCAATCTTTCCTCACTCATTCTCTCCATGTGCCTAAACCATTTCAAAACACCCTCTTCTGCTCTCTCAACCACGCTCTTTTTATTTCCACACATCTCTCTTACCCTTACGTTACTTACTCGATCAAACCACCTCACACCACACATTGTCCTCAAACGTCTCATTTCCAGCACAACCATCCTCCTGCGCACAACTCTATCCATAGCCCACGCCTCGCAACCATACAACATTGTTGGAACCACTATTCCTTCAAACATACCCATTTTAGCTTTCCGAGATAATGTTCTCGACTTCCACACATTCTTCAAGGCTCCCAGGATTTTCGCCCCCTCCCCCACCCTATGATCCACTTCCGCTTCCATGGTTCCATCCGCTGCCAGATCCACTCCCAGATATCTAAAACACTTTACTTCCTCCAGTTTTTCTCCATTCAAACTCACCTCCCAATTGACTTGACCCTGAACCCTACTGTACCTAATTATCTTGCTCTTATTCACATTTACTCTTAACTTTCTTCTTTCACACACTTTACCAAACTCAGTCACCAGCTTCTGCAGTTTCTCACATGAATCAGCCACCAGCGCTGTATCATCAGCGAACAACAACTGACTTACTTCCCAAGCTCTCTCATCCCCAACAGACTTCATACTTGCCCCTCTATCCAAAACTCTTGCATTCACCTCCCTAACAACCCCATCCATAAACAAATTAAACAACCATGGAGACATCACACACCCTGCCGCAAACCTACATTCATATATATATATATATATATATATATATATATATATATATATATATATTACCTCATTATACTTTGTCGCTGTCTCCCGCGTTAGCGAGGTAGCGCAAGGAAACAGACGAAAGAAAGGCCCAACCCACCCACACACATGTATATACATACACGTCCACACACGCACATATACATACCTATACATTTCAACATATACATGTATATACATACACAGACATATACATATATACAGATGTACATAATTCATACTTGCTGCCTTCATTCATTCCCTTCGCCACCCCGCCACACATGTAATGACAACCCCCTCCCCCTGCATGCGCGCGAGGTAACACTAGGAAAAGACAACAAAGGCAACATTCGTTCACACTCAGTCTCTAGCAGTCATGTATAATGCATCGAAACCACAGCTCCCTTTCCACATCCAGGCCCCACAAAACTTTCCATGCTTTACCCCAGACGCTTCATATGCCCTGCTTCAATCCATTCACAGCACGTCGACCCCGGTAGACCACATCGTTCCAATTCACTCTATTCCTTGCACGCCTTTCACCCTCCTGCATGTTCTGGCCCCGATCGCTCAAAATCTTTTTCACTCCATCCTTCCACCTCCAATTTGGTCTCCCACTTCTCCTCGTTCCCTCCACCTCTGACATATATCCTCTTTATCAATCTTTCCTCACTCATTTTCTCCATGTGACCAAACCATTTCAATACACCCTCTTTTGCTCTCTCTACTAACACTTTATTACCACAAATCTCTCTTACCCTTTCTTTATTTACTCGATCAAACCACCTCACACCACATACTGTCCTCAAACATCTCATTTCCAACACATCCACCCTCCTCCGCACAACTTTATCTATAGCCCACGCCTTGCAACCATATAACATTGTTGGAACCACTATTCCTTCAAACATAGCCATTTTTGCTTTCCGAGATAATGTTCTCGTCTTCCACACATTTTTCAACGCTCCCAGAACTTTCGCCCCCTCCCCCACCCTGTGACCCACTTCCGCTTCCATGGTTCCATCCTTTGCCAAATCCATTTCCAAATATTTAAAACACTTCACTTCCTTCCCTCAACCCTACTGTACCTAATAACCGTACTCTTATTCACATTTACTCTCAGTTTTCATCTTTTACACACTTTACCAAACTCAGTCACCAGTTTCTGCAGTTTCTCACCCGAATCAGCCACCAGCGCTGTAAAGTGTGTGGAAAAAAAAAAAAAAAAAAAAAAATATATATATATGTATTTTTTTTTTTTTATTATTATACTTTGTCGCTGTCTCCCGCGTTTGCGAGGTAGCGCAAGGAAACAGACGAAAGAAATGGCCCAACCCCCCCCATACACAAGTATATACATACGTCCACACACGCAAATATACATACCTACACAGCTTTCCATGGTTTACCCCAGACGCTTCACATGCCTTGATTCAATCCACTGACAGCACGTCAACCCCGGTATACCACATCGATCCAATTCACTCTATTCCTTGCCCTCCTTTCACCCTCCTGCATGTTCAGGCCCCGATCACACAAAATCTTTTTCACTCCATCTTTCCACCTCCAATTTGGTCTCCCTCTTCTCCTTGCTCCCTCCACCTCCGACACATATATCCTCTTGGTCAATCTTTCCTCACTCATCCTCTCCATGTGCCCAAACCACTTCAAAACACCCTCTTCTGCTCTCTCAACCACGCTCTTTTTATTTCCACACATCTCTCTTACCCTTACGTTACTCACTCGATCAAACCACCTCACACCACACATTGTCCTCAAACATCTCATTTCCAGCACATCCATCCTCCTGCGCACAACTCTATCCATAGCCCACGCCTCGCAACCATACAACATTGTTGGAACCACTATTCCTTCAAACATACCCATTTTTGCTTTCCGAGATAATGTTCTCGACTTCCACACATTCTTCAAGGCCCCCAGAATTTTCGCCCCCTCCCCCACCCTATGATATATATATATTCACTTTAAAAGTGAATTCTAGAAGGTAACATCGCCAAGCCTTCACCAAGGTTTAATACACGCCTACGCTAATGCTGACTATACCTACATGTAGTAGCCAGCGCAGACTAACCTTTAACCTTTCAGATGTGCTGTACAATCGCTACTGGAAGAGGCTCTTGTCTGATTGTGTTTACAGCCTACAACCATCCGCATCCCACAACTATGATCATAACACTCCACGCAAGAGAAATGTACATATGTTTAAAAGCACACAATTTTGCAGGGTTATATCTGAAGCTAAACCTGTGACAGTGTTACATCTCGTTCTAAACCTGTGACAGTGTTACATCTCGTTCTAAACCTGTGACAGTGTTACCTCTCGATCTAAATCTATGACTGTTAAAAGGCGAGAGAGAAAAATGTGGCTTCTGTGAATGCACTGTAGCTGGTAGACATAGCCGACTTAGTTCAAAAAATCAAAAGGCACTCGACCGTGCTGCTCAACCACGCCAAACCCTCGAACTCTGACCTTCAACAGGAGTTCCCAAGCCAGGATAAATTTAACCCAGTGATCCCATAATGCCCGGATCGTCCATGCCAGGATGGCTGGCCTGAACATAAACTGTGCCATACAGGAAAACACGCGCTCGGCATCCATGTATACCCACACAAGGTTGGGTGTAGTCTAACCCTTGTATAACTACAAAGTGAAATCTTAATTTCATTCGTGTGTACTTCATCATCGCTGGAGAAAAATGAAACGATCAGTTACGTGGTCACGATCACAGGAGGTGACAAAGTCGTCAGCCCCTTGCGCACGACAGCATGACCCTTGTCCACGACAGAACGACCCCTGGGTATGATGGTCGGGTCAGAAGCCACGCCATCATACCCAGAGGTCGTGCTGTAGTGCTAATGAGGTCGAGTGTATACCACTGTGCGACCATCAGTGATGCACTGTCTAATGGCACTACCGCTCTCACCTCCCACTACATACAAGAATATGTTACTAAAACCATCACACAACTCGTTCAAAGAAACTGCGAACTGAAAAAAATAATACTAATGGGTAGGGTGAATTTCAGACATTTTGCAACCGGCACATTTGTTCTACTAACATTACATATCGCAGATTACCAGCGATCTAGTAACACTACCAGGCAACTGGCTGTGATGAAGGCACGCTGGTGCAACTACCACATTAAGGGAGGAATACCACCACAAACATCACCTGAAGGGAGGGATACAGCCACAGATTCCACCTGAAGGGATGAATACTTCCACAGGCACCATCTTAAGGGGGGAATACTGCCAGACACCATCTTAAGGGAGAACTTCTGACACAGACTTTACCTTAACGGAAAACAATGCCACAGACAACAGTTTAAGGGAGGAATACTGCCATAACCATCTCCTTAAGGGAGGAATACTACCACAAACACCACCTTAAGTTAACAATACTGCCACATACAAAACCTCAAAGCAGGGATACTGCCACAAACACCACCTTAAGTGATGGTTATTGCCACAAACATCATCGTAAGTGAAGGGGATTGCCATAACTAACACGTTCAAAAAGGATTACTACCACACCTAAGGATCCCCCCCCTACATCACCCCTCGGACACCACATCACGGTGGGGGTTCTATCAAGAACACCACGTGAAGATCGAGGACTACAATCATATAAACGCCCTTCATGAGGCGTACAGCCACACACGTCACCTTATGCCAAACGGATACTAAGGCAAGCACCACCTCACGGTAATATTACCAATGTAAGACCTGCACTAAACCCCTACCTCATCTCTCCCCCAACTACAGCTGAATAGACGTGGAGCCATCCTGGGAAAGGCAGCATAAAAAACGGGAGGACAAGAGAACGGGGCTCGAGACAAAGCTCCGGGAGTCGGACCTGACGGTAGGGGCTGACACATACATACACAGACACACACAATCTTGGAACACACCTTTAATCTCGTGAGTTATCGGCCACTGTATAGCCACGGGGAGGTCGAACCCAACACAAGGTGCAGCCCAAAAGCTACCGTTCTACATTCCTAATAGTCTAATTCTTGTCTCACCCTATACGGATAATACTACATGTACAGAGGGTCTCTTACGTCCAGGTTCACTATACAAAAGTTCAGTAATGGTTCAAATTACAGGACATGAACTGGCACATCCATGAGTCCAGCTCAGTAAAGCAAAGCTCTTGTCGCGTCGTATGAACGTTCACTAAACTAATGCAGTATAGTAAATTCTGCATGCCTGTGAGTTCGGACTTTTCAGACACCTGTACATGATAGTGTACGATGCATGTGGAGCCCCGGATCCTTCTCCTGGGGACCCCTCATACCACGACAGTCTTCTAGCCTCTGCAGCCATCTCATGCACAGTGCTCACCCTCCCACCTCCTGACCCTGGTCCATGCTTGGCTTCCATCTGGAACCCAGACTGCCTGGCTTCCACCTACGCTCCTAATCCCTGCTGTCCTTAAAACCCCCAAGCACAATCCCCTGGACCTGTATACTGGGTGATGATAAGCCACACCTCACAGCCAATCACCGTCACATTAACCGTCGTTCCAATAATCAATTGGCAATCTTCCTTCTACTGACTGACGAGTAATCAACTTCCCCTCCGCTTATCAGTAATACGTCTCTCCTTTAATATAAAGACTATCGTCCTTGTCGTAATTAATAAGCAATCATCCTACCAATCTAATTACCCTCCACCAATCAACAGAAAATTAACCCTTCCCTCGACCATAATCGACCAACCTTCCCGCCATCAATCAACAGACACCAACTGTCGTCAAACACCCTCCATCGATGAAGACGATCAACCTCCCTCAATTACTTAAACTTGCCTTCATCAATGTACACAATACTTCCCTCCTTCAAGCAAACAACTACACCCTCTATCAGTCAGTGATCAACCTCACCTCCGTCAACCTCGTTAACATCCTCCTCACTACAAGATGAAGCAGAGGTCTCAAGATGGCAGAACTCAGGCGTCTTATCTTACCTGTCTTCTGACCCCAGACTCTGTGGAACCTCTCACCCACCACCATCACCAACGTAAACACAAACGTACCTGCAAAAAAAGATGCGAGCATATGAGTCGGGAAACCTGAATATACTGAGGAAAATGGTTCATAAAGCTTCCATTGGGTAAATTGTGAACTCTTACAAATCATACCACAAAAAAATATCGATGATAACAACACCACCCAAGTAATTACTTTCATGGGGTGTCAATGTTACATTAAATACTACACATGTAAGACTTCACCAACATCATATAGAAAAGCGAAAAAGGCAGCCAGATTTTTAGAGACTTCATACCGAACGCGTAGCCATTTTATCGCAACACAGAAGTATTCACAAAACATTTTTCGTCTGAGTGGCAGCTAGCGTGTCGGGCCGTGCCAGCTGTTGGTACGACCGACAATCTCTTCAGCATGACAGAACGACCCTTGGGCATGGTAGTGCGACTCTTGTGTATGATGGTCTAATCAAAACATGACTATCATGGGTCAGGTCAGAGGCAAGGCCATATATACTGTACATTAATTTTCATTATACTAACGCTATTCCATTGTATTCTAAACCTTCTGGTTTCTTGTCATAACAATTCATTACAAGTTAAAGGCTAAATCGTCGTAACTCACTGTCAATACGAAGGGACACAGGATTTTCTGCTGTTCGCCTGCAGTGTATGTGCTCAGAATAACGCTCCCAGATATCTGCCCAAGATATGATGCCCAGTCCAGCAAGACTTTCCTTACTTTCTTTTCCCAAAGACAGATGTTATGCAGGACATACGAGCTATCCCCGTGTTCTGTGTCAGACAACACTAAATTAAAGAAGAGGGTCGGCACAAAACACGGTTAGTCAGGGACCCGCCACACCAGCTCTATATCTCGAGCGGTGTACTGTTCTGTTGGATTTACGTTTCCATCGCACTGCGCGACAGTTCCTCATCGTCAGTCTTCATTTGTGCAGCTATTTTGGGTCATTCTTACAAAACTCCATCACAAGGTTTAGTGGTTTAATATCCACGTCATACAGACTGAGTCTTAAAACTCTAGTTAGGGTACGCTCGCCAAAGAGACAGTCCCAGACACATGAGATAAACTGGAACATCGTTCGCAACGTCTGGTTTCCTCCGCCTCCAACTGTCAGAGATATCCCGGTCACCTGTAATGATGCATATTATATTGGGTGTCACTTGGCGATAACCCAGGTTCTCCGGAGCGCTTTTTTCTCCAAACACAAGTGACCAATACGACATACGAGCGAATAAAAAAAAAATCCTCAATCAAAGGCCATCTCGGGTGAAAGGCATGAAATGAATAAAAATGTAAAGATGAATCAGGGCTTTCTAGATGTCCGTAGACGGGGCTGTTATAACAATAAGTAAGATTACAGGAAGAGAGAGAGACGGGATGAGGAAGAGAATTCTCCAGCTTAGGTGTTTGAAGGAGACATCGTAACGCTTAATCCTCAAGTGGCAGACCTCCACAAAGAAACTGTGGGAAGCAGGAGCCTTATGTGAGCCTTGGGAGTGAGGACACATACTGTCAAGCCATAATGGTCAATATAATACCTCTCGAGGAGGGAGAGAGAGAGAGAGAGAGAGAGAGAGAGAGAGAGAGAGAGAGAGAGAGAGAGAGAGAGAGAGAGAGAGAAGCAATATCAGGGTGTACAGAAAGGGATGGGTGATGAGAGGTAATGTCTGGAGAATTAACGAGATTTTTTTTTGTTCCACTCTGATTAATAGACAGGCGGAGGAAGAACCACTCCAATATATATAAATCATATATATATATATATATATATATATATATATATATATATATATATATATATATATATATATATATATATATATATTGGATAGGGGATGAAGAATACTTCCCACGTATTCCCTGCGTGTCGTAGAAGGCGACTAAAAGGGGAGGGAGCAGGAGGCTGGAAATCCTCCCCTCTCGTTTTTTTTTTTCTTTCTTTTTTTTAATTTTCCAAAAGAAGGAACAGAGGGGGGCCAGGTGAGGATATTCCACAAAGGCCCAGTCCTCTGTTCTTAACGCTACCTCGCTAATGCGGGAAATGGCGGATAGTTTAAAAGAAAAAAAAAGAAAGATATTGGAAAGCATCACAATTGAAAGCGTGATCAAGTATATTCCTATAAGTCCACGGAGAAATGAAACACGATAAGTTCCCAAGCGCACTTTCGTGTAATAATCACATCATCTGGGAGTTGACTTCATTATAATCCATTTCCTAATGATGATAGTGGGGGTTGGCTTCATTATAATCCAGTTCAGATCACTACCACAACAGTAGCAGCACCAGTAGTCTCCTTCCACAACAGCAGCAGCACCAGCAGACTCCTGCCACAAAAGCAGCAGCACCAGCTCTGGCAAAAGCAGACAAACATGCATCTGGCTGGGGTAACACTGCCATGGAAGTATGACAGGTGGGAGGTCATGACGCCAGACTAGGTCATGACTGGCAACCTCCTCACAACCGTTGGTGTTATGGCGTCTGTTAGTCTACTTCACCACGTGACACACTTCTCCTATCAGCACAACTTTAGGGAGATGTAACGACCTGAATCTAGCACGCAATCTTTTTTTTACCACAATGAATCAATACACACACAACCACAGAAAGACAGCCCTTACATAAGGAAACGTACGGCAGGAAGTCTTCGAGGTCTCCACCCCCACACCTCGGGCTAGGCCCAAGATGCTGGTCCACCAAGCTGATGGAAGTGGCAGTCTGTAGGCTCACAAAGCTCCCACAGCCTGGCTGGTCTGGTACACTATGTAGGCATTGCCATGAGTACTTCTAAATTTCCTGTTCTGTTTCTGATGGTAGAAGGCAAGGTGCTGAAGAGTCTGGGGACCCGGATATCTAAGGTGTTCTCTTTTTCTTCATATCGTATCTTTGGATTTTAAAGTTAGTATTTTACCTAGTCTTCCATGCCTGTTGTGCCAGTAGGATGTTATTTTCATAAGTTGGGAACCGTACTTTCAGAGGATCTTCCAGGTATAGACGATGACATACCACTCCCGTCTCTGCTCCTGGGGGCGTAGCTTCAATCCACATACACCCCATACATGGAGGGCTAAGGCTCGTCCCAGAACCTCTTGGTAACGTATGGTGATCCTGGTTCAGGCTCTGCGAAGTAGTGCTACTCCACCATCATCAGTGACCCAGGACCTTCAGCTTACCACACGAGAGGAAGACATCATGACTTTCTTAAGTCAATATCACAACAAACCTGACAACCAATAACACCAAATGAACCGCACACACACACACACACACACACATCTCAGACTGCATGCGCCATAAAGTAGTCGTCAACCATCTCAAGGATTTCAACAACTTATTTGTCAGCTTCACTAACTCATCCCTGGAGAGGATTCCACGACGGAAATGCGCCAAGACTCTCCACGAGACTCAGCTAATCAATAAGGAGGCGCGTGAGTGCATGCGTGCGTGCGCGCATGAGTGCTTGTGGGCAGGAACTTGTGACACCATCATTTCCAACACTGATGCCATCAAACACCACCACCACCACCACCACCATCTCAACCATCGAACCCACTACGGGCCCATCACCGGCCTAATCACAGACCATCACCTCCAACAAACCTATCACAGACCACAGTGTTGCCATCACCATCAACAGACCCATCACGGACCACAGTGTTGCCATCACCATCAACAGACCCATCACGGACCACAGTGTCACCATCACCATCAACAGACCCATCACGGACCACAGTGTTGCCATCACCATCAACAGACCCATCACGGACCACAGTGTCACCATCACCATCAACAGACCCATCACGGACCACAGTGTCACCATCACCATCAACAGACCCATCACGGACCACAGTGTCGCCATCACCATCAACAGACCCATCACGGACAAAGTGTCACCATCACCATCAACAGACCCATCACGGACCACAGTGTTGCCATCACCATCAACAGACCCATCACGGACCACAGTGTCGCCATCACCATCAACCAGACCCATCACGGACCACAGTGTTGCCATCACCATCAACAGACCCATCACGGACCACAGTGTCGCCATCACCATCAACAGACCCATCACGGACCACAGTGTCACCATCACCAGACCCATCACGGACCACAGTGTTGCCATCACCATTAACAGACCCATCACGGACCACAGTGTCGCCATCACCATCAACAGACCCATCACGGACCACAGTGTCGCCATCACCATCAACAGACCCATCACGGACCACCCTATTACTCCCTCCGGCTTCGTTCAACTCACCACATCGTACACATAGCCAGACATCAACCTCATGACGATGGACATGAACCAAAATCTAACTGGACAAACAAAATCACTTAAATACCACATAACCTTACATCACATGGAACGACCCTCACCGTCCAGGTTGGTCGGCAGAACTGGAAACTAGACACACTGTATCACTAACTCGACCATCCTGGCCAAGTGGACGATGGATAAAACCTTTTCAGAATAAACTTCAGAGCAAAACGTGGAAGCAGGAATGTAACGCCTTTTTAACGTCATGGCCACATACACAGGCTCAGACGTCATGCATAACAATCACAATCTCTCCCTACGTATGTACGCCGCTCAGAGGCAATTACCGTATGTGCTCCACTGACTAAGTCGAACACCGTATGTGCGCCACTCACAGAGGCAAATACCGTATGTGCTGTGTACACTGAAGCAAGTTCTGTATGGGCTCTACTGACTGAGGAAAATACCGTGTGTGCCCTGTAGACTTCAGCAAATTATGTGTGTTCTACTGACTGAGGCAAATACCATATGTACGGCAATGACTGTGGAAATACGGTATGTGCTCTGCTGACAGAGGCACAGCAGAGGCAATTACCGTATGTGCCCCACTGACTGAGGCAAATACCGTATGAAGAGCTCTCGCGGAATTACAACCCAGAGACCGGAATGAGTGAGGGGAGACGGACAAGCTGGGTTGTATGTTGTAAAGTCTGGCTAAAGTGATAAACAGAGCCCGAATGTTGAGGCATTTAGAATCATTAAAGTCAGACAAAAAGGCAACATAAACAGCTAATGAAAAAATTAAAACCAAATAAACGCATTAAACACTTTCCTTACACACAATAATTGTACAAATATTAAGCATAATACTACAACGTTAATATTAATACAAATGATATTTATCCAACCACTTTGTTGCAAAAATAGTCCATTTTCATCAATTTTCTCAAAACTCAGAGGATTCTATAGGGATAAATGAGCAGAAACGTTCCATTTACAGGTTTCACCACAGCATAACAATTGTGTGGTTAACTCGTCCAATTCACCCGTCTTAACACTCTTCCGTTAGAACATACACGAGACAACCAGGTAGTTTCTTATTCTTCTTCCAGTTCCAACAAAAGAATCAACATATGTCTTTCTCAGGTTCAAGACAGCCGATCGAACGCAACAAAACGTGAAGTAAAAAGAACGGTACTCCATTGACCAGTTCTCCTAGCAGTTATGTGCTTAAACGTCTTGAAATGTTGAGAGACAAAACACTTCTCCGAGTTCTTTGATTTTTCGTCCATTTGGCAAAACAATAATGTGAACTCATAAATCACACATGGAGTACAATGTAAACCATACCAACATCACCTCAGGTGCCTCCACGGGAAAAAGCTCAGTCCCCCGAAGAAGAGTTCGTGTATCCCTCCTGTTCCTCATTCTTGTATCAGACACTGACGCATACACGAGCCACAGTTTCATATCCTTTGCAGACGATACAGGAATAAGTGCGAAAATCACATCAATAAAGGATGCCTAAAGGCTACAAAGAGACATACAGGAAGTCTTTACCTGGGTAACCGAGGACAACATGCTTTTCAACTTCTCTGGTACGGGGAAAATGAAGATATCAAAACAACACGGAATACCACACACACATACGATATCATAAACCAATGATATAATGTGAAAGACCTCGCAGTAACAATGTCTAACGAATATAACAAAGCAACGTATGCCTAATGCAGACAAATCTAGGTAGGCTGGATCCTGCGGACCTTCCGAACAAGGTGAGAAAAACCAATGATGAGGATATCATTCTAAGCGATAATTCTTTCACAAACTGAACATTGTTACGTCCTAACATCATTCTACAAGGCGGCCGAAACCGCGGAATTAGAAGGTGCACATATTCCACAGTCCATATTAAAGTGGTAAAGGAAATGAATTACAGGAAACGGCTGAAATCTCTGAGGCTATGAGGTTATTATACTCCCTGGAGCGCAGACAGTGAGGTATATCATCCTCTAAAACGGGAAAATCCTGGAAGGTCTGGTCCACAACTTAAATTCCGAAATAATACCCTACTGGCACGACAGGTATGGAAGACTCTGCTGAACACTACCTCTGAAATCCCAAGGTGCGATATGTACAACAAGACAGAACAAATCAAACATCCAGGAGACAAGATTTTTTTTTTTTCTTACACTTTGCCATCTACCATCTTAAACAGCATAGGACGTATCGAACTTTAATAGTGCACTGAACAAGTACCAACAAACTGCACCACAGCAGCCAGGCTGTGGGGGTTACGTCGGCCCGCGGGCTACAGCTTCCAACAGCCTGGTCTACTGACGACCCACTCCAGCAGCATGGGTCCAGTCCGGACTGTGAGGGGTGAGGACTCTCGAAGACTTCACCAGGTACAAATGCTTAGACAACACAAGCCACCAAACTCTAAGTTGTTTTGAAGAATGATTCGCTTTAGGCAAGGTGAGTGCGATGTCTCCAGTAGTGTAAGAAAACAGAAATGACTGACTCGAGCAGCAGGGTCCAGGGCGCGGCGGACGGAGCGACGCGCCAACATGTACCTCCGGCGAACTGTACCCATCCTGCAGGTGAGTCTTGTACCCGTCAGGACGGTGATGTAGGATATGTGTCATCATAACATTAAGTATAGTAATCTGCCTCGTGGGAAGGAGCAAGATACTTTCTTTTCTTTATGGACAGCCAAACAAAGTTATAAACACATACGAGTTTCTCTTATTGCAGAACATCGAAAATCAATGAAAACAGGCAACTTCATGCTGAAAACTGAAAAAATGGGCAATCATAGCATTGTGCGCTAACATCCGGACTCTAGTGATAATGGTCACTAGTCATATTCCCAAATGATGTAGCGGTAATATTGGATACCTAGATAATCATTGCTGTACTTACTGCTATCGCCCATACAACCGCTCGACATGAGAGAGAGAGAGAGAGAGAGAGAGAGAGAGAGAGAGAGAGAGAGAGAGAGAGAGAGAGAGAGAGAGGGGGGGGGGGGGGGGGGGGGGGGGGCGGAAGCAGAATAGCAAGCCCAGGCAGCGAGAAAGAAGGGAAAGCGTTGGTGCCAGAGGGAGAGGAGAGCAGGGCAGCAAGAGAGAAGGCAGATCGAGAGAGGAACAGGCGTCAGCTCTGAGTGAGAGGGATGGCGGGAGAGCGACAAGCGTCAGTGGTGAGTAAGAGCGACGGCAGGAGAGGGACAGCCGTCAGCAGTGAAAGAGGGGCGGTAGGAGAGGGCAGGGGTCAGTAATGAGTGAGAGCGGCGGTAGGAGAGGGCAGGGGTCAGTAATGAGTGAGAGGGGCGGTAGGAGAGGGCAGGGGTCAGTAATGAGTAAGAGGGGCTGTAGGAGAGGGCAGGGGTCAGTAATGAGTAAGAGGGGCTGTAGGAGAGGGCAGGGGTCAGTAATGAGTAAGAGGGGCGGTAGGGGAGGGCAGGGGTCAGTAATGAGTGAGAGGGGCGGCAGGAGAGGGACTGGGGGCAGCAGTAGTTGAGAGTAGTAGCGGGAAAATGTAAGGTGTCAGCAGTTAATGAGAGGGACGGTGACAGAGGGAAAGATGTCAGTAGAGAGTGAGAGGGATGGCAAGAGAGGGACAAGGCGTCAGGGGGCGAATGTGAGGAGCCGCGTGAGAGGGACAGGCGTCAGCCGTGAGTGAGAGGGTCGGCGGGAGAGCAGGAATGCGGCTTTAATATTATTCTATGTTGTGTTGGAGGCCAGCGCTGGGGGGCTTCCTCCACCACCGGCCACATGACATGTGTTGGTGGCCAGCGCTGGGGGGCTTCCTCCAACACCGGTTACATGACAAGTGTTGGTGGCCAGCGATGCTCCACCATCGGCCACATCACCATCTTCCCAATAATCCTTCAACAGTTTATGATGTTCGTTTCCAACGATCATCTTCCTCGTTACGCGTCTTCCCATACCCTCCTCTACCACCCTACTTCAACTCCCTTCATCATGTCTGTTATCTTCTCTCGTCTCATATCACAGTTTTCCCTCCCCAACCTACCCATCTCCATTTAGTCATTTCCATTTCCCATTCCTTCCCTTCCCTCTCCCACAGCTGCGGCATCTCTCCCTTATTACTTATTACTTTAATTCTCTTCTGTGTCTCCTCTGATGCTTTGCTCCTCCGCTACTCCTTTGTGCCATCAGGGGCTCTTCTGCGCTACCTGTGTTCCTTTGTGCCTCCAGCGCTCCTCTAACCCACCAACCTTCCTTTGTGTCATCACTGCTGCTTTGTGACATCAGCTCTCCGCTGTGTGACCAGCGTTACTTTTGTACCATCAATGCTTCTTTGTGTCACCAGTGTTCCTTCGTGCCATCAGTGCACTTGAGTGTTCAACACGCTTCTTTGTGCCATTAGTATTCCTCAGTGATAAAAACGTTCCTTGTTCCTTCTGTGCTCCTTTATGCATCCTGTGCTCCTTTCTGTCGCCAATGTCTCTTTGTCTCGAGAGTTTTCCTTTCTGCCACCAGTATGCCTTTGTGCCATCATTACACCTCTACAAGGCCAGTGTCCCACAGAGTAACCAGTGCTCCTTTTTTGTCACTAATGTTCCTGTGTGCCGTCAGTTCTCCTTTAAATCAGGGTCCTTTTGTACCAAGAGCTCTTTTTGTGTCACTAGTTCTCCTTTGTGCCAGCAGTTCTCCTCAGTCCTACCTACGCTCCTGCGCGACACTTGTGCTCCTTTGTCTTCCTAATGTCCGTGTCATAAGTGATCCTCTGTACCACCAGTGCTCCTTCGCACCTCCAATTGTCATTATGCCGTTAACGGTTGTTTATGCTTCCATTGTTCCTTCAAGTTCCAATGGTCCTTCCAAGTTCTATTGGTCCTTCAGGTTCCACTGCTTCTTCAATGGTTCTTCACGTTCCACTGGCCCTTCTAGTTCCACTGTATATACTGTTTGAAGGAGTGTGGGGATATGTCAACTGATTTTTACGAATGTGTTGCATTGTTCTTGTGGCAGGAGCCTTGAAGGATGGAGGTGTTGGATATTTACCACAACTCTCTCATGTTCAGTATTTTCTCCTTGTGCTGCCGTTATGGAGTCCGTGGCCAGGGTGCTGAGCGAGACGAGGGTGTGTAGTTAAGAATACGTGGTAATGAGGCAGGTGGCGAAGTCGTGTGATGGAGATCAGATTGTAACGAGGCAGGTGACGTAGTCATGTGGGTGAGAACAGGTGGTAGTGAGGCAGGTGACGTGGTCATGTGAGTGAGAATTGATGGTAGTGAGGCAGGCGACTGGATGTTTATGGTGGGCAGTGGTTGGCACACACCGTCTCCCTGTGGGTGTGTGGGTGCGTGTGGCCAGACAGCGGTGCCAGCCTGGAGGACGCGGGCAGGGAGAGGTGTGCTCGCCCGCCCTAAACCTTCCCAGTTTACATGATAACATAAACCTCAGTGGCAGTGTTTACTGGGACAACATATAGTTCAAGGTGGGGGCACCTTGCCTGGCCCCGCTCAAGGTCGGCACTTGTCAGACCCTTTCACGGACGGCATCTGGCTGCCTACCCCCTACTCCCTCTCACGGACGGCATCTGCCTGGCACCCCTCACGGACGGCATCTGTTGAATCCAGTGGACGATTAAATGCCGTTTGTGACCAAAATTGATCATTAGGCAGATGTCTGCTGGTAGACTAATGATGAACTTGTCTTTAGTTACCAGAGCAGGAATAGGGTTCAGCAACTGAGCCATCCATCACAGATTGTCTATTTTGATTACAGGATTCGTAATGGGTCTGCAGAAGTCTGAACAAGCCCGACGGTTGCCTTAATAACAATAATACCTTCTCGACAAGTCTGATAATCGACTTCAGAATTGTTGTGAGTTATCTTACTTTCGGCCTAAAGCTAGGATCCCCAAGACTGATGTCTTGTTAAACTTCACGTTCTCTTCCTCCGAGGCAGCTGTTTTAGATGATTATGTGAGACGTTCTGACTGTGGTTGTACAATCAAAGTAATCGTGAAAGTGTAAGTTAATCATTGTGCAAAAAAATAAAATAATGTGTATTTTTTGTTTTTGAACGCTGTCAACTTTTACTGAATTGCTGTTTTTTTTTTTTTTTATCTACAGTAGTAAGACTCTCGTTCACCAGTATTCAGTTCAGGATTATTACAAAATCCACTTAATCTAATTACATATTTCCCAAATGCATTTCCAGTATACACCGCTGGCGTACTCCAAGGTCACATTTCCAACGTTTTCCAAATGCCATTTTCTGATCTCGTCTGTAAATTACGATCCACAGGACACACTTCCTAGTGTATAATCCCTACCTCCAGACTTATTACCACCTCGTATGATGTCATTACAGTCGAGGCTTCGTCACGTATATTACACGCCTGGCAACTACAGATAACAGATCTCCAACATCTACTTACCTTCACACTTCCCAGACATAACTCACGCGACACATCCTGCCATGGCAGAGAGAACACACATTCCATTTCGTCCGCCGGTGTAATATACTACTTGCCCCTTTTCGGATTAGGTATTTGTGCTGTCCTTTAAGATATCATTTTTCTCTCCTCATTGCAGAATTAGGATACTGTGACTTCCTCTTGCACCTGACTCCACCTATGATATTTAACAGGAAGTCGAAGCCATATCTGCTTCAGGTCTGCCGCGCTCTCAAACCCCCTCCTCACCAGCTGTCCATCCACCCTTTCGTTCCCCGCTAATTATCATCCATGTCTGGCTGACTCGCAGGGAACACCGACTAACGAAGACCTAATTAATGGGCGATCGAGGACCCTTCCTCCCACTTGTTATGGAGAGCTGGCCTTTTCACGTTAGTGGCTGTTTACGGCGCTCCCTTGTGCTGGTGGGAATCGTCTGTATGAAGCATCTTGGACTTCGTGGTACCTCGAGCCCCACTCCTCTGGTGCGGCTACGCTGGGGGACAATGCTGACTCCTGTTCCTTTCCCTTTGTTCTGTAGGGGAACAGCTAACACCTGTTGCTGTCCGTGTCTGTAAGAAGCCAGTATCATGGCTACTTTTGTTACTTTACAAGGTCATATTGTCGTCACACTGGAACCTCTGGCTGCCTCGTGTTTCTTACCTCAACAGGGGTCACCTTACTGACTTCTTTTTGCCTCGCTACTGTTTCTTAGGCATCATGCTGACTCCACCATCACCGAACATATTGAGGGGACTCCCGTGATGTAGCAGTTAGCGTTCCTGATCGTGACGCATTCACGGGCCGACTAGGGTCAAGCGCATAGGTTTGAATCCTGGTTACGGCAGTCGGTCCACAGTCAACCCAGCTGCTCATCCATCCCTAGGGGTTGGTCGATAAAATGGGTATCTGGCTCAGGCTAGAGTATATATATATATATATATATATATATATATATATATATATATATATATATATATAGAAAGGGTAGTGAGTGGTGGGATGAAGAAGTAAGAGTATTAGTGAAAGAGAAGAGAGAGGCATTTGGACGATTTTTGCAGGGAAAAAATGCAATTGAGTGGGAGATGTATAAAAGAAAGAGACAGGAGGTCAAGAGAAAGGTGCAAGAGGTGAAAAAAAGGGCAAATGAGAGTTGGGGTGAGAGAGTATCATTAAATTTTAGGGAGAATAAAAAGATGTTCTGGAAGGAGGTAAATAAAGTGCGTAAGACAAGGGAGCAAATGGGAACTTCAGTGAAGGGCGCAAATGGGGAGGTGATAACAAGTAGTGGTGATGTGAGAAGGAGATGGAGTGAGTATTTTCAAGGTTTGTTGAATGTGTTTGATGATAGAGTGGCAGATATAGGGTGTTTTGGTCGAGGTGGTGTGCAAAGTGAGAGGGTTAGGGAAAATGATTTGGTAAACAGAGAAGAGGTAGTGAAAGCTTTGCGGAAGATGAAAGCCGGCAAGGCAGCAGGTTTGGATGGTATTGCAGTGGAATTTATTAAAAAAGGGGGTGACTGTATTGTTGACTGGTTGGTAAGGTTATTTAATGTATGTATGACTCATGGTGAGGTGCCTGAGGATTGGCGGAATGCGTGCATAGTGCCATTGTACAAAGGCAAAGGGGATAAGAGTGAGTGCTCAAATTACAGAGGTATAAGTTTGTTGAGTATTCCTGGTAAATTATATGGAAGGGTATTGATTGAGAGGGTGAAGGCATGTACAGAGCATCAGATTGGGGAAGAGAAGTGTGGTTTCAGAAGTGGTAGAGGATGTGTGGATCAGGTGTTTGCTTTGAAGAATGTATGTGAGAAATACTTAGAAAAGCAAATGGATTTGTATGTAGCATTTATGGATCTGGAGAAGGCATATGATAGAGTTGATAGAGATGCTCTGTGGAAGGTATTAAGAATATATGGTGTGGGAGGAAAGTTGTTAGAAGCAGTGAAAAGTTTTTATCGAGGATGTAAGGCATGTGTACGTGTAGGAAGAGAGGAAAGTGATTGGTTCTCAGTGAATGTAGGTTTGCGGCAGGGGTGTGTGATGTCTCCATGGTTGTTTAATTTGTTTATGGATGGGGTTGTTAGGGAGGTAAATGCAAGAGTTTTGGAAAGAGGGGCAAGTATGAAGTCTGTTGGGGATGAGAGAGCTTGGGAAGTGAGTCAGTTGTTGTTCGCTGATGATACAGTGCTGGTGGCTGATTCATGTGAGAAACTGCAGAAGCTGGTGACTGAGTTTGGTAAAGTGTGTGGAAGAAGAAAGTTAAGAATAAATGTGAATAAGAGCAAGGTTATTAGGTACAGTAGGGTTGAGGGTCAAGTCAATTGGGAGGTGAGTTTGAATGGAGAAAAACTGGAGGAAGTGAAGTGTTTTAGATATCTGGGAGTGGATCTGGCAGCGGATGGAACCATGGAAGCGGAAGTGGATCATAGGGTGGGGGAGGGGGCGAAAATTCTGGGAGCCTTGAAGAATGTGTGGAAGTCGAGAACATTATCTCGGAAAGCAAAAATGGGTATGTTTGAAGGAATAGTGGTTCCAACAATGTTGTATGGTTGCGAGGCGTGGGCTATGGATAGAGTTGTGCGCAGGAGGATGGATGTGCTGGAAATGAGATGTTTGAGGACAATGTGTGGTGTGAGGTGGTTTGATCGAGTGAGTAACGTAAGGGTAAGAGAGATGTGTGGAAATAAAAAGAGCGTGGTTGAGAGAGCAGAAGAGGGTGTTTTGAAGTGGTTTGGGCACATGGAGAGAATGAGTGAGGAAAGATTGACCAAGAGGATATATGTGTCGGAGGTGGAGGGAACGAGGAGAAGAGGGAGACCAAATTGGAGGTGGAAAGATGGAGTGAAAAAGATTTTGTGTGATCGGGGCCTGAACATGCAGGAGGGTGAAAGGAGGGCAAGGAATAGAGTGAATTGGAGCGATGTGGTATACCGGGGTTGACGTGCTGTCAGTGGATTGAATCAAGGCATGTGAAGCGTCTGGGGTAAACCATGGAAAGCTGTGTAGGTATGTATATTTGCGTGTGTGGACGTATGTATATACATGTGTATGGGGGGGTTGGGCCATTTCTTTCGTCTGTTTCCTTGCGCTACCTCGCAAACGCGGGAGACAGCGACAAAGTATAAAAAAAAAAAAAAAAAAAAAAAAAAAAAAATATATATATATATATATATATATATATATATATATATATATATATATATATATATATATATATATATATAAACTGATGCTCGCAGAGGATACGTTTTGACTGGCACGTGACATGCACGTCCCTACGTATATGTGTAGATGAAAAGACAATAATATTTGTATTGCTGCTGGCGGGTTACATGCAGGAGTGAGTTGCTAAGTAACTGGGGTGAGATCTTGCCCCACCCTACACGGGTCCAGATGAAAACCAGAATGAAACAAGGAAATGATCCGACACACTTGGATGGATCATCCTCAGGCAAGACACTGGTCTAAGTCTGTCTACCAGATGTGCTCTGGCATAGGTGCGCACCGGTGGTTCTGGTGGCCAAGGCTTAGGGTTACACACAGGGAAAAGTGGTGAACCATCAAAATATTCCAATCATTCGCTTTATCACTACTTAAGCCTGCGTTACACCGCCGTGAATGAGGACATTAATTCATAAGAGACTGGAGTGGAATTTGACTTCTATTTCTGCCCTCGTGTCTATCGATTTTGGATCTGGTGTGGGTATTACCAGCACTAATGTTGAATCTTATGTTAATGAAGAAAGTCCTTCAACTCCTGCTTACAGCATTAATATCTTTTACCACTGTTGGTCTAAAAAGTTTTTCAACGTCAACTGCCACACCACGTCCTACAGCAGCCTGGCAGGTCGTACGAATTCTATTGGTTGGACATGAACGCCGTCAGCCTCGTCACGACCAACATCCGAAAAATCTCGAGCACCTCCTTCAGATGTGCTTCTGAAGTTGGTTATGAATGGCAGATGTGTGGTGATGACCTGGGCTCACAGTCTGTAGTTACAGCAGATGTGTGTGGTGATGACCTGGGCTCACAGTCTGTTGTTACAGTAGGTGTGTGTGGTGATGACCTGGGCTCACAGTCTGTAGTTACAGCAGGTGTGTGTGGTGATGACCTGGGCTCACAGTCTGTAGTTACAGCAGGTATGTGTGGTGATGACCTGGGCTCACAGTCTGTAGTTACAGCAGGTGTGTGTGGTGATGACCTGGGCTCACAGTCTGTAGTTACAGCAGATGTGTGTGGTGATGACCTGGGCTCACAGTCTGTAGTTACAGCAGGTGTGTGTGGTGATGACCTGGGCTCACAGTCTGTAGTTACAGTAGGTGTGTGTGGTGATGACCTGGGCTCACAGTCTGTAGTTACAGCAGGTGTGTGTGGTGATGACGTGGGCTCACAGTCTGGAGTTACAGCAGGTGTGTGTGATGATAACCTGGGCTCACAGTCTGCAGTTACAGCAGGTGTGTGTGGTGATGACCTGGGCTCACAGTCTGGAGTTACAGCAGGTGTGTGTGGTGATGACCTGGGCTCACAGTCTGGAGTTACAGCAGGTGTGTGTGGTAATGGCCTGGGCTTACAGTCCAGGGTTACAGCAGATGTGTGTGGTGATGACCTGGGCTCATAGTCTGTACTTACAGCAGGTGTGTGTGGTGATGACCTGGGCTCACAGTCTGTAGTTACAGCACGTGTGTGTGGTGATGACCCGGCCTCACAGTCTGGAGTTACAGCAGGTGTGTGTGGTGATGACCTGGGCTCACAGTCTGTAGTTACAGCAGGTGTGTGTGGTGATGACCCGGCCTCACAGTCTGGAGTTACAGCAGGTGACAATCGATAAGGGTGCCAGACATATGGACAAAGGCTGATGAAAATGATTTCGCAAGTTACAATAACAGATACTTAAAACTAATGCCATCATTATATTTAACAATGTAATAATATGGCTGAGGATGTATTATATTTGGTAAAGACCAAAACATAATTATCAAACGGCCTTGAGCTGTGTAAGATATACTAGATGTATAAATTGATGTACATCATCCCACAGGGATTTGCAGAAACTGTGGTAAAATGCAATCTAGGTAGATGAGAGAGAGAGAGAGAGAGGAGAGTCTTCTTTTTAAGGCTCCAATCACGGGCAAAAGTCCACATCAAGGCCGGGCCTTAATTGAAATATATAAAGGTTAATGAAAGGGAAAAAGAATAGAAGAGGAAAAGTACTTCCGAACCTCGGAGGAAGTGAAAAAAAAAAACTCTTCTAAAATGTACCAGGTCATAGTAACTTGGTAAAGACATGAGAGGGAAGCGAGTTCCAAAGCTTCGAGGTGTAGGGAACGAAGCAGTTATCAAAACAGCCCACCCTTCAGTTGCCTACAGCCAAACACTAATAATGTGACGCAGCAGCTTGCCGAGTATTGCGTAGTCTATCTAGAGTTGGGGGCACATGAGCAGCCGCTAGCTCGAGAGGGCAAAACCAAAGTAATACCTATCGAAGGAGGAAAGTGAACCAACGGTTCGGCGTACGAAGAGTGGGTCAACTTTTAAAGTTAGCCTGGGAGAGTTTATCAGTCGGACCGCTTTCGACTTAACTCTGTCAAGTAAGGATGTAAGGCTCAACCATCCAGATGGAAGAGCAGTACTCTATAAAAGGACCTGATCAATCCCCTGTATAAACGAAGCAAATGATACGAGGAAAAGAATTTTCGACATCTAAACAGGACTCCCAGTCTCTTAAAGGCAGACTTAGCTATTCCTGTAATGTGGGGTTTCGAAAACTGAGTGGATGTTACACTAATAACAAGTAGGTTCACCCAGTCAAGAGGTGTAATTACAGAACCGTCGAGTGACGTGTCTACCTTGGGTTCACGCGAACGGCAAGTTTACTAGAGAGTAACTTACTGACCAATCTTTGTTTCATTCTTTCTTAGCTGGGCATTAGGTGATGAGGAGGAGTTTATCATCAGTATCTATTAACTCTAATCACAGCAACTAATATATGGCTTCTGCTGGATATGTTGAACAAGGCTGACATGGACACCCAAAACATGTCATAAAAAATAGAAAAAAGAAAATCAATCTCCTCCAAGCTGGGTAGATTGACTGGTGTAATTACAGGAAGTATGTGGTGCATTGTGAGGACGAGGCTAGCAGGACACACTGGAGCTGCTGGTTATTTTATGCTGAACGATACCTTTGTGTACACTAGGGAAAAAATCCTAAGCTGTTCCAAATCCTGCCGCTCAAATTATCTCGTCTCGACGGCTTTACCCTTCACTAGTTACCTTGATCATGTCAACGTCTCCTGCCTCGCTTTCCCTTAACTGAATCCACCTCCACCACTAACCCATTCAAGACTCCTTACTCCTGACTGGTGTCCTCCCATTCTAGTCAGACCCTCCACATCCAGCCATGCATCACCCCACTCAACAGTTTGTCCTCTTATATCCACCAACAGCTGATCCATGCATCCTCTACCACTCCTGAGACCACTTAGTTCCTCCTTAGCCTGATGGTCTGTGCCTATCACCACCCTGTCAGTCACCACTCTCCCATACAACTTACCAGGTTATAATCAGTTGTCTGTGAGGAAAGATTCCTAGTGGCACGGCCACAGGAATACAATATTCAATGTCCAATTCGCACGAAGTAGGTAAACAAACAGGAACTGCTCAAAAACTATACATTACACACTAAACTGGAGAATTTAACACGCTAGTCCCGTGTCTTTATGGGAAAACCACATTACAACACGAAGGAGGAAATGCTTTAAAAAAAAAAGTTAGTTTTAAGGTGAAGAATGGTTGGCTGGTCGGGCTTTCGGGCTACTAACAGCCACGGTCTTTGAGACCGTCAACGTCAAGCTGCATCTACCCACTGAAAAATCTTTACACCACCTTCAGGTATGAATTATAAGAACACATTGTCACTCTCGCTATGTATAAAGACCTTGGAGGTGAAGGGGTATGTGACGCCTGTCATATATCGTGACGTTATGAACCAGCTCGTTAAACAAGAATTAATATTACAGTAGGAAATCAACCTCTTGAGTATGTTGGTACGACGGCCAAGCCTTTCACCTGACTCTTTTGGATTAAGTCAAATATCACGTCATCATACACAAGGGTCGTGCCGTCGTGCTCACGAGTCGCACCGTCATGCTCAGGAGTCGTGGGTTTACCGTCGTGGACAAGGATTGTCGGTAGTGTCGTGTCGGAAGGACGCGCCATCGTGTTCAACGGTCGTACGTCGTGGAGAAGTGTCGTACAATCAACATACCAAGGTTTAACACAAGTCACTGTCCGCTTCACACCCTCTTATCAACCCTGACAATAACATATTCCATTTCAAATGCAAAACACTACACAATGGAAGCCCTACTGGCTAGGACGACGTATTGATGGACTCCTGACACCTGACATCGAGCGACGCGGGACGGTAGACAGAGTAATTAAATCTGTCAGTCTCCCCGCTGTGCAGGACACACGAAAAATTGAAACAGCCGAGAAAGTTTCTTGTTGGAGTAATTGGGGCGTTTACCTGCACCATCGCTGATCACAACATGAGAGTGTGAGCTGACACCAATAGCTATTCTTTCTTAGCGTTAACACACCACAAATTAATTTCTATCTATGATGACATCTACAATCCGTCTCATCTTTCGTTTCAACCAACACAATACAATCCTTAAACTTAACAACTCGTCAAACCTTATAATTTCATTTAGTATGACTTCATCGGTCTGTCTCCAAGCACACAGCAGCTGCCCTATCATCACACCCATCTCGAGATCCTGAACACTGTTCACTCATCCAGAGCCTGAGTATCGTGTCTCACATGACTTACAATGGCACGAAGTCTGGTTCCTCTGTTACTACTCTTCCACGTGAGTACCGTCCATACTGTCCGTGACGGACCATTCTCCACACACAGTCGTTCTCAAGCTCTACAATGTCAGTAAGTAAGTAAGCCATTTGGAAACCACATAGCCCCATTCATCTGTCGAGTCTTCCTCAAACTCCTTAGACTTACATGCTTTACATTCATTGTATAAAACAGCTGCACGTTACTGCAAGAAGCTACGACATGATCCTGAAGCATGATGTTTCTACCCAACAATTCCAGTCTTCTCCCCAGCGTCCGGGAGTACAATAACCCTGGGCACTGTATGGGTGTCACCTCCTGCGACGCCACAGCTCCAGTATTGGGTACGTTTTTTTTTCTATGACTAACTATGGGGCAATCAACGTAGTGCAGTGACCACTGGGGTTATACCTATAAACATTAGAGCAAAACAAAACAAACATACACGTCCCAGGTCCAAACTGAAGACCGTTGCACCTCCAGCAACCCAGCTCAGGGCATCTTGGGTGAAGATGTGACATGACAACTGACTCAGAGTGACCTGCTTTTCATGCTTGAATTCTCATCTTAACACTCACCCAACCGCGATAAGTTGGTTACACTACCCCAGCCTAGTATAAGTGGAGTTAAGCAGCGGGAAAGAGAATGATATACGAAGACTAGATTTCCCATTAGTTCAATTTCAATCTATTTCTGCACGAAACAAAAATAATCTTTAAAAGCAGATCTAAAAATAAAATACAAATATACTTTCGAAAGTGTTTCAACAAACTTCAACATGGATTCCGTCTGAGAGGCAGGGGTGCGTGACTTCGATTCTAAGCAACTCGCGGGACGACGCAATAAAACGTTTCCTTCGGCAGCGGCCAACACTTGGGCCAATACATTGTTGGGGGACACGCCTGGCCCGCTTACCCGAGGCGGTCCGTACCATGGGTCAATCAAAACCGCCTGTCACACCACCCTGGTCCACGCCTGGTCCGTCCATCCGGGGCGGTCCACTTCCCCTGGAAGGACTTCAGCCTACTTCCCAACCCGGGTCCTCCCCTCCTGCCCACATCACCCATGTACACCCATCCTGTATTATATCTACCACGTTCACATGCGGGTGAGATTGTGGCTCCTTACAGACCAAAATATCGAATGGATGCGCAACGCAGGGATCTGTCCTGTGCTTCCTGTTCTCAATACAAAGGTGCACTTGTAAACATAAAACCACAGATCCATTACATATGTGGCTGTATACCTCAACCCTAACACATATGTTTGGTTGAAAACATAAGTACTCATGTATACCTTGAAATACATCACATTTACACATGTCTCGGTAACATAACTATTCTTGCTAATACGCATAAGCAATAAAACATCTATGCAACCAGAAGGGGTTCGAACCCCTGTGGCGGAGATAAGAGTTGCAGCTCCTCAACCCACTCAGCCAACCTCTTTGAAAAATCTCAAAAGTCCCAGTCAAAATATGGAGAGGCGAGACTTGTGGCAAAGTTGCTGCGCTCGACTGAAAGCAATAAGACTTGTTCCAACGCTGGAAACGAATCCAACTTTAGTGGGCTGCGGCGCCGGTGGACACCACCGGTACAGTGGACACCCTGGTTTCCCTGAACACAACGGCATCCTGCGGTACTGGGGCAACCCTGAACACAACGGCATCCTGCGGTACTGGGGCAACCCTGAACACAACGGCATCCTGCGGTACTGGGGCAACCCTGAACACAACGGCATCCTGCGGTACTGGGGCAACCCTGAACACAATGGCATCCTGCGGTACTGAGGCAACCCTGAACACAACGGCAACCCTGGACACTAAGGCAACCCTGGACACTAAGGCAACCCTGGACACTAAGGCAACCCTGGACACTGGGGCACCCTGGACACTAAGGCAACCCTGGACACTGGGGCACCCTGGACACTAAGGCAACCCTGGACACTAAGGCAACCCTGGACACTAAGGCAACCCTGGACACTGGGGCACCCTGGACACTAAGGCAACCCTGGACACTAAGGCAACCCTGGACACTAAGGCAACCCTGGACACTGGGGCACCCTGGACACTGAGGCAACCCTGGACACTGGGGCACCCTGGACACTAAGGCAACCCTGGACACTGGGGCACCCTGGACACTGAGGCAACCCTGGACACTGGGGCACCCTGGACACTGGGGCAACCCTGGACACTGGGGCACCCTGGACACTAAGGCAACCCTGGACACTGGGGCACCCTGGACACTAAGGCAACCCTGGACACTGAGGCACCCTGGACACTAAGGTAACCCTGGACACTGGGGCACCCTGGACACTGAGGCAACCCTGGACACTGGGGCACCCTGGACACTAAGGCAACCCTGGACACTGAGGCACCCTGGACACTAAGGCAACCCTGGACACTGGGGCACCCTGGACACTAAGGCAATCCTGGACACTGAGGCACCCTGGACACTAAGGCAACCCTGGACACTGGGGCACCCTGGACACTAAGGCAACCCTGGACACTGGGGCACCCTGGACACTAAGGCAATCCTGGACACTGAGGCAACCCTGGACATTGTGGTACCATAATAAGTGAGGTACCCTTGGACAATGAGGTATTATGAAAACTGAGGCACCACTGGACACTGAGGCACCAAGATTAATGGAACATACCAATAAACTCATTAAATCAAAGAGAGAGAAGTTAAGGAGAGGAGCACTGGTGCAGCATTGCATCCTTCCTTGAGGTATGACTCAAAGCCTTGCCTTCCTCCCTGAGGTCGGACCCACAGCCTTGCCTTCCTGAGGTCTGACCCACAGCCTTGTCTCCCTCCCTGAGGTCTGACCCACAGCCTTGCCTTCCTCCCTGAGGTCTGACCCACAGCTTTGCCTCCCTCCCTGAGGTCGGACCCACAGCCTTGTCTCCCTCCCTGAGGTCTGACCCACAGCCTTGCCTCCCTCCCTGAGGTCAGACCCACAGCCTTGCCTCTCTCCCTGAGGTCAGACCCACAGCCTTGCCTCCCTCCCTGAGGTCGGACCCTCAGCCTAGTCTCCCTCCCTGAGGTCGGACCCACAGTCTTGCCTCCCCCCTGAGGTCGGACCCACAGCCTTGTCTCCCTCCCTGAGGTCGGACCCACAGTCTTGCCTCCCTCCCTTAGTGTCCCTGAGGTCGGACCCACAAAGCCACTCGCTAGACTTGCCAACCACGGCGGCGCGACTCTCGAGTACGAGTATACGACCTCTGGCTTCTGTGGTCGTGGCTGATGACTCAACCTTAATAGGTCAGAGTTTAAAAGGCAAGACATCATTAGCAAGAGTCGTGGTCAAGGGTTGTGCCCCTCCGTTCGAGGGTTTAATATATTTCTATGCATACTGTTTATGTAAAATTAAAACTAATAATAATAATAATAATAATAATAACAATAATAACAATAACAATAATAATAATAATAATAATAATAATAACAATAATAATAATAACAATCCACATCAAAATCTTTGGCTCTGACTAGTTCTCGTACGAGGTGGAGGCGATGCAAACTAATTATGGGTAAATTTTACACCACAGGAAAACCACAGGCAGTAAGAGTATCGAGATAGAAGTTTCATAAAAGTTCCAGCAAAGAGGCTCTGGTAAAGTTTTATATAACAAAACTTCAGCATGAGTTTTAATGATCCGTGACCTCAAGACGTGCGCACCAAGTGTCTCCCCGGAGCTGCTCTACACGACGTTCAGAACACACATTTCCCTCTCTCCTCCCCTCCGCTCCCCTCCCTCCTCCGTCAGGAAATATATAAACGAACGGTCGGCGTCGCCCAGAGGAGAGGAGGGAGGTCTCTCAGGTCGATGTTTTATCCTAATGTCCTATTTTTAGTCGCGGCTTCATCTGCCTGACGCAGGGGTAGGGCGCTCCCTCGCCCTCATGACCCCCGCCTTCACTGGATGCGCCACACACACACACACACACACACACACACACACGCCACTGAGACGTCTCCATTCCCCGCACCGTGATAACTACCCTTCTCCCACCAGCTGACGCGCCCCGACCTCTGCCGGGAACGTCTGTCATTTCGTTCAGCCGCCGTCGCAACTCTCCAAAATACTAACAGTCAACCAAGATTTCTTCCTTCCGTGTTGAATGCCAGTCACGGTTAACGGATGGCAGCGGCCTCACTCTACTGCATCCCTGTACACTGCAACCTCAGCACACCTCCTGCAGCCACTGGGTACATCGGTACGGTGGTGCTTGTATAACACGCTGCTGACACACCACACGTCAGCTTAAGCCTGAACCCATGGTCTGGGTTGGTCTGGGTATCTCTCAAGAGACAGCACTCGCTTGCGAGGACCTGCAACAAGATTTGCCTACAGGGGGCAGGGCTAGAGCGTAGCGCTCACCGCAAGATAGAGAGAGAGAGAGAGGGGGGGGGGGAACGTTCCCCAATTTAAGAGTAAATAAACAGAGAGCAGCCCCTGCTGGTGGGCGTCAAGCACCTTTAACAAGTATAAGAGACGTGACGAGTCGTGAGGCGTGGCGGGAGGAAGACAACCTCGGCCCACGCTATATTATCTCATCAACCCGACTCTCATCATCATGGCTCAACCATTATCACCTTGAGGCAAATTAAGCGATCCAAACGAATTACATTGAAACTTATGACAGCTCTGTTGGGCCAGATGAGCCACTGTGGTCACCGCGGGGTGGGTGTGTCACACACAACCAGAATGCATCATCCAAACACACGAACATAACCAGCTGATTACCTCCTGTCACCTCAGCTTGCCTCTTCTGCATCAAAATATCAGCGGGCAATGTGAATGACACGTTTTGGAAGATCTATTTGAAGATCTTTTTAACAGTCCTGTGAACAGGGCAAAATTTCATCACATAAATATGATCTATCCATTATTTCTACGTTCATCTTGTTTCATAACTTTTCAAAGCAACCAGAAGGAACGACTGTTACTTTTTTTTTCTCTATGAGATGACATGTCAAGGGCAACTGATTATATATATATATATATATATATATATATATATATATATATATATATATATATATATATATATATATTCTTTTTTCTTTCTTTTAAACTATTCGCCATTTCCCGCGTTAGCGAGGTAGCGTTAAAAACAGAGGACTGGGCCTTTTTTGGAATATCCTCACCTGGCCCCCTCTGTTCCTTCTTTTGGAAAATTAAAAAAAAAAAAAAAACGAGAGGGGAGGATTTCCAGCCCCCCCGCTCCCTCCCCTTTCAGTCGCCTTTAACGACACGCAGGGAATACGTGGGAAATATTCTTAATCCCCTATCCCAGGGATATATATATATATATATATATATATATATATATATATATATATATATATATATATATATATATATATATTATCCCTGGGGATAGGGGAGAAAGAACACTTCCTACGTATTCCCTGCGTGTCGTAGAAGGTGACTAAATGGGGAGGGAGCAAGGGGCTGGAAATCCTCCCCTTACATTTTTAGTTTTCCAAAATAAGGAACAGAGAACAGGGCCAAGTGAGGATATTCTCTCTAAGGCTCAATCCTCTGTTCTTAACGCTTCCTCGCTAATGCGGGAAATGGCAAATACGTATGAAAAAAAAAATAATATATATATATATATATACACACACACACACACTACACCTGATAGTAAGACAGTTAGCTATCTATCGACCAACCTCGAGGAGATTAAGTACAGGTGGGTTGCCTGTGGAGCGACCGCCCAACCTAGGATTCGAACTCGCCCGTGGCATGATTTAGAGTCAGGAAAGAGTCAAGCTATGCGCTACACACAGGCAGCCGACCCCTCTTGGTCTGTTCCTGTTCTGTTTTATTCTTTCGTCTCCTTACACACGAAGATGCGGCTCTTACAACCCCTGGGTATGACGGCCTGGCCTTCGACCTAATCCCTGACACTCAAGGGTCGTAACCTCGTGCTCTCAAGGGGTCGAGTTTCTGGTATGGTTAAGCTTCAGGCCGTAATGAACATATATCTTCAGAAGACAAAAAAAAGTATAACTTGAAGGCAGTGTTGGGTACAATGGTAAACACATCCAACCATAAATATCTTTTCACTTTTCTACAGATAAGGCTTTAGAGTCAGTCATCTTTAGAATAATAATAAGAAAATCGCAAGAAATTCATCTGATGCTGCAATCCAGAATAGAGAGCCACAACTGGGGGGAAGGCAAGAGAAATGTCCAGCGGGACGGAAGGAAACATTTCTTGTGCAAGAAGATTTGTGGACTCCTGGATCAAGTCTAAGAGAAGAATTAAGTGCAACTTCCATCAGAAAAGTCAATAATCTGTACGAAAAGAAAAAGGGACGAAGAGGGAGAGAGGCGCGGATGTAGGGACCCCGCGTATGTAAAGTTCCCTCTCCATATACATAAATAGATGAGTATATCTTCAGCTGGGAAGGTAGCGACGCGTCAAGACTGGCACACGTCTACCGTAGGTTTCCACCCGGCTGCCGGGCCGCCGGGGATAGGGTCTTCCTGCCCCACCTAACAACGCCATGCCACAGCAGCACCACCCGCCCACCTCACTACGCATCCCCCACCTGAGACACACTACACAATCATCATCAAACCCTTCAGCACAACGGTAAAACCTCTGGGTATGATGGTCCAGCCTTCATCCTGGCGGTATTAGTTCAGATCAAAGGGCATATCATACATAAGGGTGGCAACTTAAGCTCAACCCTTGGGGATAAATAATCATACAATAAAACAAATTCTACTTATAATTCTGCGTGTGCATTACTGCAGGAGACAGTGCATCACATACGTCAGCCTCCCACTGCTTGGTCCTCGAAGTATACAGAAAAAAATAACTAATTTACGCACGATAATTTACCACGAACCTCTCGAGGTCTTGGCAGCTCCATCCTGGTGACCACCACACTCAATCAACGCCCTTTTGACCTCCTTCCCAGTGCACATAATGCTATATCTACACCAACACTACTCTCAGTGGTGATGCAGTGTGGCCCCCTTGACAACTGGCAGGCCTGTGGCACTGTGCTGCCAGCCGCACTGTGCTGAGGAAAAAAATCGAGGCGTATCAGAGCGCACCATTTACCCCCGCTGTCATGTGGACACCAGCGCTGCCAATGTGTCAGTCGCGATCCTGAGAACTAACGATGACAAGAAGGAAATCTAAGTCAGCAGGAGTTACCAGCTGACACACTGACACAGTAAACACGGTTTTATACGTGTTTACGTTATATGTATACGTATGAATCTTATGCATAATCTGCTGTGAGCACAAACATTACATAGATCACTTCGTTATACAAATTATGAAGAATGTACATTAATACTGCCTTAATGTTAGTGGATTGAATAATTCACATGATCGTAACTGGTACAGATTCTGAGCGATGGTACCGTTCTTGTCTCTACACTTCCCTCGTCCAACGGGTCATGGGAGTATGACACAGGCAATAAGGATGCACGTCATTCCAACTACCACACACACACACACACACACACACACACACACACACACACACACACACACACACTATCACAGCTTCTGACACATCAAGCTCATACTATCCTTTTAAAAGCGACGATACGACCCATGTGCACGATGGCCTGGTCTTTGATGTGATCCTTAAGGCTCAAGTCAAAGATCAGGGCAGTATACTCCAGGGTCGTAGCGTCGTGCTCATGAAGTTAAACGTTGTTTAGTACTAATATCCCCCCCTGTCATAGAGGATCCCTATCATCGGATGGACCAGATTATCTTCACGGGCGTACGACTCAACCTTTAATTTCAATTACCTTGTCTGACAACACACAATTTCAGTCTTAACGACGATAATGGCATGATGTTCATAGCATGTTACCGCCGTTCTTATATGGAAACTGTCACATATTCTTTACGTTCGTCAAAGGTCCGAGTGTGCACTCCTGAGGACCGCAGGCGATGATTATAACAGGTAACACAGTAACTCTGTGGTATCGCTACACACTCAGTAAGGTCAGTATTCCACTAAGGTGAAGCTACTCTAATGGAAATGATTTCCGACATAATGTCTGCTGACGTTCCGCCAAGATAGCAAGGGTCATATCTTGGTGAACCAAAAACAGTTTCAACCTTCGCTTTACAAACCAGAATCACCTTCAACTTATCATCTGGATGCAAATACAAGTTTGGATAACCAACGGTAGGTGTTTAATGATGTAATGTCTTCCATTCTGCTCACCTCTCGACTAAATACTATCCAAGAAAACACAGGAAGGTTGAGCTGTCCTGTTTTCGTAAGCTAATTATATGAAGCCAGCAGACCACACCACACTCTCATCATCTGGTGTGTGTGTGTGTGTGTTGTCACAGATTATCACAGCAGTGATGAGAAGACACCGTTCATCTACACTTCAGCGACTCTACTACCATCAAGGACGGTAATGTTTACAATCCCGGTAGTTACAGCAGCGGCACCTAACTCCTCTTCCGGAGTACCCTCAGAGCCACAGAAGGTATCCAAGTTCATATGATCCAAGTTCAGATGGGAAAGTAACTACAAGTCTTCAGAATAACTAAAAAATATCTGACTTTGTCCTGAAGCTCCACAGTCCTCTACATCTCCCTTACTGTAGCTAACCAAGGCTGTCTCTAACCTGTACTGTATCGTCATCTTACAGCTTGCCTGACAAACGGGTAGAGGGCCATCCCTCGCTAACATTACACCTGTGGTTACAGGTGCTATGTACATCAGACAGCAGGCACCCCACCTCTACACATTACTACAGCCAGGATGTAAACTCAGTCCTGTGCCAGAGGTAGAGCACTGTACACACTGTACTGTCTGTCTGGTTATCGATATCCTGCCGCCCACAAGTGTATCGCCACTCATGTCTTCGTACTGCCGCCCACATGCGTATTACCACCAACGACCTTATGCTGCCGCCCACGTCCTTGTACTGCCGCCCACATGCGTATTACCATCAACGACCTTATGCTGCCGCCCACGTCCTTGTACTGCCGCCCACAAGCATACTACCACCAACGACCTTATGCTGCCGCCCACGTCCTTGTACTGCCGCCCACAAGTTTATTACCACCAACGACCTTGTGCAGCCGCCCACGTCCTCGTACTGCCGCCCATTATGCTGGAGCAGACAGGAGGATGAGAGGCCCGGGTAACAATGTAAAGCATCAAGGTGCACGGGGCTAATGAGGGCGGCCGGCCGCTCATCAATACCACTCCAGCGGCAGGCGGGTCAACTGCCAATTACGGCGACAAATCCCACTAACACAACTTTACTCAACGTCACTCAATAATTCAGGCATTAATCAACATGAATTCATGAATAACAAGACTTCAAACCCGGTGATAATTCTATATTAATTTTCCAACTGCGCGTAATGGGAGACTCCTTCCTGTGGTCCGAGCGCTGAAGGCCATCAAATCATACATAAATACTGAACCTGTTTACTCAACATTTCTCTCACCGGAACACTAAACAACAGACGCGGCCAGAGACTACAAGCCTCACGTTAAAACTCGAAGCATTTATTTAGCTACAGTTATAATGTATATTTGGAATGTTCTGTTTTAGTTATGACTAAATCCTTTCGACACCTTTGCGCACGACGGTGCAATACTAGAGTACAACGATACAGTCCTTGAGCACGACGATGTAGCCTTATGAGCACGACAGTCTGACCCTTTAAGCACGAGACGGTACGAACCGACCGTTCGACCCTCGGGTATGCAACAATCGAGTGCGCTGGAACTGCCGGTGCCTCCATAATGCAAGCCAACATACCCATGCCAGGGATCGTATAGTGGCGTGCTCAACACTCTACCTCTGCTGCCCACGACGGGGGTCGTCGTATAGTGACGTGCTCAACATTCTACCTCCTGCTGCCCACGACGTGCTGTCTGATTTCTGGCTTGTCAGTGCCTCGAGGCGTCAACATCGCTCGCTTTATGAGTCAGGTCAACGCCAGACGCCATGGCCACGACTGGTTCCTAGGACCCCGTCCTGCACACACAGTGCTGCTAACATTAATGATGTCTCGCACCCAGGGATCATACATAGCGTGAACGACCCAACTTCCTCATGGAAGGTACATGAATAGTATCTACATCTTATCTTAAGGGTGGATAAATAGTAGCGGTCTTAGGGGTAGGTGGCATCTAAAGTCTATCTTAAGGGTGGGTAAAATCTACGGGTACGTAGGATCTAAATTCTATCTTAAGGAAAGATAAATAGGACCTAAACTCTAACTAGGGTAGATAAACATCTGAAATTCCTTCTCAAAGAAAAAAAATAGAAGATAATGAGGAGGCATAATCATATCGATGAAAATCATAAAACAAACGGGGAAAAACAATTTCAGTCGCCGTTCTTCGGGGAAGACACACAGCAACAACATTACTTGAATGTAAAAGGAAAAAAAAATCCTCGTTATCCTTAGAGAGACGCGTCGTACACATGGTTGTGGCTGAAGACGGCGATCTGGCAGTGACTGTGTGAACTTAAGGGATCAGTAACTTGCAGTGAGCACGTATGTACACAACCTTAGTGACTCCCGATGATGGACGCCGTCTCAGTGAGTGAGGGTGTGTGACCCATCAGAGATGACCGAGTCAGCAGAGGACGCCACACCTGGATCCTTCCACCCCTTGTTAACAGACGGAACCTCCCTAGTGAATGATGGCCGAGCCTTTGACCTGACTCTATCATAATCGTCGCGTCAAGCGCTTAAAAGGTTGAACCCTAAAACTGCCGACGTCTGTCTGTCTGCCATCACAGATTTAACAGCCAGTGCATCCATGCACCTCCCCCGACCCCAGACCACCTGATGGACACACAGGGAAAGCACCGTCACACGCCCACCCCCCCACCCCACCCTACCTGTGTCCACTGCAGCCCATGACAGGTTGACTGACACCCCACTGAACAACCAGTAAACCTGTGAACAAATAACACGACCCACCATCAACAACCACCAGCTAAAACAACGTGAAGAACCAGACTCGTTCAGCTTGGATGGGCCAGATCAGAGGCCAGGCCATCATACCAAGGGAGTCGTTACACAGTGCTCAAGGGTCTTACAGTCATGCTCAAAGGTCGTAACGTCGTGCCCAAGGGTCGTACCATCATGCTCAAAGATCGTACCGTCGTGCCCAAGGGTTGCACTGTCATGCTCAAAGGTCGTGCGTCACGTCCAAGGGTCATCCCATCATGCTCACAGGTCGTACTGTCGTGCTCACGGGTCGGACCGTCGTGCTCTGGAGGTTAAGCATATCAAGAATGTCGTTTCGGTTGATTTCAACTTCGCGTTAAAAATAAAAAGACTCACGAGTTCTTGCTAAAGATAATCCACGTAAAGAAAAAATGTCATGGGAAAGACTGACCCTGAGAGTCCACCACACAGGTACAGCCTAAGCCACACCACCACATACCAGGCGACATCATGACCAACATCTCTGGGTAGCATGATACACCCTCACTGTGCTCAACCATGTGGCAGACATTTGTCAAAGGTTGGGGCCAATGTGTCGTCAGCGTTACAATAATATAATCAAAATCATATATATAGCTTTATACTCGTTCTATGATTATCCTGCGCCTCTGATGTGCTTCAACGTCTGATAGAAGACTTGATAGAATACAAGATGAAGCTACGAGAATCATTCTGGTCTGCCCTAAAACAACACAGATTCTAAACATGAGGAAAGACCTTGGGTCTTCCGAGCATCAGAGACAGATTAAGAGATCAAGCGATCAAGATGCTCAGGCAAACACATCCCAATGCATGTAAACAAGCCTTCCAGGCCGCCTTCTCCAGAGGGAAACATCCATCCAGATGGACCACAACAACGACCATAGTCTTCAAGAACTCTACCAAGGAGAGGACAATCGCACTATCTTACCCAAGGGGAAATTAACCTCTTTAATATCGCCGTCCACACCTTCCACTCACAGCCTCGGCTCAGGTCACAGCCAGAGTTTACACCGAGTCAATAATGACGCCCGTTGTCACCCAAGCTAATACTCCTAAAACCACTGGTAGTGCTACTGGTATGACGGCTTTTACAGTGACCTGGAAGTGTGGGTCAATAACTGGGAATCCACACTCCTTAAAACTTCCAAGACAGACAGGCTCATTACAGGCAATTTTTCACCAACTCTATTAAAATCCCTTCACACGATGGCTAACTGAAGCACAACGTATGTGACGGTTGGCGTTCCTGACCCTGACGCATTCACAGGCCGCCCAAGGTCGAGCCCATAGTTCAAATACTGGGGACGACAGTCGGGCCTCAATCAACCCAGCTGTTCATCCATCCTTAGCGGATGGTTGATAAAATGGATACCTGGCTAAGCCTTGAATATATATATATATATATATATATATATATATATATATATATATATATATATATATATATATATATATATATATATTTCTTTTTTTCATACTATTCGCCATTTCCCGCGTTAGCGAGGTAGCTTTAGGAACAGAGGACTGAGCATTTGAGGGAAATCCCCACTTGGCCCCCTTCTCTGTTCCTTCCTTTGGAAAATCAAAAATGAGAAGGGAGGATTTCCAGCCCCACGCTCCCTTCCCTTTTAGTCGCCTTTTACGACACGCAGGGAATACGTGGGAAGTATTCTTTCTCCCCTATGCCCAGGGATAATGTATATATTACCGTGCAAGATGTTGATCCTGTTAACATCTACCGAAGTCTCTCCATATTTTCCTCTATCTGTGATTTGTTACTATTGGCTTCTGAAAATGTGTTGAAATACACGAAAGCGCATACGCAAATTTTCCAGTTTTGATTTTCCCTTGTGGTCTACAAATTCATCTGTGATCGTCACGTGTCTGCTTCGTGTGTGTGTGTATATATATATATATATATATATATATATATATATATATATATATATATATATATATATATATATATATCTTTTCTTTCTTTCTTTCATACTATTCGCCATCTCCCGCATTAGCGAGGTTGCGTTAAGAACAGAGGACTGGACCTTTGAGGGACATATATATATATATATATATATATATATATATATATATATATATATATATATATATATATATATATATATATATATATATATATATATTCGAAGGTATGTGCATGTCAAGCGTCTGTGGTAAACCATGGAAAGGTCTGTAGGGCCTGGATGCGGAAAGGGAGCTGTGGTTTCAGTGCATTACACATGACAGCTAGAGACAGTGTAAAGGGATGTGGTCTTTTTGTCTTTTCCTGGCGCTGCCTTGCTGGAGAGAGAGAGAGAGAGAGAGAGAGAGAGAGAGAGAGAGAGAGAGAGAGAGAGAGAGAGAGAGAGAGAGAGAGAGAGAGAGGTTTTTTTTTTTTTTTTTTGGGGGGGGGGGCGCCTGTTTCCTGTGTGGCAGGGTGGCGACGAAAATGGATGAAGGCAGCAAGTATGAATGAGTACATGTGTATATGTCTGTGTATGTATACGTATGTATACTGAAATGTATATGTATGTATATGTGCGTGTACGGGCGTGTATGTAGATACATCTGTATATGAGTGGTTCGGCCATTCTTCGTTTGTTTCTTTGCGCTACCTCGCTGACGCGGGAAACAGCAATAAAGTATAATAAAAATAATATATGGTATTAATGAGATACACTTGAAAGGGCCTCATTTACCTGCGCCAAATTATCCATGGTGAATTAGGGTCCAGTTTCTCTGAATTCCTTCACACACTTAGGTCAGAATCCATGATGAGGGTGATGAAAGAGCCAAACCATCAGCCACTAACGTTGATTACCCTGTGCGTCTACCTGCCAGTAGCCGCAATCATTCAGAAAGATCATAAAAAAATCTTTTGGACTTGGAAATGAAATCAACACAAGTAGATCTTTCTACCACTATAACATCATGCAAGAATATATATATATATATATATATATATATATATATATATATATATATATATATATAGTTACACCAACGACAGTAGTGGACACCTGATGTTCTCGCCAGATTAGGTTAGGCTACAGATTATCATTTGCGTATTGCGGGGAGAGAGTTTTACTCTCGTGTTGCCCAGTGTTCTTAACCTTTCAAATACGTAATATGTCTTTACTCATCTGTATGTGTAAACACACACACAACACACACACACAACACACACACACACACACACACACACACCTCGCGTATGGAAGTCTGCCTCTACTGATGACAATAAGCAAACCAAATGTAAACTTCGTCAACAAAGCTACTGCCGAACCCACCAACACTACGCACTTGACTGTTGTTAAATTACCGAGTTTACGGATGACTCTTACCAAGCATTACATACACATCCGTTTCAACCATGCTTGAAAACTATCCTAACTTTACTTACTGTAAATAGTTCACTTGTATATCTTTTTACGTTCACTTTGCATGTAAACTACGGCATGATTCATTCCCTACAACCAAACCCGTTAACATTTTTCTCACTACGTAACTTTAACTGTACTGGAAACATCAATCTTTCCTTAAATATTTTCAACTCTAAACTTTCTATACGTTATTGGCAGTGACCTAATCTCACACCAGGCCTCCCCCACCATAGTTCAACATGCTTCACACCACATTCCCACAGCCTCAACCTGTGCCTCACCCAACAACCACACCCACACCCTCAACCTCTGACCGCCCCTGACCTTCTCCAGTTGGTGGGACTGTAATCCTCTCTCCACCTGGTGCCATGGCATCATCTGGCTGCCTCCGTCCTTCATCCTCTCCCTCACACGCACACTTCACGCACTTCCACCCTCCTCCCACCTGCTGCCACCAACACCCTCCCCTGCCACCTCAATCTGCAGCCACCAACACCCTCCCATGTGGTCACCAACACCCTCCCCTGCCACCCCCACCTGCGGCCACTAACACCCTCCCCTGCCACCTGCAGCTACCAACACCCTCCCCTGCCACCCCCACCTGAAGCCACCGGCACCCTTCCCTGCCATCCCCACCTGCAGCCACCTACACCCTCCCCTGCCACCCCAACCTGCAGCCACCAACAACCTCCCCTGCCACCCCAACCTGCAGCCACCAACACCCTTCCCAGCCACCCCCACCTGCAGCCACCAACATCCTTCCCAGCCACCCCCACCTGCAGCCACCAACACCCTTCCCAGCCACCCCCACCTGCAGCCACCAACATCCTTCCCAGCCACCCCCACCTGCAGCCACCAACACCCTTCCCAGCCACCCCTATATGCAGCCACCAACACCCTTCCCTGCCACCCCTATATGCAGCCACCAACACCCTTCTTTGCCACCCCTACCTGCAGCCACCAATACGCTCCCCTATGGCCACCAACACCCTCCTCTGCCACCAACACCCTCCCCCATTCTGCCGTCTGGTTGCAAAGGCACTACTCCCCCCCTCCCACGGAAAGCGCACCGGCCCGAGTAGTTCAGGGTGATGACCCACAAGTGCCGTCCAGCAGCCAGGCGTCGCTGCACACCCACCACCTCTCTCACTACTTCACTCTCTCTCTTCCCTCCAGTCCTCTCCTCTCCCGCCACTCTTTTCATGCTCTCACTTTATCCTCCTCCTCTCTACCGTGCTGCCCCTCCCTGCCAGCTATGACCCAGCCAGGGTGGCTTCGCACCGTGCCTCACCCCCGGCCAACCAGTAACAACCTGTCGTACAAACATGTTATTCTGCACTACACACTGGCCTCCCCTGAGCACCTTATTTACCGCTCCTCACGCGAACAGGGACGCACAACAGAGGCTGAGGGACATGAACCGGAGAGGGGGAGGAGGAGATCGAGGGAAAGTAAGACGTTACAGTGGAGGGTAAAACGTACGGGGAGAACAACATACTGAAGGAGGACGGGTTAACACGAGAAGGAGAACACGAGAATAAGACAGGAAGATATGGAGAAGCACTACCAATGGGAGGAGGAGGAAGGAGAAGGGGCACATGGGAAAAGAGAGAGAAGAACGCCAAGGAGGAGCAAGTGAAGGAAGAGGTCCAGAAAATGACCAGATACAAGATAGTGATGAGGAACATAGAGGACGACAAAGATGATGATGATGATGAGGAAGAAAATGAGAAAAAGGAGGACGTCACACTATGTACATTACTCTTGGTCTCATATATATATATATATATATATATATATATATATATATATATATATATATATATATATATATATATATATATATATATACTCAAACTAGGTAGAAAATTATACACCAGAACTTAGGTCCAGGTCACACCGTACGGGGGAACTTTGGGCTCCTCTGAACTTAACAAAGACATCAATGATTAACATCCTGAGGTTCATCAAAATCCATCATGCTTCACCAGAGATAAACACTCGATACCGCGAGACGATGATGGTACTCCCCAGGGGTTAAAAACGCCCACACCAACTTCCAACCCCGGCCTCTGAGAACGGCCGGGTGCTGCATGGGAAAGAGAACATCCATTAAGGGAAACTGTACCAAACAAGACAGTGAGGGAGCAGCGTGAGGGGCGAACAGAAAGTGTGTGAAAATGGTATGATCGCCTGACCCGTGTGTGTGTGGTGCCTGGGCGCCTGTCTCAGTGCGTTGTAGGAGAGAATGTCTCTCCACCGGCCAGGTTCTCCAGTAAGAGACCTTTTGTGTCCCCAGCTGCCTCGCCGACTTCCTGCCTACCTCGCCAGCCTCCTCCTGGCTCAGGCCATTATGCATGTCCACCCACACGTTCCTCCTTTCTTTTTACTGGTGTTTCAACAGGACGAAATATTTTTTCCTCTCTTGAAAACTGAAACAAACTAACAAACGTCAAAAATGTTTTCTTTGTTGTTCTTGGATGATACACTGTGAACTTAATTTACACTGCGCTCGAGAGCAGCGGATATGTAGGTAGCTAAGAAATTCAACCCCTTGACCTCGATCATAACGGCCTAGTCTTTGCCCTGACCCAGGTCAAATGACAGGCCATCCTATCATAGGGTGATAACGTTGTGCTTAACGAAGTGTTTTAAAAATGTTTTACGACACGTTTCTGAACACCTGACAAGCAGCTGAGCAAATGTTACTTTTCCTTGATCCTTATTAAGGATAAACTAAACTGAACCACAACCTTGGACATATTTGCCAACTGAATGACAAGTTCGCACTCCACACGAATGAAAAGAAACCTTGCTACACCAGCACCCAAGCGTCTTCAGGCCACCGAGGAGAAACCTTACAACACCAGCACTGAGGATGACTGACCTCTCTCTATCTCGCTAAAAAGAAGAAGAAAATCCTTTTATGAGTACCGTCAGCAGACCTTTAAGAACGTTGCCTTCTTTCTATGCCACTTACCATGAAGGTCTCCACATCTGTACCTCTAACCTCAATACCCAAGAACAATTTCATTCAACTGTTTCTTCTTTCTCTCGCCGACCCCAACAATGGGAGCCTGATAGCAAGTCAGCAAGTACCGCACAACATTCTCCTTTTTTTCGGCTGAGGTTTTCACTCGAGTTTCAGAGGTCACTCCCTCCTGCTAATCTGTGCAACGCGACCTTACGAGAATGACCACCACACTCGGCTGGATATATAAGAAGAAGGCTATTATACTCGCTCGTGGAGTCGGCATTTCTAGCCAACAGGGAACCTCCTGAGGTGGTCAGCGTTCCCCTTCTGGCAACACGAAGGCAAATGTTCCTCGGCCATTTTAACGCGTAATTATTTACTCTTAATATTCAGTGAGGGATCACGTGCACGCGCCGTGAGCTAACCATCTCATTATATTCTCGTGGAAACCTTGCGACACGTGTACGTGTCTTGGACCTGAGAGTGAAGTACTGATGAAGACAAAAAATAGAAAATCACGGTGAGGACGGACCTCAGTGCATATCAAGCACTCCAAACCATTGACTTCATTCTTCTTGTGAATCCTGACCATGGAGGGTTACTGTTGACATGTCTGGCCAAGACATAATGTGACTAATAACAACCGGTCGTAGAACCTTCAGACGTGTGTAGTAACGATGATATGACTCACAGCTGGGCTCAATTGTCAGCCAGAGAATAAGGAAAGTACACGTCTTGACCACAACGGAATGATGGACATGATGACTTGGCATATGATCCGACTCTCTTGTTAGGTCAGGTCAAGGGTCATGAAGGTCGTACCTAGGAGAGAGTCAGTAACCTCATAAAGCCTCATCAGTGAACACAGTGAGCTGTGGACAACCATAGGTCTGACGGTGACTTGAGCGAGTGTTATCGCCTCAACTTCCAACCTGGACTACGTGACGATAAAGCAAGAGGAAGAACATTACTGTCGAACTCTTGGGTACAGAGACGCTCAACTCTCTCTCTCTCTCTCTCTCTCTCTCTCTCTCTCTCTCTCTCTCTCTCTCTCTCTCTCTCTCTCTCTCTCTCTCTCTCTCAAGTGAGAGTAAAACATAAGGAGATATACAAACCGTGTGACACGCTCTTATCCTCTGTTTAAACACGCTCGTGGACCGGGTACTTATATAATGTAACTCCATCTTCCTCACCTCCCGACCTACCCACTACATCGCACCGTCTGTAGTGGCCAGACATGCGCCAGTGAGACACAAAGACAAGATAAGACTCATCTATCCCTCGTCCCATCATTATCCGGACTCATCTATGACTCGTCCCATCATTATCCGGACTCATCTATGACTCGTCCCATCATTATCCGGACTCATCTATGACTCGTCCCATCATTATCCGGACTCATCTATCACTCGTCCCATCATTATCCGGACTCATCTAGTACTCGTCCCATCATTATCCGGACTCATCTATCACTCGTCCCATCATTATCCGGACTCATCTATCACTCGTCCCATCATTATCCGGACTCATCTATCACTCGTCCCATCATTATCCGGACTCATCTAGCACTCGTCCCATCATTATCCGGACTCATCTGTCACTCGTCCCATCATTATCCGGACTCATCTAGCACTCGTCCCATCATTATCCGGACTCATCTAGTACTCGTCCCATCATTATCCGGACTCATCTAGTACTCATCCCATCATTATCCGGACTCATCTAGCACTCGTCCCATCATTATCCGGACTCATCTATCACTCGTCCCATCATTATCCGGTAATATGAGAAGTACTCAATGTCTTGAGGGGCGGCAGTCTGGAGGCTGAGTCAGTGAAGCAAGACATCAATGACGCACTCGACACAAGACTCGTCTCGTAACGCCAATTAAGTGAAGCTTCTCTGGCCGCTGCAGGAAGCGAGGACTAAGAGTTCGAAGGATTGACTCGAGGATGAAAGGGATTCATCATCGCTCACGTCCCCCTCCCATGCCCACCCTCGCCTCTGACATTACGTCACAATCACTGTGACTGGACGAAAAACGGTCACGGATTAACATTCTAAACCTACCTGGTGTATTCTCGTCATGCAAGGGTTCAAGACTTCCTCGAGACATACGTGCGCATGCGCACGTGTGTTGGATTTAAAGCTCCAAACCAACGCTAAGCGCTCATTACATATTCCTGTCATGCACGTCATATAATTTTTTTTTCCGTTTTCTTCGCATTGTTTCACGGTCGGCTAAAAATAAGTTTAGCAATTATTTTCTTTCATTATCTTTTTCCAAACGTCGTAAAGTCATGAATGGAGAGGGTGCGAGGCTATCCAGGGAGCGAGGGGCTCTCCAGGGAGTGTGGCGCCCTTCCGGGAGTATGGCGCCCTTCTGGGAGTGTGGCGCCCTTCCGGGAGTGTGGCGCCCTTCAGAAAGTGTGGGGATCTCCATGGAATGTGGCGCCCTTAAGGGAGTGTGACGCCCTTCAGAAAGTGTGGGGATCTCCATGGAATGTGGCGCCCTTAAGGGAGTGTGACGCCCTTAAGGGAGTGTGGCGCCCTTCAGAAAGTGTGGGGATCTCCATGGAATGTGGCGCCCTTAAGGGAGTATGGCGCCCTTCTGGGAGTGTGGCGCCCTTCAGAAAGTGTGGGGATCTCCATGGAATGTGGCGCCCTTAAGGGAGTATGGCGCCCTTCTGGGAGTGTGGCGCCCTTCAGAAAGTGTGGGGATCTCCATGGAATGTGCCGCCCTTAAGGGAGTATGGCGCCCTTCTGGGAGTGTGGCGCCCTTCAGGAAGTGTGGGACTCTCCTGGGAGTGTGGTGCCCTTCAGGAATGTGGAGCTCTTCAGGGAGTGGTGGGGCTTCAGTCGGGGAATTACTGTGCCAGCAGACTGAAGAGTTCGTTTGGGTCTTGTGACGCGCTATCATCTATCAACTCCCCTTTATCATTATCATCATTATACTTATCATTATATAATACTTACTATCGCAATTATCACTATCGCAATCATCATTTCTGCAACCGTACCATGACAGACAACAACAACTCAAGACATTCTTTTCCTCTGAAAACGGCGAAAACCAGAGGCCACCAGGCGTGCCAGGGTGGGTGGCGTTGGCGACCCCACTACTGGAAAATGTATGCCCACAAAAGGAGCATGAGTGTATGTGGTTGATCCACCCAATACAGGAAGGGGGAAGCAGAGGATTAGATGAACGGAGACTGATAGATGAGAGGTGAACCGGTAAAAGTATACAGAGAGAGAGAGAGAGAGAGAGAGAGAGAGAGAGAGAGAGAGAGAGAGAGAGAGAGAGAGAGAGAGAGAGAGAGAGAGAGAGAAGTGCATACAAATACAAAGACAGACACAGAATAAGAGACTCACAGATATAGATAGAAATGAAGAGATAGAAAGATACACAAACAGAAATAGAGCTAGACAGATAAACATGCAGTCAGAGAGATAAATACAAACAACTAGAAAGACAACCAGACGCGGCAAAATAACTGCCAGTGAGAAAGATGTGATCAGGGTTGTGGAAGAGGTATGATCAGGGTTGTGGGAAGGATGTGAACAAGGTTGTGGGAGAGGTATGATCAAGACTGTGGGATAGATGTGAACAGGGTTGTGGGAGAGGCATGATAATGGTTGTGGGAGGGATGGGAACAGGGCTGTGGGAGAGGCATGATAATGGTTGTGGGAGGGATGTGAACAGGGCTGTGGGAGAGGCATGATAAGGATTGTGGGAGGGATGTGAACAGGGTTGTGGGAGAGGCATGATAATGGTTGTGGGAGGGATGTGAACAGGGCTGTGGGAGAGGCATGATAATGGTTGTGGGAGGGATGTGAACAGGGCTGTGGGAGAGGCATGATAAGGATTGTGGGAGGGATGTGATTAGGGTTGTGAGAGGCATGACCAGAGATGTAAGAGGGATGACCAGAGTTGTGGGAGGGATGATCAGGATTGTGGGAGGGATTATCAGGGTTGTGGGAGAGGTGTAGGTGAGTCATTAGTATGTTGAGTGGGAGGCAGGCGGCCCACGAGGAGCTCATGTAAGGCTGCACTTGAACACCCCTCCACCCACACCCACACATACTTGGTATTACTGTAACGTCCATTCTTTCTTGGAAACATTACAGGAATAACGAACTCGGCCTCCAAGAAACTGGGAGTCCTGTTTAGATGTCGAAACTTCTTTTATTCTGAACAGTTGCTCCGTTTGCACAAGGGATTGATTCGTCCCTGTATGAAGTACTGCCCTCACATTTGGGGTGGTTCTAGCTCTGCATCCTTACTTGACAGAGTTGAGTCGAAAGCGGTCCGACATACAAACTCTACCAAGTTAACTTCAAAACCTGGTGTTCTTGCCCTACGCTGCAATGTTGGTTCACTTGCCATCTTCTATAAGTATTACTTTGGTTTCTGCTCCCTAGAGCTGGCTGCGTGTGTGCCCCCACCACTAGCTAGACCAGGAAATACTTGACAAACTGCTGCGTCAAATAATTACTGTGAGGCCGTTGGCAACTCAAGGGTGGGCCGTTTTGATAGCTGTTTCTTTTTCCACACGTCTAAGTTTTGGAACTCTGAATCATCTCATGCCTTTCACAATATGATGACCTGACACATCTACAGTTTTCTTGATTTTTTCACTTTCTGAAAAATTCGTTAAAACACATTTTTTTCCCTTTCACAATCCTTCCTACATTTCAATTGAGGCCTGGCTTTGG
>NC_092244.1:21425568-21520568 GCF_036320965.1 Panulirus ornatus | reverse complement strand
GAATGAGTGAGGAAAGACTAACAAAGAGGATATACGTATCAGAGGTGGAGGGAACGAGAAGAAGTGGGAGACCAAATTGGAGGTGGAAGGATGGAGTGAAAAAGATTTTGAGCGATCGGGGCCTGAACATAAAGGAAGGTGAAAGGCGTGCAAAGAATAGAGTGAATTGGAACGATGTGGTATACCGGGGTTGACGTGCTGCCAATGGATTGAACCAGGGCATGTGAAACTTCCGGGGTAAACCATGGAAAGTTTTAAGGGGCATGGATGTGGAAAGGGAGCTGTGGTTTTGGTGCAGTACACATGACAGCTGAAGACTGAGTGTGAACGAATGTGGCCTTTTGTCCTTCCCAAGCGCTACCTCACGGGGGGAGGGGGATGCTATTTCATATATCAGCGTACATACATACATACATACATATTCCTATGAGTCCACGGGGAAAATGAAAAACGAAAAGTTCCCAACTGCACTTTCGTGTAATAATCACATCATCAGGGGAGATACAAGAGAGAAATATAACAGTCAGTTAATATACATCGAGGAGGCGAAGCTAAGACGCCATTTGGTAAACATGTGATTGTCCAAAACATGTTTTGGACAATCACATGTTTAGCAAATGGCGTCCTAGCTTCGTCTCCTCGATGTATATCAACTGACTGTTATATTTCTCTCTTGTATCTCCCCTGATGATGTGATTATTACACGAAAGTGCAGTTGGGAACTTTTCGTGTTTCATTTTCCCCGTGGACTCATAGGAATATCTTGATCACGCACAAAATTGTGATCCTTCCCATACATATATATATATATATATATATATATATATATATATATATATATATATATATATATATATATATTGGAAAGGATCACAATTTTGCGCGTGATCAAGATATTCCTATGAGCCGTGTTTCATTTTCCCCGTGAACTCATAGTATATATATATATATATATATATATATATATATATATATATATATATATATATATATATATATACTATGTGTGGAAATAAAAAGAGTGTGGTTGAGAGAGCAGAAGAGGGTGTTTTGAAATGGTTTGGTCACATGGAGAGAATGAGTGAGGAAAGATTGACCACGAGGATATATGTGTCAGAGGTGGAGGGAACGAGGGGAAGTGGGAGACCAAATTGGAGGTGGAAAGATGGAGTGAAAAAGATTTTGAGTGATCGGGGCCTGAACACGCAGGAAAGTGAAAGGCGTGCAAGGAATAGAGTGAATTGGAACCATGTGGTATACCGGGGTCGACGTGCTGTCAATGGATTGAACCAGGGCATGTGAAGCGTCTGGGGTAAACCATGGAAAGTTCTGTGGGGCCTGGATGTGGAAAGGGAGCCGTGGTTTCGGTGGATTATTACATGACAGCTAGAGACTGTGTGAACGAATGGGGCCTTTGTTGTCTTTTCCTAGCGCTACCTCGCACACATGAGGGGGGAGGGGATTGTTATTCCATGTGTGGCGAGGTGGCGATGGGAATAAATAAAGGCAGACAGTATGAATTATGTACATATGTATATATGTATACGTCAGTGTGTGTATATACATGTATACATTGAGATGTATAGGTATGTATATTTGCGTGTGTGGACGTGTATGTATATACATGTGTATGTGGGTGGGTTGGGCCATTCTTTCGTCTGTTTCCTTGCACTACCTCGCTAACGCAGGAGACAGCGACAAAGCAAAATAAATATAAATTATATATATATATATATATATATATATATATATATATATATATATATATATATATATATATATATATATATATATATATGCTGATAAACACGAGGACAATGAAACATTAAGTTCCCAAGTGCACTTTCATGTAATGGCCACATCGTTAGGGGAGATACAAGAATGAGATACAAGACTTAGAAAAGTCAGTTGATATACAAAGAATAGGCGAAGCTAAGACGCCACTGGTGAACAAGTGTTTCCAGATGATGGGGTTTGGGTTTGGCATCATGCCAGTCATAAATTTTTAGTATGTGGACAGGACAGAGAACTGTTTACAAATTTTGCCTCCGACAAAGCTTCCAGTTTGCATAGACAGACCTTCAATTATCATGTTACAATTTTTTTTGTACTTAATAACAGATGATTCAATGATGTTTCTCTTGGTCAAGGAATTAGTTAATAAATGAATTAGCGTTACTCCTATCATTTTCCTCGTAGTTATCAGCAAATACTAGATCATGCGCACCACTGTGCATTATTTGCAATATATATATATATATATATATATATATATATATATATATATATATATATATATATATATATATATATGATGGAGCTGTACACTCGTAGCATCCAATGTCCCAGTGTTATCAGCATTCACTTTCTCTTTCTCGTCCTCGCTTGCCACCTTCGTTGCTCCACTTCAGGGAAAATGTCTCCGTCACTCTCCTTCCTGACAACATTACATTCTCAGGTTGCCTGGTACCTGTGGACCCCAGGGACCTGGTGCCCGTTAACATCATTGGCTCTCTCCCACCGAGGAATATACAAATGGGTATTATGCTTCACCTTAGCATCCTCCCCTTCAGTATAGGTACTTACTTACACGACGCTCCTACCCTACTTATAATTACCTATCATGTATACGTGTATAATTAATAATCTGTTCAAACGGAGGGGAAGCTTTCCACTCGTGCGGCCTTCCATCTTACATTACAGTTTCCTCCCTTTTACTTCCGTGGTAATCGCATTAACTTCCTCTTGGCTTGGCTTCTTCCACGACTCCAGAATTCTGTCACTGAGGAAATGTTTCCTCGCGTCCTCTCTGTACACGACGTCTCGCCTAACTTCCAGTTTGGCCCCCTATGTCTGCAACCTCTCAAGCACCATAACTTGTCTTAATGTCAATTTCGTCATGACCTCAAAGGAATACAAGTCTGTCCTTATTCTTCATCCGATCGAAGGCTTCCCTCCTCTCTTCTGAGGCCGTCTCACTCAGGTTTGGCACCATCTTGTTTCATTCCTCTGGACCCTTCCCAGCAGTTCTGTGTGGCTCCTCAAGCGGGGTGAACTCATCTGTACCCGAGGTGGGGCTTGAATTCACGTTCTCGAAACTTAGGAGTCTCATGCTATACCGTCTGAGCCTTGCGAAATGTGTGTGTGTGTGTGTGTGTGTGTGTGTGTGTGTGTGTGTGTGTGTGTGTGTGTGTGTGTTTGTGATTACGTTCCTGCGTCCTATGCTGTGGGAGAGGGCGGGGGTAGGGCTTCCCGACCAGGCAGAGGTAGCTCCACACCGTAATCCCCGAGAGCCCGCCTGGTTTCCCCAGCAGACAGGTCCTTGTATGGATTCTTCACGCCTGACCTCTCCCGCCCGCCTCACGTCCCTGGCCCTGAGGATGACCATCCCAGGGTCTCACTCAGGATGGTCGTGTAGTGACCTAATATGTAGCATGTCACCGAGGGGCAGCCTTATGTGTGGCTCTGGAGACGACCCCGAGACACCATTGTGTATGACACAGCAGCGGGAACGGTCCTGGAATGTCCTCATGTGTAGCATGGCAGTGGGGATAGCCATGCAAGAAATACATCCCATGCAGAGCTGAATGAAGTTGAAGATAACTAGTTTATACACCATAACATCCGTCACACCCTCCTAATGCCAACCTTCCTCGTACCTGAATATGGCTTCCATGATTCTTGAATTGTCTGCCTTTCTTTAAGTAGGTTAATCATCGTTCTCACATCTACACTATTACGAGCACATAGTCAAAATATAATATATAAACACACACACACACGCGCGCGCGCGCGATGTGCTCTCTGATGCTGTGGTTAGTGTTACTCATTATGAGTCATCAAGGGCCCGCCTGGGGTTGGGCCCGCACGAGTTCAAAGTCTGGGCACGGAAGTCGACCAACATCTAACTCAGGTAATCATCCTCCCCTTAGGCCTGGTCGATAAACGGCTTAGGCTGGTGTGTGTGTGTGTGTGTGTGTGTGTGTGTGTGTGTGTGTGTGTGTGTGTGTGTGTGTGTACATATAGGAGTGACAAGATGGTACATATATAAAAGGTTGAGAGACAGGGCACCCTGAGTGTATGGTTGCATTTAACCAAAAGAGTTGAGTCGAGTCATGCAGACGCCAGTCACCATTGTGGTGTGAACAGAAGCAGCATCATGCAGGCCGATGATTTAATAACTCATTTAATAATTTATCTAATCACTTTAGTTCGGGAACCCACTATGGATTCCTCTCATAATGCAACTGGTCAAGAAACTGTAAGTAATGTGGACACTGGTGATGTGGGCGACATTATCAAGCCCGCCCATCTTTCCTTTCTCAACTTTATTAAACCCAAAGTCACCAATACACCTGGCAACGATAATACAGATAAACCGGACATCCGTTTTCTAATAAGAACTGAAAAAGGTGAGAAAACAACGACCTCCCGATGATAATGACCCAGATCACTTTTACATTGAGCTTACTGTCTATGATGAAGCAAGTGTCGCCTGCTGTCGACGTGGACATCAAGACTGAGAAACATGAAGCCTTTAGAAGGAAGCTGTTTCAACCTGCCTTGTTGTCCAGCATCATTACTGGAGCCGGCAACACCATCATTCAATGACGCCATCACCCGCCTCTTCCAATGCAAGTTCTAATCATTCCTATTATTCTAACCTTTGAGGTGATGCCTAACTATTGATGTGTAATCTAAAACTTTTGAGTAATATCTCTAACCGACCCACACAAATTAACTGTGGCTTCATTTTTCAACATAATGTTTCACAGCCTAATTATCTATCAGTATTGTCTTACATATAAGCTCGCCTGTCATTAATACGGGTACGCTTCAAACACATTACAATTCTAACCATAATAATATGGCTCTTCTGTATTCAACTCCAACTGCACGCTGGTTGATTGCGTCCATTTCACGTACAGATGATCCTCTCATGTCTACCAACTTCTTGAAGTTTGAAGATGTCATCTGAAAGAAATTGTAGGATATGTCTGGACGGTTCGCTAAGTCAGGGAGTAAATGACTACAGACCACAATCTGGTCTTTTGGTGTTGACTTCATGTATCAAAAAAAAGCGAGAGAGGAGAATTTCTAGCTCCGCTCCCTCTCCTTTTAGTCGCCTTCTACGACACGCAGGGAATACGTGGGAAGTATTCCTTCTCCCCTATCCCCAGGGATAGCAAAAATGGGTATGTTTGAAGGAATAGTGGTTCCAACAATGTTGTATGGTTGCGAGGCGTGGGCTATGGATAGAGTTGTGCGCAGGAGGATGGATGTGCTGGAAATGAGATGTTTGAGGACAATGTGTGGTGTGAGGTGGTTTGATCGAGTAAGTAACGTAAGGGTAAGAGAGATGTGTGGAAATAAAAAGAGCGTGGTTGAGAAAGCAGAAGAGGGTGTTTTGAAATGGTTTGGGCACATGGAGAGAATGAGTGAGGAAAGATTGACCAAGAGGATATATGTGTCGGAGGTGGAGGGAACGAGGAGAAAAGGGAGACCAAATTGGGGGTGGAAAGATGGAGTGAAAAAGATTTTGTGTGATCGGGGCCTGAACATGCAGGAGGGTGAAAGGAGGGCAAGGAATAGAGTGAATTGGAGCGATGTGGTATACCGGGGTTGACGTGCTGTCAGTGGATTGAATCAAGGCATGTGAAGCGTCTGGGGTAAACCATGGAAAGCTGTGTAGGTATGTATATTTGCGTGTGTGGACGTATGTATATACATGTGTATGGGGGTGGGTTGGGCCATTTCTTTCGTCTGTTTCCTTGCGCTACCTCGCAAACGCGGGAGACAGCGAAAAAAAAAAAAAAAAAAAAAATATATATATATATATATATATATATATATATATATATATATATATATATATATATATATATATATATATAACAATATACATTGGTCTACATAGGTAAGTCACTTACACTCCTGGTATGACAGAAACATTAAAATCCTCTTTAGCACGAAGGTACGACCAGTAACACTGCAGCACAACCCTTCAACACGTTCCTCCGACTCTTGGGTATGTTGGGTTGGCCTTTCACCTGACTTATAAAGGTCGGTAAGCATCTAACCCAAGGATTGCAGGCCCGTGCTCCTAGTGATGAATGTCCTGACTCTTCCTTTCACAGTCCTGAAGACCTCTGGTCAGAGCTACTGACCTCCCCTCCCCACAGCCGCCCCTACAGACAGAGTTTGAGGAGCATAACGACCAATCCAATCCCAGCCACGACCCGCAACTCAGCCATGACCCGTGGCAGCCATGGAGACACCAAGGCAACGTAAGTCTTTTTGTAGCGTTCCAGCAACCGACAACTTTAACTGCACCGTCCAACTTCCGCCAGCCTCACGCCCGCACCTCCCAGCACCAGCACTTGCTACCACCAACCTGACACCCGCACCTCCCAGCACCAGCACTTGCTACCACCAACCTGACACCCGCACCTCCCAGCACCAGCACTTGCTACCACCAACCTGACACCCGCACCTCCCAGCACCAGCACTTGCTACCACCAACCTGACAACCGCACCTCCCAGCACCAGCACTTGCTACCACCAACCTGACAACCGCACCTCCCAGCACCAGCACTTGCTACCACCAACCTGACACCCGCACCTCCCAGCACCAGCACTTGCTACCACCAACCTGACAACCGCACCTCCCAGCACCAGCACTTGCTACCACCAACCTGACACCCGCACCTCCCAGCACCAGCACTTGCTACCACCAACCTGACAACCGCACCTCCCAGCACCAGCACTTGCTACCACCAACCTGACACCCGCACCTCCCAGCACCAGAACATGCTACCACCAACCTGACACCCGCACCTCCCAGCACCAGCACTTGCTACCACCAACCTGACACCCGCACCTCCCAGCACCAGAACATGCTACCACCAACCTGACAACCGCACCTCCCAGCACCAGCACTTGCTACCACCAACCTGACAACCGCACCTCCCAGCACCAGAACTTGCTACCACCAACCTGACAACCGCACCTCCCAGCACCAGAACATGCTACCACCAACCTGACAACCGCACCTCCCAGCACCAGAACATGCTACCACCAACCTGACACCCGCACCTCCCAGCACCAGCACTTGCTACCACCAACCTGACAACCGCACCTCCCAGCACTAGCACTTGCTACTACCAGCCTCTTACACCACCCACCGCCACCAGCACTTACTACCAACAGCCTCACCACACCCGCACCTTGTAACCTCGTCCCTTCGCCTTAATTCCCCCCTTCCCACCCCCACCCACACACACACACACACACACACAAACCTCCCAAACGCCTTGTAACGCCACACCCGCACTGTAACACCAACCCAAGTCCTTCAACACCAATCTTAAGCGTTACCATCCCTTCGTCTCTATACCGAACCACACCCCAGAGGAAAAGAGGAGCCGCGCATCCAGATCATGGTACATGGATTTCGCATCACCCCCAACACGGCAACCATCTTACCAACACTACACGTCCTTCCTACCTCTGCCCTACGCACCGACCACGCACGAGTGTGGCGGTATTCAGAATTCAATAAAACTCGCCGGGAATATAAATGTGGAGGAGGGCGGCCATGATGGAGGCAGCGAGGTGGACACAACAATCTCACCCACAAAGTGTAAGCCCTGCCTACGCCGGCACGCCAACCTCACCAGCCAGTTTCCCCACACGTCACACACGCACAACTCCCGAGTCCCGAACGGTTTCTTTTTCTTCTTTTACATTACTAAATGCCTCGCTGTAGTGCACGACTGTGAACTGGTAAACACCTACGAGTTCTACTACACACTTAAGAGTTATTGTGAAGGAGTTCTACTGAAGAAATAAGAGTTCTAGTTAACACCTAAGAGTTCTAATGAAGAAATGAGTTCTAATTAACACCTAAGAGTTTTAATGAAGAAATAAGAGTCCTAGTTAACACCTATGACTTTTACTGAAGAGTTGTAGTTAACACCGAAGAGTTCTCATGAAGAAATAAGAGTTCTATTTAACACCTATGACTACTGAAGTAAGAGTTCCAGTTAACACCAAAGAATTCTACTGAAGATGTAAGAGTTTTAAAGAGCACCTAAGAGTTCTAATGAATATGCACGAGTTCTCGTGTCTCCTGAGAGTTCTAGGGAACACCTACGTATCTAGTGAACACCTAAAGGTTCAAGTGAACACCACCAACTTTCAGTGAACACCTGCAAGTAATGTCTATATTCAGAACAAGACTAAGAAGAATGTTACACCTCACAGTCAGGCCGACTGCAGGTGCTCGGCTCTTGAGCAAGACGGTTCGATCCTTGGGTATGACGGCGTGACCTTTGACCTGAAGGCCATCATACCTCAGAGTAGTACCGGCCGGCTTAAAGGTCGCGCAGTCGTTCTCGAGGGGTTAAGGTCTTCAATATTTCCAGCAGTGCGGGAGGCGAACAGTTCCGCCGCGACCCCCGGATATTACTGATAAAATCCCCACCAGTATACTCTCACGGCGGCCTTGAATTTTTTTTTAACAGTATTACCTGCAGCCTTTTACCGTTCCAGCTGGGAAGTGTTCAAAGTGCAGGCTGGGGGCACCAAGCCCTCCAGTATTTTCCACGTGTGTGTATCATAATCAATCTCGCTCGCTCCCCGGCTGCGCCCCACGGTAAGAAGTCGACGTCATTTCAGTCGCTCGCATTAATTTTCCTCCTTTAACAGTGAGGGCGAATGTTCTCTCGGCACATTCCCCGTTCCGTAACCTCGCCCTTCCTATAAGGTAACATTAGCATCAAACATTATAATACTCTAGAGAGCGAAAGTGCCTTGCAAAAAGGTCAGCACCTCTTTTGCCTCAGCCGTTTTAAAAGAAATGCAGATTCCAGTCGACATTTTTTCTTCTTTCTTTTTGAACAGAAGGAGTTTCAGATGCTTCCTTGTGCTCGCTATGGGCAGGTCACGTTATAACGTACTATCCTCCTGCATGACACTCTCATGTTTGCAACTCTGTATCCCAGACTGGTAACAATTTCCACATTTCACTCACGGTGGAAACGTTCACAGTCGCCTTCCCCACACCTAACCTAACTTCCAGTGACCACCCACTGGAAAAGCCCTGGTGGTGTCTGTGTGTTATCGTCAAGAGCAGACCAGATGTTCATGGCTGGTGTCTGGTACGGAAATGGTACAAAGCGACGGAGCTTTGTATCACGGAGACATCAGACATCGCCTGATTTATTATACTTAAGGCATCGGGTGTCACCTAGTTTATCCCAAAGGCATCAGATATCACCTTGTTTATCCCAGAGAAATCAGATATCATCTCGTTTATCCCGGAGATATTAGGTATCACATAATCTATAAAGCAGGCATCAGTTATCGACTGGTTTATCTTGAAGACACCAGATATCACCCGGTTTATCAAGGAGGCGTCAGGTATCACAGTTTAACAGGGAGGCGTTAGATATCACCTTGTTTTTCTCAAGAGGATTCAGATATAACCAAGGCCGTCGTGCCAGTAGGATATTAGCTGGGAACCATACCCTCTGGTGTAACTTGCTGTGGTTTTCAGAATGGCCTGTAAAACTGGAGTCCATTGATTAAAGTTTTCATTCTTGGTATCCGAAATGAGCACAACATCGTCCTAAGACTTTCACAGTTCGTTTGTCAAAGAATTCAAAGACAATGATATGAAGGTCACTGGCTTCCAAATTCTCGTCAGCCTTACAAAGATATCATGCCTTTGTATTCCTATCGTGTCTACCATATACTAACCTAATCATGATTATGTATAGTTGGTCTGACTCGTGCGTATCCTGGATATCATAACCTCTTACCTGAAGTCTGAAACCACAGACACCGCCCTAACGTAACTAATCTCCTTTAGTTCCAATCAACTTGCCAAATCATCAATTCCTACGACACCATCGCGTACTTACTACTACTACTTCGTGACCATCTGCCCTCGACGAGATTTTGCCAAAAAACCGGGCTAGCGAGCAGCGCTCACAAGTACTGATTACTTCATGATTATTACCGTTTCTCTATAGCCGCGCTCATGATATCAAAATTTTTGGCTTCATCTGTAAATGTTTTCAACCGTACATCGTTTTCTTTTTGGTGTAGTTTTTTATCTCTTGTGCTGAGTTCTATCACATTTTTGTTTGAAATCTTGTTAGTATAATCCACGATATTCTGTTTCTTCCTTGTTAAGAGGCTTTTTTTTGGGACTTTTTTTTCATACACATTCGCCATTTTCCGCGTTAGTGAGGTAGTGTTAAGAACAGAGGACTGAGCCTTATAGCGAAAATCCTCACTTGGCCCCCTTCTTTGTTCTTTCTTTTGGAAAAGTAAACACTGAAGGGGAGGATTTCCAGCCCCCTGTTCCCTCCCCTTTTAGTCGCCTCCTACGACACGCAGAGAATAAGCGGGAAGTATTCTTTCTCCCCATCCCTTAAATTCTATGTCATCCGTAGAATATCAACTACGTTTTTTCTAAGCTGATGGCTCATATGTTCCACCACCATGACTTCGCTGGTGAAGTGGTTCTCAACTCTAACGTACCTACTAACCCATTTGTTTGTTTATGGATGGTGAGATACAACAACTTTCGTTATCACGGTTACATGATCAAACATTTTCATGTCTCTCGTGGTTCAACTTTATAAATAACTCCGTTCATCTGTTTATCTCGATAGTGCTAACTTTACAGTAAGCTCGTTCAATCCCAGTGGCTTACATACGACGACAATCAAATCGGTGACATATTTCCTATAACTTCTATCTCCATCCAAGTTGGGGGAATGGTACCGTGCCATCGGGGACTCCTCATCCATTCCATTTCCTCAAACATATATAGTTACTGAACTTAATTAAGTTCACTTCTGCCCAATTATAAGTAATATCTAAATCTTCTTAGCATCTCGTCGTCATCGTCCGTTTCAACCATTTTGCTCACTTAAAAGTCATTTGCCAAGTACCCGACTTTACTTCTTTGTCGATGCCTAATTCTCTGATCATAAAGATATAATCAAAGCTAAGATCCCATTCATTCCTTGGGCATCCCCAATACAAGATCATAAGACTTACAACCATGAACTTCCTCACGCTCATAACCGTGTGGTTTGTCTTCATTTATCACCTTCAAATGTTTCCTTTGGCTACGTCCTCCAGTGAAATTCTTCGGTTTCCTCTGTCACATTCCAGAGGAAAATAGAGAACATTGGTCAATCGCTTCCTCGCATTAAAGTTTCACATGTATGGCTGTAATATGGTAATGACTGGGTTTGTATGCACTTTTCCTCGTGTGTTCGCCTTTTACTATGGTCGTAGTTGACCACGTATTCCTGTAAGTGTCCGTTTATCATACTTTCAAACGTATTTACTACGAGTGACGTAAAGCTAACTGGTCTATCAAGCATTTGCTTCCAACCGTCTCTGTGCGTGTTGTGGATATCAGCCGCATTACTTACATTTTGCTTTATGTATGACATGACATTCCTGGGTTCTGCTCCTGCTATCTTGGTCTTGTGGACGATGACGCCTGGTGTCCCAGCCGGTCCTGGAACAGCGGTGTCTTTATCCTCATCAAAAGCTTCCCTGTACCTCAGGACGACCATCATCTCTGGCTGAATGTGAAGTCGTTCACATGTAGTCGTACCAGTCACCGGAGGTGGGCGGCATGCTGGTTGAACAGGTCGTGTCTGACAGTGATTTATGGTGCTCAATTAATACCTTGCATACTTTCCTTTTGGTGCCATTTTCGCACTTTTTCCCCCCACTTCAAAGGGTCTGATTTCTCATTAATTCTGTTCAAGTGCAAAGATATGTTTAGGTTCCTGGCAAAGTTCTGTATAACTTCCTCATTCATTCTCACTTCTCTTCCATGAGATCTCATTATCATCTGAGAGAGAGAGAGAGAGAGAGAGAGAGAGAGAGAGAGAGAGAGAGAGAGAGAGAGAGAGAGAGAGAGAGAGAGAGAGAGTCCCTCACACTGCAGACAAAAAGGAATGCATGAGGCACGTCAGCTGGTTGCCAGTAAGCAACAGTTACTACACACGGAAGTCGGAGCCACGAGTCTGGACGTCCGGGTAAAACAGTATGGTCAAGAGAGGTTCACTTGGGCGGGCAAGTGGGGCGGCGGGAGGGGTAGAGCTGGGTGGTGCAGGGTGGCCGGTGTTGGAGGAAGCCCTCGGGTAAGCAGGAGAGGATTACCAGCGACCCGCCCACTCCTGAGGTTTCTCGTGCCCGGAGGCTTCCGCGCACACATCCTCCACACAACAGGTTTCCTATCATGGTATGTACGTATGTACACATGACACACTATACACTACGGTCACCTTTCCACTTGCCTCCAGCGAGTGGTACAACTATACATGAATACCTTCACATTCAGCCAGGCATGATGGTCGCCCTGAAGCAGCCAACTCCCAGCAACGTAGGTTTCACATGATTTCCGGCACATTGTATCTGTCGACCAGGATCCCCACAGCCCCAGACATACGGAAGTAATCCAACACATGACACTTTATATCAACACTCAGCAAATACGTCTTAGGATCCTCTTTTCAAGCGCGGACGTTCTATTATAAAACTTTCAATAAAGCCCCAAACCGTGACTGAACCATCTTTTAAGATCCAGTATCGCCAGAATTTTGTTGTGGTTGTATATCGAGTGTTGACACAAAACAAGATTTAAAGCCTCTCTGACGTCAGAACCTTGAATGGCTTCACCAATGTTGAAAAAAAGGCACTCGAGGCCCCCAAGAAAAAAAAATAAAGTAAATAAATTAAATATTACAATATACAGATATTCCTTCTTGCACAAATAATAATAATAATAATAATAATAATAATAATAATAATAATAATAACTTCTCTTGTACCTGACTCTTTCCTGCCTTATCAAGGTAGCGTCAGGAGCAAGCGAATAATGGCCTCGTACGCTCGCTCTCCTGCCGGCATGTTTAATGTACCGGCACCAGAGAGTCTGCCACCCACAGTTAAGCCCTACGGACTACTCCATGGTGCACCTTCATCGCATCACACGCTTTGGTTCAGTCCATTAACAAGATACCGCCCTCCCTACCACGACATCAGTCCACATCTCTCCAGTCCACGCCTCTCCCTGGGTGTTCACCCCCAGATAGCTCAAGCCTCCTCCTCTCTACCCTCGCCTCTCCTCCCCTCCGCTTCCTCTCTTTGTGCCGAGAAGGTCACACATCATGTGCGGTCTCCTGATGACTGATAAGGTCCAGAGTACTTAGGATGGGTCAGGTCGTGTAGTGGTCAGGACGAACGAATGAACTCTCGTGTGTGTGTGTGTGTGTGTGTGTGTGTGTGTGTGTGTGTGAATCTAGGTCACCGGCAAACCCACTAAATGTAGGCGAGGAAGCCTTTCAGTATCCTTCATCCCCAGGACTTCGTTAATAACTCTCACTATGACATGTTCAAATGTAACTATCTCGACCCAACTGTCTGCTCATAAAAGGAAGGTAATCCCAGTTCCTGAACTTCACCTTACATTGCGCATGCCTTGCATAAAGCGAGTTCCTTCACTGTACTGGTTCTGCGGGCACGTCTTCACCTACAGCTAAGCTGCACCTCTGCTTAAACCATTAGTTTAGACTCTCTGAGGCCGGGGCCCACAGCGCCTACCTACTTCTGACAGCTTCATGAAGTACTTCCCAACAACTTCCTGAAATTCCTAACTGACTGTTCCACAATGCATGTCATACCTGCAGTTCATATGTTCACAAAGTTACACTACTTGCCATTATCAGTGTACGTGAGATACCACTGTATCTGTTGCACGTACTTTGTAAAGTCGTCCTTGCTGGGTCCAACCAGGATGGAGTCACTTACCCATGTAAGATGGGAACCAGTCTTCCAGGACCTCCTTGTGTATATCATAAACTTAAGTTTTGTACATAGAAGGTCCAGGAAGGCTTGGTTCTCACTAAACATAAGGAACTCGACAGCTCCGTTAACTGTTGGCGAGGTAGTCATCTACCATAGCGAGAGGACCATTGTGCCGTAATGTAACGATTGTCAGCCAGACACACACACAGCAAGTCGGCCATCGTCGCAGCTGAATAAGATATATGGAGAAAAAGAAGCTGGGGGCGAGAAGTTCAGGCGGGCCTCTAAACGTTCCAAACATCCCTCACTGTATATAAGGTGGTCCAACCCAGCCTCAGGAGAAGGGTGACATCATGAGAGGCAGCAGCCTGGTTCGGATCTTTCAACCCAGACAGACTCGGAGAGTCTCAAACTCGGTCAACCTGTAGATGGTAAACTTTGAGGCTCAAGCTTCTGAAAAGGATTTACTGACGAAAACTTGGGAAAGAACTGTGAAAGGAAAGAGTAAACAAGATCACATGAAACCCAAATGAAACTGATCAAGAATAATTGAAGAGATAGTACTATTTATGATGATGGAACTTCTGGGTGGAAGGCGGTAGCGATGAACGAGTGTGTGTGTGTGTGTGTGTGTGTGTGCGCGCGAGACAAGACACTACCAAATATGTCATACAGCCAACTCAGCAAATGACCTGACTCAGGGAGTATTAAAGTGATGCCCACAATCACATTTCGCTCTCCGTGTCACAACTGATTCTTTCATTCAAATCTTGACCTCCATGAGGATTTTTGTCCCTGACTTAAGCTTCTGACGCAAGAAAAAAAGGCCACCTTACTGATAATCAGTTGTCTAACGTAACGATCTGAGTGGCAAATGTAGGATGGACCGTTGCGATGTCTATTTCTTTACCTACAACATTAAACTTTGGAATTCTGATGCTGCTGTACATGGAGGTGTACTTTGCTGGCAGCATCCTGCACCAGGTCCTGTGGGACGTGGACTTCGCTAGGATGATCCTGCACCAGGTCCTGTGGGAGGTGGTCTTCGCAGGGATGATCCAGCAGCATCAAGTCAAGCGGTGCGTTGCCGTGACCCGTCCACGTTTCATACCAGCCTGGTCAGCAACAAAGCCAGCAAGACACAAGCCACGAGCTTTTCACCAAGAATGTTCATGGTCGAACGATGGCGGGGTCAGCAGTGTGTCTGACTGCCAACATGACCGACCATCAAGAACATATAACCCCACACCAGCCAGAGGCAGCAGGCGAGTATTGGATTTCTGACGAGCAAGAAAAACGCATCTCCAAAACCCAAGGAAATTCTATCTCCCTTAGTGACGTCACTAGCAGAAGCAATGTTTTCTGGTTATGTACCGAGGTCTGCTCCACGTATATCATAATGTATCACATGTGTTCACTGAAGCGAATTATCACGACTCATTCTTTCATTTATCTATTTCTATTAAACAACACATGCCTGAAGCAAACATCATTACCCAGTAAGTTCTCTTATGGTTGATTACATATATATATATATATATATATATATATATATATATATATATATATATATATATATATATATATATATATATATATATATATATATCATCTATTCATTCCCGTCCCCACCCCACTACACATGAAATGACAACCCCCTCCCCGCATGCGCGCGAGGTAGCACTAGGAAGAGACAACAAAGACCACATTCGTTCATACTCAGTCTCTAACTGTCATGTATAATGCACCGAAACCGCAGCTCCTTTTCCACATCCAGGCCCCACACAACTTTCCATGGTTTACCCCAGACGCTTCACATGCCCTGGTTTAATCCACTGACAGCATGTCGACTCCGGGATACCACATTGTTCCAATTTACTCTATTCCTTACACGTCTTTCACCCTCCTGCATGTTCAGGCCCCGATCACTCAAAATCTTTTTCACTCCATCATTCCACCTCCAATTTGGTCTCCCACTTCTCCTTGTTCCCTCCACCTCTGATACATATATCCTCCTTGTCAATCTTTCCTCACTCATTCTCTCCATGTGACCAAACCATTTCAAAACACCCTCTTCTGCTCTCTCAACCACGCTCTTTTTATTACCATACATCTCTCTTACCCTTTCATTACTTACCCGATCAAACAACCTCACACCACATACTGTCCTCAAACATCTCATTTCCAACACATCCACCCTCCTCCGCACAACTTTATCTATGGCCCACGCCTCGCAACCATATAACATTGTTGGGACTACTGTTCCTTCAAACATACCCATTTTTGCTTTCCGAGATAATGTTCTCGCCTTCCACACATTTTTCAACGCCCTCAGAACTTTTGCCCCCTCCCCCACCCTGTGACTCACTTCCGCTTCCATGGATCCATCCGCTGCCAAATCCACTCCCAGATATCTAAAACACTTCACTTCCTCCAGTTTTTCTCCATTCAAACTTACCTCCCAATTGACTTGTCAATCAACAATACTGTACCTAATAACCTTGCTCTTGTTCACATTTACTCTCAGCTTTCTTCTTTCACATACTTTACCAAACTCAGTCACCAGCTTCTGCAGTTTCTCACTCGAATCAGCCACCAGCGGTGTATCATCAGCGAACAACAAGTGACTCGCTTACCAAGCCCTCCCATCCACAGCAGATTGCATACTTACCTCTCTCTCCAAAACTCTTGCAATCACCTCTCTAACAACCCCATCCATAAACAAATTAAACGATCATTGAGACATCACGCACCCCTGCCGCAAACCGACATTCACAGTGAACCAATCACTTTCCTCTCTTCCTACTCGTACACATGCCTTACATTCTCGATAAAAACTTTTCACTGCTTCTAACAACTTGCCTCCCACACCATATATTCTTCATACCTTCCAAAGAGCATCTCTATTAACTTTATCATATGCCTTCTCCAGATGGTATATGCTTTTCTAAGTATTTCTCACACATTCTTCAAAGCAAACACCTGATCTACACATCCTCTACCACTTCTGAAACCACACTGCTCTTGCCCAATCTGATGCTCTGTACATGCTTTCACCCTCTCAAGCAATACCCTCCCATATAATTTACCAGGAATACTCAACAAAAATATACCTCTTATACCATAAGGTAAATGGCATGTTTACCATATGGCGCCCTAGCTCCGTCTCTTCGTTGTATATCAACTGACTTATATTTCTCTCTTGTGTCTCCCCTGATGTGATCATTACACGACAGTACACTTGGGAACTTACCGTGTTTCATTTTCCCCGTGGACTCATAGGAATATACTTGACCACTCGGTAAATTGTGATCCTTTCCAATATATATATATATATATATATATATATATATATATATATATATATATATATATATATATATATATATACATATATATATATATATATTGTCCCTGGGGATTGGGGAGAAAGAATACTTCCCACGTATTCCCTGCGTGTCGTAGAAGGCGACTAAAAGGGGAGGGAGCGGGGGGCTGGAAATCCTCCCCTCTCGTTTTTTTTTTTTTTAATTTTCCAAAAGAAGGAACAGAAAAGGGGGCCAGGTGAGGATATTCCCTCAGAGGCCCAGTCCTCTGTTCTTAACGCTACCTTGCTAATGCGGGAAATGGCGAATAGTCTGAAAAAAGAAAATATATATATATATATATATATATATATATATATATATATATATATATATATATATATATATATATATATATATGTATTTATCCCTGGGGATAGGGGAGAAAGAATACTTCCCACGTATTCCCTGCGTGTCGTAGAAGGCGACTAAAAGTGGAGGGAGAGGGGGGGCTGGAAATCCTCCCCTCTCGTTTTTTATTTTTTTTAATTTTCCAAAAGAAGGAACAGAGAAGGGGGCCAGGTGAGGATATTCCCTCAAAGGTCCAGTCCTCTGTTCTTAACGCTACCTTGCTGACGCGGGAAATGGCGAATAGTTTGAAAAAAAAATATTTATTTATATTCATTTATTCATTTTACTTTATTTTACTATATATATATATCTCACTCATTTTAGTGATCCATCAACAAAAGAAAAAGAAAAGATTATATTTCTTATGTTCATAATATATAAGTTCCTACGTAGGCGAGCAAGATGGTGTAGAACAGGTAGGAGGAATGGGGGGGGGGGGCGCCTTGGTACGACAATAATACAGGAGGACTACACAAACAATGAATGTAAACAAGAAGACGCAAGCCAGGCAGACATGTTGGTGTGGTAGTGAATAGTCAGAAAGATTACCACGCACGTTTAAGTGGGTGTACGGATGGGTAATTAGGTAAATACAATGATAATCACATAATGCAGTATAAACGTGAATACGATAATTGAGAAGAAAAGTTGACTTAATTGGATAGTGGAGTGAGAGGGTAAATTAAACGAAGGCAAGTTGAAGAGGGCCAGGAGAGCCTCTCACCTGCCACCACCACCCACACTACCCAGGCTGGGAGCAGGCTTCCCGCCCTCCGCTAGCACGCCTCCCAACACCATCTCCACATTCCCACCATCACCATACCACACACCCCACACCCATAATCCTTATCCACACCCTTGCTAGTCCATCCTAACATTACCGAGGGTTAAAAAAAGGTAATGTCAGCCCTTCCACACTGTACCGTAAGGACTCCCCCACCTTACGCTCGTCCCACGGGTTATCTTCTATCCCGACATGTCAATATACGGCAACTCCTCAATGCTGAAGGCCTGATCTTCCTGGTTATTTGATGCAGCAGTTCCTCATCCATCATGCCATATGAAGACTGACACATCTGAAACACCTTAGACGAGGAAGTAGTCCAGTAGCTGCTTGAAGAATGCCCCTGGACCTTCCCATCATGTTCCCTATGTCTGTCATAAGGAGGAGGAACAAACGTGTGCCCTTTAATCGTCATGTTATTCCCCCGTATGTCTCCTGGAGCATCCTTGTTCTGTAGTGGATCTTGTTTACATAGTCTGCCCAGTGTGTCATTATAGAAAAAAAAAATCATGTTTGTGAGCAAGGTTAAGCAGGGAGTCCGACCTGGAGTACCTTATATATGTGCCATCACGACGCAACCCTCCCATCTCGTGTGAACAGGTTTGTAACGGTAGTTTTGTCACAGTCACCCACATGTTTCACCCAGTCGACACGGGCGTTAACGAACCCTCGAACATTTTCTAGATCCAGACCATCAGTTTCTCCAGCCTTGTATGGTGATGTCAGCACACACCGCCACTCCAACCAGGCGGGAGTGAACCACTGCTCTGGGCGCTGTCGTCGGTGGACGTGCCACTCCTCATTATCATCACGATCATCCAATATTCAACAGTTGCTGTGTTGTCTGCTCTGCAGGCGTTTCTATCCCACCCTAACATACAATCGCTTTGACGCACTTCTCTCGTACTGTCACCAGTGTTGTTCCACACAGCACAGCCTGCCTGCCACTCACCAAAACCGGCCTACCTACCTCAGACCAGTCTCTCTGTCCCATACCACAGGCTTCCCTGCCCCACACCACAGCCTACCTGCCCCACACCACAGCCTCCCTGCCCCACACCACAGCCTCCCTGCCCCACACCACAGCCTCCCTGCCCCACACCACAGCCTACCTGCCCGACACCACAGCCTCCCTGCCCCACACCACAGCCTCCCTGCCCGACACCACAGGCTTCCTTGCCTCACACAACAGTCTCCCTGCTCCACACCACGGCCTACCTGCCCACGCCAAAGGATTTCCTGCGCCACACTACAGCCTGCCTGCCCCACATCCGGCATTTCTGCCCCACATCACTGGTCTTCCTGCCTCACACCCGGCATTTCTGCCCCACATCACTGGTCTTCCTGCCCCACACCGCACGTCTTCCTGTCCCATACCACCGACCTTCCTGCCCCACAAGACTCCTTCCTACCCTACATCAGAGCCTTTCTGTCCCAGACCACAACCTGCCTGACCCACACCAGTGACCATTCACTGCTCTGCTACCCCACAGCACAGCCTTCCCGCCCCACAAGACTCCTTCCTGCCCCACACCAGAGCCTTCCTACCCCACACCAGAGACTTCCTACCCCACACCAGAGCCTTTCTGTCCCACATCAGAGCCTTTCTGTCCCACATCAGAGCCTTTCTGTCCCACATCAGAGCCTTTCTCTCCCTCATCAGAGACTTTATGTCCTACATCAAAGCCTTTCACCACACTAGTTATCTAAACTGATCTATTAATAACAATATAAAAAATGAATACCTAAGAAACATCAACTGGCTTCTCATCACTACTCAATTCATCCAATAAAACTGTGTGACCGATCAAAAACATTAAATTGTACTGTATGACCAATCAAAAGCATTTCATTCAACTGTGTGACCAATCAAAAACATATCATTCAACTACATATATGATCAATCAAATACATCTGATATACAAGTAGATACACAAATCACTGAAAACACACACACACACACACACACACACACACACACACAAACAGCAGTGGCAGGAGGTGCTGTCAAAAATACAGGGAAGGAGTAGGACTATATGTATATATGTATCTCCAGCCATAAATACAGATCGAAGATTGAGGGAGGAGGAGAAGAGGGTCAATAAAAAATGTCAAAATGCTCAGTAGACATGAAAGAATGTAAAGTATGTTTGTTCTTTGTCCACATCAATCATTACCATTATCATAACCATTATTACTATCAGTATCATCATCATTTACCACTATCATCAGTGGTATGTTGTATCACTTTGGATAATCACCCTCTATAAAAGCCATCTTCTTGCCCCGAACCAATAACCCAGACCCTTATGTACTACACAACCCAGCCTTCCTACCTCCTGCTCCACACGCAACATTTCTACCATTTCAGCACAACACCAGACAAAGGTGTCAATATAGTGAATGCATAAGTTTGCATGCAGACGGTCACCCGTCAGGCAATACGCACAGGGGTCTTACAAAAAATAGAAAATAAAAATTCAACCTTAACACATCCTACGTACAAGGGGCTTTATGGTCATTATTGAAAAACACTTACATAAAACAGATCTCTATCTATCTACACACACACACACACATATATATATATATATATATATATATATATATATATATATATTTATATATAGGAAAGGATCACAATTGTGGGCGTGATCAAGTATATTCCTAAGAGTCCACGAGTAAAATGAAACACGATAAGTTCCCAAGTGCACTTTCGTGTAATGATCACATCATCGAGGGAAACACAAGAGAGAAATATAACAGTCAGTTGATATACATCGAAGAGACGTAGCTAGGACGCCATTTGGTAAACATGCGATTGTCCACGACAGACAACGAGCGTATCATAAACTTAAAATCTTACAAATTTCACCAACAATGAAGTTATCCAATTTGTATACACCATCACTAATATTAAGATTATAATTCTTTGTGTATTCAATAATAGAAGACACAATGATATTTCTCGTGGTAATAGAGTTAGAGTTAATAACTGAGATGGCATTACTCCAGTCAATACAATTATCATTGTTTTTAAAGTGATTAAACAAGGCATCTGATTCTTGTCCCGTTCTTATACTATATCTAAGTTGCTTAAGTCTAACAGAAAGATCCTTGCCAGTCTGCCCAACATAAAGCTTATCAATTTCTACATGGCACTTTATAGATGCACCCAGGAGAATTTTCTGGTGAATTCCTGATTAGGATATTCTTTATAGTATTATTGTTGCTGAAGGCAACATTTACATTAAAGGATTTAAGCAACATGGGAAGTAAAGTAAAATTACTATTAAAAGGGAAAACAAAAAGATTCTTGGTGTCAATGGGAGATTTGTGCTCACCTCTATAAAATGATTTCTTTGCTAACTTAAGGGATTTATCAATGAAAGATCTAGGGTACTTTAACTTAGATCCAATAGGATATATCTTCTCAAACTCATCAATATACTCTGGACTGCAAATACGTAATGCCCTAAGGAACATGATTCTCGTTTTATTAACACACATCTCTCTTACCCTTTCATCACTTACTCTATCAAACCGCCTCACACCACGTATTGTCCTCAACATTTCATTTCCTACACATCCACCCCCCTCCGCACAACCCTATCCATAGCCCATACCTCGCAACCATATAACATTGATGGAACCACTATTCCTTCAAATATACCCATTTTTGCTCTATAAGATAACGTTCTCGCCTTCCACACATTCTTCAACGCTCCCAGAACCTTCGCTCCCTTCCCCACCTTGTGACTCACTTCCGCTTCCAAGATTCATTCTGCTGCTAAGTCCACTCCCTCATATCTAAAACACTTCACTTCCTCCGGGTTTTCTCCATTCAAAGTTATCTCCCAATCCACTTGCTCTAATTCACAGTTACTCTCAACCTTCTTCTTTCACACACTTTACCAAACTCAATCACCAACTTCTGTAGTTTCTCACCCGAATCAGCCACCAGCGCTGTATCATCAGTGAACAACAACTGAATCACTTCCCAATCCCTCTCATCCACAACAGACTGCATACTTGCCACTCTCTCCAAAACTCTTGCATTCACCTCCCTAACCACCCCATCCATAAACAAATTAAACAACCATGGATACATCACGCACCCCTGCCGCACACCGACATTCACTGGGAACCAGTCACTTTTCTCTCTTCCTACTTGTTCACATGCCTTACATCCTTGGTAAAAACTTTTAATTGCTGCTAGCAATTTACTTCCCACACCATATACTATTGAAACCTTCCACAAAGCATCTCTTTCCACCCAATCATAAGCTTTTCTAAGTATTTCTCACATACATTCTTCAAAGCAAACACCTGATCCACACATCCTCAACCACTTCTGATACCACACTGCTCTTCCCCAATCTGATGCTCACTACATGCCTTTACCCTCTCAATCAATATCCTCCCATAAAACTTTCCAGGAATACTTAACAAACTTATGCCTCCGTAATTTGAACACTCACCTTTATCCCCTTTGCTTTTGTGCAATGGCACTATGCATGCATTCCGCCAATCCTCAGGCACTTCACCATGAACCATAAATACACTGAATATCCTTACCAACCAATCAACAACAACAGTCACCCACTTCTTATAAATTCCACAGTAATATTCTCCATTTCCCGGACTAGCGAGGTAGCGTCAAGAACAGGTGAATGAGAATCAGAGGGAAAAATCCTCACTTGGCCCGCGTCTCTGTTCCATTTTTTGGAAGACAAAAACTGGAGGGAAAGATTTCCAGGTCCCCGCTCCTACCTGTTTTAGTCACCTGCTACGACAAGTAAGGAGTATGTGGAAAATGGCGAATATGTATGGAAAAAATTATATATATATATATATATATATATATATATATATATATATATATATATATATATTCCCTGGGGATAGGGGAGAAAGAATACTTCCCACGTATTCCCTGCGTGTCGTAGAAGGCGACTAAAAGGGAAGGGAGCGGGGGGCTGGAAATCCTCCCCTCTCGTTTTTTTTTTTTTCCAAAAGAAGGAACAGAGGAGAGGTCCAGGTGAGGATATTCCCTCAAAGGCCCAGTCCTCTGTCCTTAACGCTACCTCGCTATCGCGGGAAATAGCGAATAGTATGAAAAAAAAAAAAAAAAAAAAAAAAAAATATATATATATATATATATATATATATATATATATATATATATATATATATATATATATCACATACATATTCGCCATTTCCCACGATAGCCACATAAAGAGTTCAGGACAGAGGACAGAACAGAGGACTGAGTCTTATAGGGAAAATCCTCACTTGGCCCCCTTCTTTGTTCCTTCTTTTGGAAAAGTAAAAACTGGAGGGGAGGATTTTCAGATACACCTTTCCAAATTTAGGTAATATATATATATATATATATATATATATATATATATATATATATATATATATATATATATATATATATATATATATATCAATTTTTTCATGTTGGAGGTTCCACTTACAGATTTAAATCCACAACAAGGCCGGGACTTAATTGAAATATACTAGGGAGGTCAATAAAACGGAAAAGGGGAAAACAAAATATTTACAAGTTTTGGAGGAAATAAAAAGCCTGTCTTTTAAAAAGCGCCAGGTCATAGTTATTGAGATAGACATGAAAAGGTAGAGAAGTCCTAAGCTTCGAGATGTAGGGAAAGATACAGTTATCAAAACAGCCCACCCTTGAGATGCCAACGGCCACCCAGTAATCATGTGGCGCAACAGCTTGCCGAGTATTGCGTGGTCTAGCTAGTGGCGGGGGCACACAAACAGCCAGCTCTCGGGAGCAAAAATCAAAGTAATACCTAAAGAGAAGTGAATCAAGGCTGCGGCGGTTTTTGTCACGTTTTTAAGTTAGCCTGGGACAGTTGACAGTTGACACGTCGGAAAGCTTTCAATTCAACTCTGTCAAGTAAGGATGCAGAGCTAGAATCACCCCAGACGGGAGTGCAGTGCTCCATACTAAGAAGGATCAGTCCTATACATAAATGGAGCAACTAATCGAAAGAAAAGAAATTTCCAACATCTAAAAAGGACTTCCAGTTTCTTGAAGACAGACTCAGCTACTTCCATATCCGAGGCTTCCAAGACTGTAAGGATGTTACAATAATTCCAAGTATGTTCACTGAGTCAAGAGGTGGAATAAGAGAACTGTCAAAGGAGAAAGAAAAGCTGAGGAATTTTTGATTGAAAAATGGGCAGAAACTAGGTCATGGAGGCATTAAACTAGAACAGATGTCATCCACCCACTGAGATACCCTGTCCAAATCTGAGTGTAATGAGAAAGTTGTATCGAGAAGAGATGTAGATCGAGCGAGAAGAAGGAAGAACAGAAAGATTCGAAGGATGAAAAGGAATGCAGGTGACGAGTCGTCAGCATATGAGCCCATTTGGTTATTTGCTGCAGAAAGGTTGATAAAAAGGAGAAAAAATGTAGGAGACAGGACTGACCCTTGCAGACCACCACCATACACATAAGCAAGGTACTATAAATGAGGAAAAATATATAACTATTTGCCATCAGCAGATGGGACAAGACTAATCCACACGACTGAAATACTTGCACGACGGACGACGTCTGCACAGACAGTCTTGGTGGACTGGTGACTCAAGAGATGTCAGGTGTTCTACTTACCCTCCTACGGTGACCGACACTGCTGGCCACAGTTGAGCACAGGCTTACCTGGAACATAGAGGGGCTGAGGTTAGATACAGATTCTCGAGTAAGATACATCGAGATTAACAACGAAACACGAGTGCCATACATCAAGGCCAGCCATGTGACACAATAAGAACATTTTAAAATGATTCAAAACCAGAAGCAAGGTAATTAAAAAAAAAATCAGAACTAGAAGTAAGGTAATTTTTTTAAATAAAAATAATTCAGAACAATAAGTAAGGTCATTCAAAATATTCAGATCTACAAGTAAGTTAACTTTATAGTAAGTAATTCAGACTCAGAAGTAAGGCGATTAAAAAATTATTCAGAACCAAAAGTAACTTGAAAATGTTTCAGAACCAAAGATAAGATATCTGAACAACTTAAAACCGAAGTAAAATAATGAATAAAAAAAAAAACCGCAGATGTAAGGAAATCTACAATCAAATCAAAGTTATCTTGAATACACAGTAAACTCAAATGACTTAGTATTTCCGAGAGAAAAAGCCAAGCTCAAGAGCCAGGTCGTTGGGGCTACTATGTGAGCCTGCGGGCTGCAGCTTCCAACAGCTTGGTCGACGAACAACCCAGCCCACCAGCCTGGGAGCAGCCCGGGCTGTGGCAGTATGAACACCCGCGAAGACCTCACCAGGTATTCACCAGGTAACACATAAGTCATTATAAAGCCAAAGGAAGTTAATATCAAGGTAAAAACAAGTCAGCCCATTAACTACAAGAAATCCACGTCATTATTAGGTTTTATACATCAACTAACCATTACAGCACAAAGTTACGGGGAAAATATTGAATAACTAAACCAACTACAAGGGTTTCAATTCGATAATGCGCGTGAGTAAGATTGAACCTGGGTACTTCATGCCACAAGGAGAAAGAAAGAGAGAGGAGTGTTATGATGAAGAGCAGGAATTACGAGGAGGAGGAAGAAAATGGGGAAGGAGGAGGAGGAGGAGGATAAGAATATAACAAGAGGGGAAAAGGAAATTAGTTCTTATAAAGGTATCGTTCACAAGACTTGGACCTGGACCAGTCGGCTGAGGACAAGGGTCACAGCTGACATCAGCTCTCTGTATAATCCTCGGGTAAATCACCAAAACGAAAACACACACACACACACACACACACACACACACACACACACACACACACACATGATGCCCATTGACAGCAGAATTCGAACCTCTATCACAATATTTACTTTGGATGGTTTCCCTTCTTCAAGTCCGGGTGAGGTAGATTTTGTGGAACGTATGTATAACATACTCCATCACTTTCGTCGCTCTCTGACATGATCCATCCGTTCCCGTGCTACAAGGGTAAAACCTTCTGGAGCAACTTTGTACGCCAGCCTTGGAGAGGAAAGTGGCGGGGCTATTATGATACTGTTTAAGGTACTTTATAAAATCATCTACACCACAACACCACTGTGTAAGGACAGAATAAAATGTCTTAAGATTCGCAGACTCTACTATGAAAAATATATCCACAATAATGATGCTGATATTGCTTATAATAAGTATTACCGGCCTCCGACTGCACGAGGCTATACCACAAGGCAAGACGCCCCCGTATTATTGTCAGTGGACGAAAAGGAGCAAAGTTTTGTCGAGGAAATGCTTGCTTCAAAACTTCAAAAGGGTACTCATTTTCCTGCTACTTACTGCAGGGCAACCTTAAGCTGCGGGTGCCCCATAAGAGATATCACAGGATTTCATTGCATCAATAATAATGATAATAATAATAATAATAATAATAATAATTATAATAATAATAATAATAATATTAAACAGCTATAATATCATGACATAGTTTAAATTTTACGGTGTCTGTCTGCACACACGGTGAAGCTGTTGCCAGACGAATGACTACTAACCCCCATGCACAGTTGCCAATAATTCATCAGTTTCCTTAGCATGATGGAAATTATTGGTTGCTGTGGCCGTACATTTTTCGGGATGATAAGTTACTGTACAGCCGGAAGATTGTGCCAGCAATATAAGAGATATAGAGAAAATTGTGGGGGGTTTGCGAAAAGAACCACTGAACGATGCGATTACGTCATTCAGGGTGTGGTGAATAAGGAGAGAGGGAGTAGTCGCGGTAAGGAGTGTCTGGCAGCCACTGAGGGAGAGACGAGTGGTAGTGAGAGGGATGGTGGTGGCAAGGTTGGGAAGACATGGTGGTGGTGACAAGGGATGTGGTACCTAGGGAGAAAGGAAGTGGAGGGAAGGTGTGGTGGCTAGGGTGGGAGGAAAATCACGGAAATAGTAGAAGAATTTCAACCACAATCCTGTTCTTCCATCCGTAACTACGTTCTGGGGTGTTCCCTTGTTAATCTCGTCCTACGTAAGTACGTTCTGGGGTGCTCTCTTGTTTATCTTGTTTTACGTAAGTACGTTCTGGGATGCTCTCTTGTTTATTTCGTCCTCCGTAAGTACGTTCTGGGGTGTTCTCTTGTTTATTTCATCCTACGTAAGTACGTTCTGGGGTGTTCTCTTGTTTATTTCGTCCTCCATAAGTACGTTCTGGGGTGCTCTCTTGTTTATTTCGTCCTCCGTAAGTACGTTCTGGGGTGTTCTCTTGATTATTTCGTCCTACATAAGTACGTTCTGGGGTGTTCTCTTGTTTGACTTACACTCACTTCTAAGCGGCCCATCCCTTACTTGTAAAGCTTTAACCTCTTAAATACAAGGACCCGCGCCTGGAAAAATCCTGGCAAATCTGTCATACATGCAAATCTCAAACACATGAATGTGGCAATCTTGACTTCAGCAGGTCTCGCTCCACATTCGAGTGAGGGACAACTATGCTCCACGAACCTTAAACTCTCTCGTAACTCGCACTTTATACCATCAGCACAGCTCAGGTCTGTAACGACAACAAGCAGTACTCAACAGATAGTGACCAAGGTGATGAGAGTTGCAGTAACTGTGTCTAATAACAAACTGCCGTCCATCACCCCTACTGTGTTGTATCCTCTCCGCGCGGTTAAAAGTACACAAACATTACCGTAGTGCGACTCTGACACCATGTGTCTTCCCGGACCTAACCTGCCCAAGCGCTCCCACCAACAGCCCCCGCGCGACCCTGGCCAATGCCAACTACCTTGGTGGCGTCGGGGTCGTTTAACGTATTCAGTATTTACCTTCCCTCAAAATATTCTCCTCCGTCCACCTCTCAACCCAAGCTCTGCCCAGCGACGTTGTACGTTTGTTCTCCTCAGATGTTTACGCCCTTACCCTGAAAGCGTCTTGCAAAGCTATCCATACTGACTCGCCACCTCAACATCATCACCAATTTCCCGCCATATTTCTCATAACGCACAAAGGCCAAGTTCGAGGGGCCCCACGAAGCACAAGGGAAGATCTTAACTGGTCTGATGGTCAATAAATGTAGGACTTCCTCTATATGGTCACATGGCCCAGAAGGATGTAGTAAAGGATGGTGCGACCCATATGCTCAAAAGTCGAAATTTCGTGTTCAAATATTCTCTCTCTCTCTCTCTCTCTCTCTCTCTCTCTCTCTCTCTCTCTCTCTCTCTCTCTCTCTCTCTCATACAGTCCGATATGGCAGAGGGTGAGGTTACTATGGCACGAGAAAATGGACGAAGTAATGAGCCAGAACTTCTCTGGCGTCTGTAGAGCTGCCTCTAGGTAGAGAGGTTTAATTAAGGAAAGGGGAAAGATGAAAGACGAAAATAGTTCCCCAACTTAATTGTTCCAGGTGAGGAGGTACTATAATGATTCATCCTCGTGTGGCCAGTCTCCACAACGAAACTGTGAGAAGCAGCAACAAGAGGCGTGCCACTTAGTGACTAGGACACACACAGACACCTCAACATATCAGTGGCTGATGTAATAACTGTAGAACTGGGTGAGGGCAGGAACATCATGTGGTCAGAATGGGATGCGTCAAAATGGGATGGATGAAGAGAAGCGGTGCCATGAAAAGCAACGAGACAGAAAAGTTTGAATTGCTCTGTGGCAAACAGATTGGTGGGTGAAGAGCCATCCAGATTGTGTAAGCGAGGAAAAGAGGATACAGTGTCAGAGCGGAGGGGAAGAGGAAAAAGGAAACACCAGATTGGAGATGGAAAGATGGAGTAAAATATACTATGAGTAGTTGGGGTTTGAACATGTAGGAGGGTGAAAGAGTGGACGGGAAAGACTGGACCAAAACGACGTGGTATACAGGGAGTCACGTGCCGCCAATGGACTGAACCAGGGGATGTGAAGCGGCCATGAGAAACCATGGAAAGGTATGTAGGGCCAAGTTGTGGACATGGGGCTCTGGTTTCTGTGCATTACACATGATAGCTAGAGAATGGATGTGAGCGAATGCTTCCTTTCTCCGTCTGTTCCTAACGCTACCTTACTAACGTGGAAAACGGCGGACAACATATATATATATATATATAATATATATATATATATATATATATATATATATATATATATATATATATATATATATATATATATATCTTTTTCTTTTAAACTATTCGCCATTTCCCGCATCAGCGAGGTAGCGTTAAGAACTGAGGACTGGGCCTTTTTTGGAATATCCTCACCTGGCCCCCTCTGTTCCTTCTTTTGGAAAAAAAAAAAAAAAAAACGAGAGGGGAGGATTTCCAGCCCCCCGCTCTCTCCCCTTTTAGTCGCCTTCTACGACACGCAGTGAATACGTGGGAAGTATTCTTAATCCCCTATCCCCAGGGATAATATATATATATATATATATATATATATATATATATACACACACACACACAAGTTCGTGTGATCATTAGAAGTAACTGTAGCGTGTTGTAAGCGGGGATAAAGTTACCATGTGTAAGGCTCTCATGTCAGACAGGAAGGACAATAACATGATGCTCCACCACGTTTATGCTCCGGCCTCAATGCAACACCGACAAACGCGTTTGTAAATCGTGTCCAGACCTCAGACACACGACCCCCCAGCACGCAAGGGCCGTAGTCTACACTCAACGACGCAAGACACTTGAAAACAAATATGTTCTTTGGATAATCTTGGATGTTTTTCGGTCCATTTCGTTATGCTGGACTCTGTTTCATAAAACATCTCAGCACGAGATGTTGCACCAACCAGCGGGGGTATAACCGTTGTAGTGTTCAGTGGTCCGGGCACGAGGCCGTCTTCCTACCTATCACGGAAATATTCCAACACCTGAGTACTTGGTGAGGTCTTCGTGGGGCTTTGATCCCCACAACCTGAGCTGGGACCAGGATGCTAGACTGCATCTGATTGATTTGTGCTGGCAACCCCGGCAGATATATTGTGCATCCCATGTTCATCCTGTGAGCGGTAGCGTAAAGGATTACATGGGTCACAAAAGGTTTTAGAATACATGAAATCAATCTCATGATAGGACTGAAACTTCTGCGTGCTGATCCAGATAGTGTTGTCTCTAAAGAATTGTTAAACTATATATGCCATGGCACAGGTGAATCTGAATGGATCCCAATAACAGCCAACCACAAGACAATGCTTGGTGTACGTAAGTTGTATAAAATTAGGAAGCAGCAGCATTTCCTGCCTCCCTGGCAGATATCTCCCTTTGACGTCACTACACCCACTTATCCATCGAAGACACTAATCACTTATAATCTTTACCTTCAACACTTAGGTAAGACCAATGCTCTTGAACATATACAGAAACTCCAGACTGACAATAACCTAACCTAATGTATCCATGCTGGCGGTTCTCGCGACTCTGCCACTGGGAGGGCAAGCAATGCTGCCTTTGTGATCACACGCAACGGTTACAGATTAGAGAACAGTGTTAGAATAAACAAGTGAGCATCTGTTCTACAAACTGACTTGTTCGCCATACTTATCGCTCTTGAGCACGTAGAAATCACTACCACAGACAGTTTAATGATCTGGTTCGTTGGTCGACCAAGCTGTTGGAAGCCGCGGCCCGCAGGCCCACATAGTCTCCACAGCCTAGCTGGTCTAGTATACTTTGTCTCCATTCAAATACACCACTTACGTCTTTGGGGACGGTGTGTGTGTGTGTGTGTGTGTGTGTGTGTGTGTGTGTGTGTGTGTGTGTGTGTGTGTGTCTAACGACACACTGGCGGACACAACACAGGAAACAACCGTTAACAGTATAAGGCAGATAACAGCAGATGTACTGCTCTACATCGATGTGTGATTACTATTTGTGTGGTGCGGGGAGAGAATCCTATATACCGTCTCTACTACATGGTACACACACACACACACACACACACACACACCCTAGCCTACGCCAGGTAATCATTTTACCGACCCCCACCCCCAAGGGAGGAGGAACAGCTGGGTGGTACATTTGCGGGTTCGATCCCAGGTTGCCTCGTGCAAGCGTGACGGTCAGTGACGCTAACCGATACACCACAGAAGCCACCAAACTGGTTAAAATATTCAAAAGTTTAGATCTATTCAACCCTTGCTCTTCTCTCCTTCTTAATGGACAAATTAATAGCCTCTAACCTCTTCCTGTAACCCAGTGGTACTACCCGTTGTCCTCGTCTGGACTTCCTTCATTCCGTCCTTAAATTCTCTAAATTTCATGTGCGGTGACCAAACCTTGAGACGCGTGTCCTTCTTGGTCTAACATATGATATGAAAAGTTCGCTGAGTATTTCGTTATCCACATATCCCAAGCACTTGACTGCGATTCTAACATTTGCCAGATGACAGTGTGTGTCTCGCTTACAATCCGCCTATGGTGGAACTCTGGCGAGAGTTTAGGTACAATGTCACCTCACAAGTGTCTCTCACACTCGTATTCCTGCAGCTTATTTCTTGTTATCCTGTTTGGTGGGATTCGTATCGAGACCTTTAATCCCATCTACCACGTATCAGACCAACTCTGGAGTCTTACTGCGTCCCCTTGTAGGTTGTTGCAGTCATCATCACACTTTACTTCCCGACATCATCCGTAAACATATTCAGTTATGGGTCTTGTCATTGTCATAGGTAAACAAGAACAATAGTCTCAGAACGAACCCTGCAGCACGCCACTGGTGACCATAACGCATTCCAAGAAGGCTTCACTTGACGTGCGTCCTTTGTTCCATTCCACCGAGATCATCTCTAACCACCGAAGCAGTTTCCCTCGTACTGTCGACTGAAGATTCAGCTTCTTTATCAGCCTCCAGTATGGCAGTGTCGAATGCTTTCTGGCAGGCAAGATACACACAACCCATCCATCTTTCTCTTTTATCTAGATCAGAGTTCACACTCTGAGAGGTCTGTTGTGCACGACCTCCTTTAGCTGGATCCGTCATGTTTTTCACTTAAGTTAGTTTCTCATATCCAAGTACAGTGTGTGTGTGTGTGTGTGTATGTGTGTGTGTGTGTGTGTGTGTGTGTGAACGGTCGGTCCAAGTATCGTTGCGCCAACGCAATCGATATTAAAGTGAAGTTCGTAGTCAGCCACTTTGTACACAGGAGAGGACGACTGGTGAGGCTTAACATACGAGGTCAATAATGAATACCAACACCAGGAAATTCCAGAGACGTGATGTGAGGGAAATAAAACATATAGTGCCCTCTATAATGCCCTAGTGAAAGGATCCCCGCATCCTCGCTATGTACCCTGACAATAAAGCCTATAAAACCACTACATCAACTCTTGTTCCTTTCACCATCAAACATAAAGAATGAAAAAAGAAAAAAAACAGAACAGCGGTAATGACTGTGAAACACAGAAGCACACGACAAGTGTGATACGGTCTGTGCTGAGTCATACAACGACAAGGGAGTTGTGTTGTCAGACACCACCTCCAGGCCCCCACCCAGGAGGCCCTGAACAATCATATCTAAACTGCTGGACACTCACTACCTTAACACTCGCAGACCAGCAGAATCCTAGTAACCCTTCACTTGCTGATACTCAGGTCCTCGTCATCCTTCTCCTGCAAGATCATCAGGTCCTGGTCACTCTACTGCGGCAGGAGAGTCGGATCCTAGACATCCTAACCTTGCTGGATAGTCAGGTCCTGGCCATCCTAACCTTGCTGTTCATATCCAACATAAGGACAAAACTAGAACATGTTTCTCAAGTTTGGTCATCACATCTAAAGAGACACAAAATGCTACAGAAGATCCACATGAAAGTAACAAAGAAGGTGTAGGAATCAAGACAGTTAAGTTACAGGTAAAGGCTTAAGGATTTAAAATCTGACCACCTTGGAAGAGAGAGGAGCGAGGGGTAACCTGATCACAACCTTTAAGTTTTTCACATATAAATGACGAGGACTGTAAACAGTTCTCCTAGAGATGGAGGACGATTAAACAACGAGAGGACATAACATGAATTTAAGAAACAAACTTGAAAAAAAAATCCTAAAAATCTTCATGGTGTAACAGTGGTGGATGAATGGAATAAAATGACTGAGGACTTGGTTAATGCAGACAGCAGACACAAATTCATGAAGTTGTAGGATAATAAAGAATGTTGAAGAAATGGGGCCTCTCTCCTCATGCAAACTAAATCGATGATAAAACACACACACACACACACACACACACACACACACACACACACACACACACATCGTATGCAGCTCAAGTCATTTACAAAAATACCAAGAGAACCGAACGAAAAAAATACAATACGGTTCCATTACTTATATATAAAAGGAAATGCAGTATTTCATCATTTTTCCCTTCTAAGACGTAATGGCAGATGCAAGCGCAGCTACGCCGTCCATTTATCTTGCAAAAATATGAGAAACTGTTTAGAAATTCTATTTCATACCAGCTCCTCAAGGGAAGCTGGTCTGAGGCGCTCTCATCACGCGACGCGAAATTGGATACATCAGAATAAATGTTACTTTTACACAGATACCATATGGGCCAAGAGGAAGCCACCTGCTTATTCGACTGGGAATGACATCACGACTGGTGGTGGTAATAGTAATGGTGATGGTAAATGACAGAAATGGTGATGGTAGTAGTTAGTAGTGGTTGTTAGTGGCGGTAATGGTGGTGGTTGTTGGTGATAGTCATGGTGGTGGTGATGGTGAATGGTGACAGTAATAACCGTAGTGGTGGTGGTGGTTGATGGCCATGGTTTAGCGTTAATGGTACTCATGGTGATCTCGGGAGATGATGATGATGATAATAATAATAATAATAATAATAATAATAATAATAATAATAATAATAATAATAATAATAATAATAATAACAACAACAACAACACTAGAAGAAGACAATATATGAAGAAGGAAAATAAGAAGAATATGGGCTGTAATGGAGTCTTGCTTCCTTCAACAAGATCTTAACCTCCGTCATCACGTTAATGGCTCTTACTCTGGAGTCTGTCGCATCAGGGACGTGGGCCACTCCACCCACCTCCTGAATCTTATTCCCTCTTCATTTCTGTTCGAATTCATTCCAAAGCTGTTCTATGTCGAGTCCAGCAAGTCTTAATAAAAAGAAACTGAGCTGACCTGACCCCCTCCCTCACCGAAAGATCTCTCTGGTCCTATACTATCTCCAGTAACTTGTGCAATTCAACCTTTCCTCCTCTTTTCTGACCTGAACAGTCTATAGATAACTTTCTAACTGCTAGAACCACTCTTTTCCCAACCTCATTTTTCTATAACCCTATTTTGGACGAGTTCATATCTAGCCGCCCACGACCCCACTTTCCCTCTCCCATAATTTCCTCCAGCAAAGAACTTCAGGATCCCTGCCAGCTACAGGTGGACAAGACAAACGGCCTGGACGCCACACCTCCTCTACTCCTAAAAAGGAATGTTCCCCTGAGGTGGCACCGGTCCTTGCTCACCTGTTTCACTCTCGTCTGAAAACATAGACTTCTCCTCCTCCTTAGAAGCCTGCCTTGGTGCAGCCTATCCCGAAGTAACCGTTCTACATCTTCCACTCATCGCCCCACTACTTTCCTTCTCTAATCGCTCAAGTCCTTGAAATTCTCCTCAACTCGCAATTTCTTAAATACTTAGCATCTCATTATCTATCATCAGTTCACTAATGCGGCTATCGCGGTGTAAACTCCCCCGGTAACCAGTGGTCCTCCTTCCTCGGGGATTATGGTGAACCTTCAGTCGATGGCGTCCGACATCTCCAGACCAACCAATACCACACATGACTGAAGTTATCGCCAGTCACAGCTCCTGACTCACCTGTACGAGAGACCCAAGACACATCCCAGCGTGTTTTAACATGAGAAAACACTACACTATCACCTACATTACGGCAGCTACATACAGATCATGTATGTATACATCTCAACATGTTATGTTCACATGTACAATGTATGTATGCTTTGTATATGTACGTATGTCTATCTGAAGTTGGTGTTGGAAGTAGTTTACTTCCACTGCTCAGCCCTGCAGTTTGCTGTGTTGCAGCTCTTCTGTTCAGTCTAAATTGTTTGGGGCCGCACCCGCAAGCCTACCTGCCCTCCACAATCTGGCTGGTCTGGTGCACTAAACAGACATGCTTTCCAGTGGGTGAGTGACGTTCTCCTCGGAGTGGTCTATAATACTTCTATACTCGTATGTACGTTGATATTACCCTAAAAAAAATGGATGAATGATATGCATTTTTAACAACCAAATAAAAACACGATGTTGTAAGTTCCAGCTTCTCCAGAATTCGAAAAAAAAAAAAAGCAGAGAGTACCGGACTGTGCAACACAGTGCCCTAAGCCATCGGAAACACTACGGGGTGTACAGCGGAGAAACTGAAGTACGTCCAGAACAAGACTTCAAAAAGTGTACCGGCCGAGCGTAGGCTGGCTGGTCGCTGTCCCACGACCCAAACTCAGCAGCCTGGACTCAAGACAGGAATTCCTGCAAAGACGACCTTAAGCTCAACGTAGCACCAGACCCCGCCTGGTCGTTAGGCGAATAAGGAAATATTTGTGACAGTAGACGCGGGGGTGCATAACATTCTCTGTGACGCATCTCTACCGTCCATGCCAAATGTTACTGGTTCTTCCATGCTTCTAACTTTATAAACAAAAATCAATAAGAGACGATAAATAAATTTCTTAAAATCAAAACCATTCACGAATGCGGTGTGTGTGTGTGTGTGTGCAATACCACATTATAATTTTCAATTTACCAGATCGTAAACTGCATTTTATGCAGCATCTGATCAGCTAGCTGCCTCCGGTGGATACAAAGCATCAACGTTATGTTGGAATCGATTCCAAAAGCTGCAGGCGTCACACTCCCGGGCTCGAGCCTTCCTGATCCGTCTCATTGCATATATCCAGATCTTGAAACCCGTTCCACATCCGGATCCCGATCAGACCTAATGTAACAGACAGGGGAAAGTCCTCGTGTAACCGAACACACTTGAACCGAATAAGGAACTTGTTGACAAGGTTAAGTAACACCTCTCCAGATAGAGATTCTGAGTGAGGCACACCAAAAAGCATTTTCTTTTACCTGTTCTTTTACCAGGACGACGACATAAACTCTTATGTAATCGAGGTAAGAGCCAATTATACGGCGATTAATCGAGGGATTATCTTCTGAAGGTTTAATTGGCTGGAGACAAGATTGTTGCGTTCCAATACAATACGTAACTTGACCACAGAGATACCCTAAAGGGTAACAACTGGTGGACACGACGGGTGTGGGCCAACACAAACACACAGCTACAAATCACACGACAAGAGAGGCAACACACGACACAAGATGTGATGTTATACACGACATACGGTGGTACACTCGTCATCAAATACCCAGCGACGTCACCTGAACACATCTGATCAACTCTAACAGAAGGATGAAAGCGTTTGAACGCACTATCCTAGAGGAAAGGCTGCACACCACATGAAATACTGTCTGGCCACTTGGAAGATGGGTAAGTTTCCCTATATATTTCCAAACCAGTGTACGTGTCGCTAGAGCCGTGTCATGTGTGGTTCAAGGGCTGACCTTATTAAGCTTACCTTACACCAACCATTTCAACAACGTGATTCCATCGCACAGCAGGAAACTACAAGTCAATCACCATAACATTTGGCCAGTTGACTCTCCGGAACCTAGCGGTGGCTGCGAGAGTTTCTCTCTGTTCACACGACTCGGGTCTTAGACCTATCAACAGTCAGGCGACCGAGGCAGCGGCCACTAGGCCGACGCAGTCTACCCAGTAATACAGACTGGTCCAGCGCCCCACCATCTGAATGTATCCGAGTGGTCCACCATGTTTCAGGTACGTGCAGGTCGGGAAGCAGGGTCAAAACTTGTGGCAGAATCACACACACACACACACACACACACACACACACAGTTCACAAGAGCAGTGGTCGATATAACATCTGGAAAACAAGGAGAACAGCAACAAAAGGCCGGCGGAGGGTAGGGTGCACAGTTTGTGGCTCCTGATGGTCACAAGTTCTGTCGTATTTCGTTCATGGAACCAAGTCGTTTTGTTCTGCAATTTTTCCCCTTCTATTCCTGCCATGCCAACTGGAAATTAGTTCATGGAGGTAATGCATTATGAAATCAAACTGGGAATCATGCCTTCCACGATTTTGTAACTTATCCAACAATAATAATATTACAATAAGTTTCCTCAGTCAATGAGAATTAATCCATTCCACGAGGTTCCTTTAATCTTGTTATGGGTCATTACTGTGTGACAAGCAATCCGCCATGGTATGAGCTACTGCCAGAGCCGGGATTCCACCCAACGTACCCACGTTAATATCATGGTCAGGTTGGCCTCATACAGCGTTCCTCTAGTGCACGCAATTATATATATATATCAGTTTCCAGCGTCAGCAAGGTAGCGTAAGGAAACAGACGAAGAATGGACCAACCACTCATATACAAATATACATTTCAACGAATACATACATACATTATAAATCATATATATATATATATATATATATATATATATATATATATATATATATATATATATATATATATATATATATATATGAAGGTGCGCGTTTATATACACTTTATTCGTATTCATATAACTCCGCGTTGTACAGTCAGGTTCGGTAAAACGCTATCAGCTGGCTATGTGTTCTGTTCGGAAACAACCGATAGACCCCGTTGCTCACCATTGTGAGACGAAGGGTATTCGAGTACTTAGTATTTCGAATAGTTGTTTCCTATTATACAGTCCCTTAGCCTAGCGGTTAGCATGCCTGCCTCTTGCACAAGGGGTCCCAGGTTCGATCCTGGCTGTTGGAGCTTTGTATATGATATATATATATATATATATATATATATATATATATATATATATATATATCAAAAGAACGAGTGATATACAAGGGTAACGAAACGAATTCTGAGCGCTTTCGTGATAGTATACGTTTACAATATCCAAGATGTCTCATCATGAAAGCGCTAGTATCTTCGTGTTACATTTTCCTCAAGGTAACCATCATTAATTCATTATATATATATATATATATATATATATATATATATATATATATATATATATATATATATATATATAATATTATATATATATATAATGTGCAGCATCTTTTTCCCATCCTCAATTTATAAGAAAAACTCAAAACTCAACAGATGTGGTGGGTGGTGGCGGTGGGTGGAGGAGGAGGAGGTGGAGGAGGAGGCTGCCGGCAACTTTCCCGCCATAATTACCCGCCAAACTTGAAGCTGCAGGGAACATGACAAACAAGGCCCCGCGCTCGATACCCGCCACCCGGGCTCCTGCCTGCTGCTTGGGACCTCCTAACTCCAACACCAACTCTACTTTATACGCAGTATAGCAAGACACGCTGGTTAGCCCGTTGGTCTAGAAGCCACCTTCAGGCATACATCCCGCGTTGAATGCGGAAACGAGAAATCTATAAACCTTCCAGCCACCTCGCTTGTGGCGTTCACTTGTAATGGCCATCACTACAGTAACCCGCCTTCGCCAGGATTATCACCAAGGTGCTGCTATACAAGACCAACACCCTTGGGTCAACACGCGCGCTAGTATTCATTCCAATTGCATTATGTGTGCTCTTGTAGTACATAAATGTCAAATTTGCACTTCAATGTATCTAGCAGTAACTCCACCCCATCCGCAGTCTTCTCTGTTCTCGAGGGGGAATAAAATCAAAAGATAAGAACATCACAGCACAACAAATTCTCTACAAATGAATACAATGTTACTTCGACAACCATTGTCAACCAGAGAGTATGCAGACTCGCGCATCAAGACGCACACCACACATACTACACCCAACATACGATACCAAGGAGCAAACACCAGGATCAATATGTGGGCACATGAAGCACAAGTACTCCTACATGGGAACATGTGGCAACCAAAACAGGACACGTAATAAAGTATAGTCGTAAATATGCGTCGCTTGGGGTAGATGACGTCATTCATCAATATACAAAGTGTCTGGGATCTTTCTCTCAGTAAGAGCTTTTCTACCTTCCCGAGGTTCACGTGGTAATCTGAGTTGACGGTCAACGTCGACCAGTTCTATCGAGGTTTCCTGTCCCCCGCCCCGAGTGTGCTGGTGTATTTCGAGGTCTGCAGTTCGTTCCCTCACCATATAAAGACAGCGCCATGCTCGCTCTCCTCTGAACCTTTACCATTTCTTTCTCATTGGGAGGTGCGCCTGCAGGTGCATGTTTGGAGTGCTTCTGCCGCAAGCATTACAGACACATTCCTGGTGTCTGGCAACCCACGAGTGACTGCCTGTGTGCCGCAGACACCTCGTAGGTCTTCCCACCTTATATGTTCCATCAGCCAAACGAAACATGCAGACTTCCCGCCGCATTGTTGGGGCGTGTCGTGCCGCGTGGTTATCATCTATCTATTACTTCTACTTGTGATCTCAGTACAGTTGACCTCGGTGATGTTCGCATTTAAATGTTAACAGTGAAAATCAGAGGCACTTGGTTCCTCAGTTCGTTCCAAAGTGCTGAGCTGATGTTCGTCTGTACTGCTTCTGAAGGATTTCTCAGCTGCAATATCGGAAATATGGCACACTAAGACAACAGTCCAGCGTCGAGCAACCAAGATGATTCCCTGATTGATAAACATATTCAACGAGATCAGATTAAACGACCTGAATCTATCTATCTTAGAAATGATAAGGTTAAGAGGTGATCTAATGCAAGTATTCAGAATGATCCAAAGCGGTGATAATCTTGATCTATCAAGTTACTTAAGACTTGATTCGTCTGATCTTACCCGTAGTACTAAATACAAACTCGATGGCAAACGATTTACTTCAAATAAGGCGAAGTACTTTTTCTTCAGCAGCAATGTTCACCTTTGGAACGATCTGCCAATCAGAGCGATTCAAAGCCGTACTACAGATACGTTCAAGAATAGACGATAAACACTTCGGCTTGCATCATTTGCGCTCCCATAGTCAAAATGACAATTTGCCGGTTCTTCCCTTTGAATTATCTGTATGCACCTTTAACTTTTACTGCACTATTCTGTGAGTATCTGGTATCTTCCATTATCACAAACAGCCTCGAAAGGATAGTGGTCTGCTGCTGTTTTTATTCCCTTTGCATTCCTTTGTATTCAACAAAATTCTAATCACAGTGGCAAGTAAACACCTCTTTCATTGAAACACGTACCCATACACGAAGTGAGACATGAAATAACGTGAAGACTGGACACCAACATGGTGTGCATTACCAGGACAAAAATGATAAACATCAAAAAGACCCGAGAGCAAAATGTGGACACTAGGCTAAAAATATGAACATCAGGACACCAAATCGGAATACCAAGACAAGATCCAAACATCAGGACACAAAATCGGAATACCAAGACAAGATCCAAACATCAGGACACAAAATCGGCATACCAAGACAAGATCCAAACATCAGGACACCAAATGTGTTAAAACACGGACCACGAACATGCCTACAGTATGATGAGCACATCAGGCCAGCAAAATGTGGACACCAGCATCATGAAAACACCCATATTACGACACCATGTTGGGAACACTGGGACACAATAGGGAACACCTGATCGTCAGAGTACCCATACGGGAGCATAAGATAAACAAATGAAAGTCAAAATGCGATGATAAGGAACGTAATTATGTTAACACTGGTGCATACAACATTATGAATAAATAGATAAATTCACTGTAACACCACAGACTGGTTGCTGCCACCGGTACTTGTAAAAGGTAAGAACACTCATCTTACGGGACAAACTGGAAGAGACAGACATTAACAAAAGTTTTTAGAAAATCAGAAAATAATACAAACTGTAAACAGGAAAAAAAAAACTGGCTTTCCCGCCTGGACGAGACGATGTTAACCCCTGAGTTATACAGGTAACACGACATTGACACAACTATAAACGCTAAAACCACGAAATGCACAATCCTGGACGTTAACATACGACGATTAAACACGAAAAGTAAACACGACGAAAACAAAAACGAACATTTAGAAAAACAATAGCCAAAAGTGAAGACCAATATAATAATAAGATAAGCTTACAACAGCATAAATGAATCCTAGAGTAAATGGGAAAGCAATGAATGAGAGAGAGAGAGAGAGAGAGAGAGAGAGAGAGAGAGAGAGAGAGAGAGAGAGAGAGAGAGAGAGACTTGGCACAGGCAGATAATTAGTCCAAGGGGAAAAAAAACAGACTTTAAGGAAGGCAATCTAACTTTGTTTCATTCCACCCTCTGGGAGAGAGAAAGTGGGGTGAGTGAATCAGAGACAGACATTAATAAAAGAAATGTGGCACCCTGGGCAGGAAGCACTGCAACCTGGGCAGGAAGCCCTGCAACCTGGGCAGGAAGCGCTGCAACCTGGGCAGGAAGCACTGCAACCTGGGCAGGGAGCACTGCAACCTGGGCAGGAAGCACTGCAACCTGGGCAAGGAGCACTGCAACCTGGGCAGGAAGCACTGCAACCTGGGCAGGGAGCACTGCAACCTGGGCAGGGAGCACTGCAACCTGGGCAGGGAGCACTGCAACCTGGGCAGGAAGCACTGCAACCTAGGTAAGAAGCACTGCAACCTGGGCAGGAAACACTGCAACCTGGGCAGAAAGCACTGCAACCTGGGCAGGAAGCACTGCAACCTGGGCAGGAAGCACTGCAACCTGGGCAGGAAGCGCTGCAACCTGGGCAGGAAGCACTGCAACCTGGGCAGGAAGCACTGCAACCTGGGCAGAAAGCACTGCAACCTGGGCAGGAAGCACTGCAACCTGGGCAGAAAGCACTGCAACCTGGGCAGGAAGCACTGCAACCTGGGCAGGAAGCACTGCAACCTGGGCAGGAAGCACTGCAACCTGGGCAGGGAGCACTGCAACCTGGGCAGGAAGCACTGCAACCTGGGCAGGAAGCACTGCAACCTGGGCAGGGAGCACTGCAACCTGGGCAGAAAGCACTGCAACCTGGGCAGAAAGCACTGCAACCTGGGTAGGAAGCACTGCAACCTGGGCAGGAAGCACTGCAACCTGGGCAGGAAGCACTGCAACCTGGGCAGAAAGCACTGCAACCTGGGCAGGAAGCACTGCAACCTAGGTAGGAAGCGCTGCAACCTGGGCAGGAAACGCTGCAACCTGGGCAGGAAGCACTGCAACCTGGGCAGGAAGAGCTGCAATCTGGGCAGGAAGCACTGCAACCTCGGTAGGAAGCACTGCAACCTGGGCAGGAAGTACTGCAACCTGGGCAGGAAGCACTGCAACCTGGGCAGGAAGCACTGCAACCTGGGCAGGAAGCACTGTAACCTGGGCAGGAAGCACTGCAACCTGGGCAGGAAGCACTGCAACCTAGGTAGGAAGCACTGCAACCAAGGTAGGAAGCACTGCAACCTGGGCAGGAAGCACTGCAACCTGGGCAGGGAGCACTGCAACCTGGGTAGGGAGCACTGCAACCTGGGCAGGAAGCACTGCAACCTGGGCAGGAAGCGCTGCAACCTGGGCAGGAAGCACTGCAACCTGGGCAGAAAGCACTGCAACCTGGGTAGGAAGCACTGCAACCTGGGCAGGAAGCACTGCAACCTGGGCAGGAAGCACTGCAACCTGGGCAGAAAGCACTGCAACCTGGGCAGGAAGCACTGCAACCTAGGTAGGAAGCACTGCAACCTGGGCAGGAAACGCTGCAACCTGGGCAGGAAGCACTGCAACCTGGGCAGGAAGAGCTGCAATCTGGGCAGGAAGCACTGCAACCTCGGTAGGAAGCACTGCAACCTGGGCAGGAAGTACTGCAACCTGGGCAGGAAGCACTGCAACCTGGGCAGGAAGCACTGCAACCTGGGCAGGAAGCACTGTAACCTGGGCAGGAAGCACTGCAACCTGGGCAGGAAGCACTGCAACCTAGGTAGGAAGCACTGCAACCAAGGTAGGAAGCACTGCAACCTGGGCAGGAAGCACTGCAACCTGGGCAGGATGCACTGCAACCTGGGCAGGGAGCACTGCAACCTGGGTAGGGAGCACTGCAACCTGGGCAGGAAGCACTGCAACCTGGGCAGGAAGTACTGCAACCTGGGCAGGAAGCATTGCAACCTGGGTAGGGAGCACTGCAACCTGGGCAGGAAGCACTGCAACCTGGGCAGGGAGCACTGCAACCTGGGCAGGAAGCACTGCAACCTGGGCAGGGAGCACTGCAACCTGGGTAGGGAGCACTGCAACCTGGGCAGGAAGCACTGCAACCTGGGCAGGAAGCACTGCAACCTGGGCAGGAGCACTGCAACCTGGGCAGGAAGCACTGCAACCTGGGCAGGAAGCACTGCAACCTGGGCAGGAAGCACTGCAACCTGGGCAGGAAGCACTGCAACCTGGGCAGGAAGCACTGCAACCTGGGCAGGAAGCACTGCAACCTGGGCAGGAAGCACTGCAACCTGGGCAGGAAGCACTGCAACCTGGGCAGGAAGCACTGCAACCTGGGCAGGAAGCACTGCAACCTGGGCAGGAAGCACTGCATCCTGGGCAGGGAGCACTGCAACCTGGGCAGGAAGCACTGCAACCTGGGCAGGAAGCGCTGCAACCTGGGCAGGAAGCGCTGCAACCTGGGCAGGAAGCACTGCAACCTGGGCAGGGAGCACTGCAACCTGTGCAGGAAGCACTGCAACCTGGGCAGGGAGCACTGCAACCTGGGAAGGAAGCACTGCAACCTGGGCAGGAAGCACTGCAACCTGGGCAGGGAGCACTGCAACCTGGGCAGGGAGCACTGCAACCTGGGCAGGGAGCACTGCAACCTGGGCAGGGAGCACTGCAACCTGGGCAGGGAGCACTGCAACCTGGGCAGGGAGCACTGCAACCTGGGCAGGAAGCACTGCAGCTTGGGCGGGATGAAGCCACATCTGCCTCATGAAGAGCTACACATACAAAAAAATATTCCTGCTGTAGCCGCCACGTCCCTCCAGCTTCCACCACAGATCATTATAACAAAAGCCATTCGCGTTCCCTCAAGTCTCACCTCGAACAAAAAAAAAAAGAACAAAAAATCATTCATTTACAAACGTGTATGTGTCAAGACACGTATGTCATTTTCTTTTTTCTAACTCAAATATGTAAAAAATTTGAAGCGCCCGTCGTTCAGCATTCCTGACTTACATAACCTTTCAAACATGAAAAAAAAAGTAATAATACTTTTTCCTTACACGTGAATTACATCCGATCGTGACCTTCACTAGGGTTAACTACTGGGTAGTGTATGAAATCTTTACCGAGTACCTGACGCTGCGTTATCATGCCACCGTGGACAGAGGCAGACGCGGGGCTGAATACATGCAACAGTCAGGCATGTCCTGTTGTGGCGGAGGACATGACCATGATTTAACACGGTCGAGGCTGCATCAGGTGGTGGTGGGCTGCGTGATCACGGGGCACACTTCTTACTATGCCAATCTATTCCAGGATCTGCCCTGATAAAGTATATATATATATATATATATATATATATATATATATATATATATATATATATATATATATATATATATATATATACATATATATATATATATATATATATATATATATATATATATATATATATATATATATATATATATATATGGATTTGTATGTAGCATTTATGGATCTGGAGAAGGCATATGATAGAGTTGATAGAGATGCTCTGTGGAAGGTATTAAGAATATATGGTGTGGGAGGCAAGTTGTTAGAAGCAGTGAAAAGTTTTTATCGAGGATGTAAGGCATGTGTACGTGTAAGAAGAGAGGAAAGTGATTGGTTCTCAGTGAATGTAGGTTTGCGGCAGGGGTGTGTGATGTCTCCATGGTTGTTTAATTTGTCTATGGATGGGGTTGTTAGGGAGGTGAATGCAAGAGTTTTGGAAAGAGGGGCAAGGATGAAGTCTGTTGGGGATGAAAGAGCTTGGGAAGTGAGTCAGTTGTTGTTCGCTGATGATACAGCGCTGGTGGCTGATTCATGTGAGAAACTGCAGAAGCTGGTGACTGAGTTTGGTAAAGTGTGTGAAAGAAGAAAGTTAAGAGTAAATGTGAATAAGAGCAAGGTTATTAGGTACAGTAGGGTCAAGTCAATTGGGAGGTGAGTTTGAATGAAGAAAAACTGGAGGAAGTGAAGTGTTTTAGATATCTGGGAGTGGATCTGGCAGCGGATGGAACCATGGAAGCGGAAGTGGATCATAGGGTGGGGGAGGGGGCGAAAATCCTGGGAGCCTTGAAGAATGTGTGGAAGTCAAGAACATTATCTCGGAAAGCAAAAATGGGTATGTTTGAAGGAATAGTGTTTCCAACAATGTTGTATGGTTGCGAGGCGTGGACTATGGATAGAGTTGTGCGCAGAAGGATGGATGTGCTGGAAATGAGATGTTTGAGGACAATGTGTGGTGTGAGGTGGTTTGATCGAGTAAGTAACGTAAGGGTAAGAGAGATGTGTGGAAATAAAAAGAGCGTGGTTGAGAGAGCAGAAGAGGGTGTTTTGAAATGGTTTGGTCACATGGAGAGAATGAGTGAGGAAAGATTGACCAAGAGGATATATGTGTCGGAGGTGGAGGGAACGAGGAGAAGAGGGAGACCAAATTGGAGGTGGAAAGATGGAGTGAAAAAGATTTTGTGTGATCGGGGCCTGAACATGCAGGAGGGTGAAAGGAGGGCAAGGAATAGAGTGAATTGGAGCGATGTGGTATACCGGGGTTGACGTGCTGTCAGTGGATTGAATCAAGGCATGTGAAGCGTCTGGGGTAAACCATGGAAAGCTGTGTAGGTATGTATATTTGCGTGTGTGGACGTATGTATATACATGCGTGTGTGGACGTATGTATTTACATGCGTATGGGGGTGGGTTGGGCCATTTCTTTCGTCTGTTTCCTTGCGCTACCTCGCAAACGCGGGAGACAGCGACAAAAAAAAAAAAAAAATATATATATATATATATATATATATATATATATATATATATATATATATATATATATATATTCCTATGAGTCCATGGGGAAAATGAAACACGGTAAGTTCCCAAGTGCACTTTCGTGTAATAATCACATCATCAGGGGAGACACAAGAGAGAAATATAACAGTCACTTGATATGCATCAAAGAGACGAAGCTAGGCCGCCATTTGGTAAACATGCGATTGTCCAAGACAATATATATATATATATATATATATATATATATATATATATATATATATATATATATATATAGTGCGTGTGTGTGTGTGTGTGGGGGGGGGGGTTATTATATTATCGCTTCATACTACAATAATGATTAAGTTACCAGATTTTCCTAACCAGTCCTTCCCTACTATTTCGGACCTAGTGACGCAGGTGTTATCCTACCCATCCCACATCATCCTAACCTACCTATCCTAGTCCTCTAGCCTTGGTTATGCTCGTCCTACCTTACACATCCTAATCTACCTTACCCAACCTATGATCAACTACGATCCTCTCGTACCTTACCCTATCCATGCCATCTTCATCTATTGTGCCTCTCACTTTACCCTACTCGTCCTCTCCTACTGCAAGCTATCCCTTCCCTCCACATCTTCCGACGATTCAGTTTACCCTGAACGTCGTACTCTTAACGTAACGCTGAACGTGTCTTCTCCACTCAAGACATCAAAAGCTGTTCCAATATGGCGGCGCCAGTGGTCATGAGGTGTACGTAGGTGCTGGCCATCTTCAGCAGCAGGGGACGTGCATGCCAGTCTTCACAGAAACCTGCGACACCTTCATGTTCTGCATGACACGTCCCTCATGATGACTCTCCTGTCAGGCCGTCTTGCACACGAGCTGTACTGGGTGACGACTTCCTCCTGTCTGTCTCTCCACCACACGACCTGTACTGGGTGACGACTTCTTCCTACCTGGCCATCCTCCATGCGACCTGCCTTAGAGACCTCCTCCTATATGTCCATCTTCCATGCGACCTGTCCTGGATGACAATTTCCTCCTAAATGTCCGTCCTCCATACGACCCGCCCGGTCTGTCTGTCTGTCTCCCGTACGACCAGTCCTAAATGACAACTTCCAGTCTGTCCATCCTCCACACGACCTGTCCTGGATGACGAACCTCTCTCCTCCTATCTGTCCGTCCACTACACCATCTATCCTGGGAGACGACTTCTTCCTATCTGCCATCCTCCACATGACCTGTCCTGGGTGAAGGCTTCCTCTCCGGTCTGTCCTCCTCTCCCCTGCCCGTCTCCACTATCGACTCCCACTGTCTCAGAGGCGTCACAACTACGTCACGGTGCGTGTCTCGGGCGCCTCCACGCACACGCCATACGAACCACACACTTCACATAAGACATGGACAGTAATGTGTTCTTATCATTACTTTCATTCCCTATATATATATAATATATATATATATATATATATCTATATATATATATATATATATATAATATATATATATATATATATATATATATATATATATATATATATATATATATATATATAACATTAAAACCGACCACTTAGAAATCTATAAGTCAACAGCATTTGAACTGGGACCAAACGTGGACAAGGACAAGCATTTATAAACGGTCTTTCACGCGCGCCAGTAAAACGGGTCCCAGGAGTTAATTAAAGCGCTCGATGTAATAAAAGTGAAGCATGAGATCCCCGGGTGGGTTATGCTTGGCGGGCTGCCACCAGTGTTGCTGCAGCGGTGAAGATGGCCAGACCTGCCCGCCCCGTACGCCCGACTCTCCCCGCAGCCCAGAGGCTGGTGACGTCAGGTGGTGGCCTCGACCACGGCTGGTTACTGGCCCGGAAGAACACAAGAATTAATGCTCCGACACTCACGGGTATTTTTCACGAATTTCAATTAACCTTGAAATTGAATTCATTCGACCCTGATATCTAGCAACGGTCCGAAAACGTCGAAGAAAAAGGAAAACATAATAATTCCCTAAAATAGGAGACAAAAGTTCCCTCCTCATGGACAGTCTCTTGAGGCAGAGGTCAAAGTTACGGCACAATCAAGAGTCAACCGCATAACGAGTTCAACCTTAAAACCTTCCTCCCAGCGAGACTCGGGTATTCCTGTGCTGCAGAATCTGATTCCCACTTCAGTGTCCAGCACTTCAGGCTCGACTTCCGCCTCAGTGATTACATTCGGCCACATCGGCTCACATGCCAACATTTCCAATCAATGTTCCAACTTAACAGAGATCCATTAAATTATTTTAATGAGTTTTGCTTCCCCCTTGTTCTGATCCGAGCAGCCTAGGTTATTGAGCTTCATCCCAAAAATTCTGTGACTTTCTTTTCCCCATGCACCAAGACCACACCAAAATATGCAACTCCTGCAGGAAGATTTGGTGCAAATACGTCTCGACAAACTAACAAAAGAAGGATAGCAGCTAAAAATCAGACTGCTACAAGATATATGAAAATTTTTACCAAACATTTGGAACAGCAAGTCATACACGAAATAAAGAATAACTATGTGAAAAAGGGGTGGCCATCACGGAGCCCTTGCACCGGCAGGTCCAGCCCGAGTCTTCCCTACCAATAGAAAACGCAACCCCCCCCCCCCCCAACCCAACCCAAGCCCCAAAAGGTCGTCCAGCAAACTAATGAAAAATGGCTCCTCTCGCGACCCTCCCTCGACTTTGCAACCATGGGACCACCGCACGTCATAATCTCTCTATATACTTCTTCCTATAGCACTCGTCTTAACATAATCATAAATATCCATCTGATAATGGATAGAGTTGTGTGCAGGAGGGTGGATGTGCTGGAAATGAGATGTTTGAGGACAATATGTGGTGTGAGGTGGTTTGATCGAGTAAGTAACGTAAGGGTGAGAGAGATGTGTGGAAATAAAAAGAGTGTGGTTGAGAGAGCAGAAGAGGGTGTTTTGAAATGGTTTGGTCACATGGAGAGAATGAGTGAGGAAAGGTTGGCATAGAGGACATATGTGTCAGAGGTGGAGGGAACGAGGAGAAGTGGGAGACCAAACTGGAGATGAAGGGATGGAGTGAAAAAGATTTTGAGCGATCGGAGCCTGAACATACAGGAAGGTGAGAGGCGTGCAAAGAATAGAGTGAATTGGAACGATGTGGTATACCGGGGTCGACGTGCTGGCAATAGATTGAACCAAGGCATGTGAAGTGTCTGGGGTAAACCATGGAATGTTTGTGGAGCCTGGATGTGGAAAGGGAGCTGTGGTTTCGGTGCATTACACATGACAGCTAGAGACTGAGTGCAAACAAACGTGGCCTTTGTTGTCTTTTCCTAGCGCTACCTCACGCGAACGCGGGGGGAATGGGGGTGCCATTTCACGTTTGGCGGGGTGGCGACGGAATGGATGAAGGCAGCAAGTATGGATATGTACTCGTGTATACATGTATATGTATATGTCTGTGTATGAATATGTAGGTATACTTTGAAATGTATACGTATGTATATGTGCGTGTGTGGGCGTTTATGTAAATATATGTGTATATGGGTGTGTTGGGCCATTCTTTCGTTTGTTTCCTTGCGCTATCTCGCTAACGCGGGATACAGTGACTAAGTATAATATATATATATATATATATATATATATATATATATATATATATATATATATATATATATATATATATATATATATATATGCGCTAAAATAGTATACAATAGTATTTGTACATAATGAATTAAAAACACGAACAAGTTCGAGTTTCTGCAGACACACACAAAGATACACCTGCAAGCGTATGGAAGAGAGTTGTCCCTAATTTGGAAAGTTGCCATGTACCCGTACAACACCAATCATCCAGTTATTGTCTAGAGATAAATGATGTACAAAAGAGGCATGTTACAAATTCTCCATATTGTTCTTTCATCACAACTGCTCTCGTCATGGCTTCCCCAACATGTATGTCTGCAGCAAGTGTCCCCACACAACACAACATGCCAGTTACACTCGCAACGCTTTATGTAAACTGGTAAACAGAGGCTGACGCTCAAACCCGGCCGTTGCCACGCCCGGCCGCCGCCCCGGCGCGGCTGCAGTGGTCTAACCTGACCCCACAGGTGGCAGGGATAGAGAGAGAGAGAGAGAGAGAGAGAGAGAGAGAGAGAGAGAGAGAGAGAGAGAGAGAGAGAGAGAGAGAGAGAGAGAGAGAGGGAGGGGGGGCTCCATGCGGGACCGGAATTACTACTGTCCATCAACTTTATTTTCTTGATTAGAAAGATAAATCCCGAGGCTCAGAGCCACCTCCCCGCCCCGTTCCGACCAACCGCCCCGTCCCCCATATAAAGAAGCTGTGCTAGGGAGGGGAGTGGAGACGGAGGGGAGCCCTAACTTCGTGGAAGAGTTTAAGTGTTAATCTTAAGGTGTTTAAAAGAAGCGCCAGACTTTCCTGCGCAAAAAAGGGGGAATTGGTGAGCCGGGAAGAACGTTGAGAGAGAGAGAGAGAGAGAGAGAGAGAGAGAGAGAGAGAGAGAGAGAGAGAGAGAGAGAGAGAGAGAGAGAGTTCCAATGGCTTCACCGGTGAGTCTCACCTACCAACCCCAGCAGGCAGTATGAGCTTCCAGGATGGACAATATATGGTACGACTGAGCCTGGCAAAGAATGTGAGGCTGTTATCAAATCCCGTGAAGTGCTGGCCTCTTCTGCTTAATTAGGGGTAACGGTAAGCTGCGATGGCGCAAGAGGAAGGAACAGCTTACCTTTATCTCGCTTTATAATGCTTTCACGTAAGGACCCACAGCTCACAATAATCTGGCATCATATCTAACAGTGAGGCCTGAATTATTAACACTAGGTCCGGGGAGAGGACCATACAGCAGGGCTTTAAGACCCTGGCCACGTGGAAGTACAAGCACTTGGGCAGCTTCAGTCCATGGGAAGGCGTTCCCTCCACCAGCCAAAGGGAAGTTGTGTGAACGCTATATGGCACATGTGATGCACTCCGGTGGCTCCGTAACGTCAAGTTAGAGGCTGCCAACCCACCAACAGAGTCAAACACCTGCACAATTTTATCATTAAGTCATAACATCTTCAGCAACAGGTGTAAACTACGACAAATGTTAGAATATGACATTTCATATGAATGCAGCACTAGTACAACCATATACATCAAACAAGTAAAACTATTATGTTTACCAGATGATCATATACCTGGCCTCAACATAACTCTGGCAGTTGCTGGCAGCGTCCAGGTGTCTTCCTGCAATGTTCGTGTCATGTAGTAGTGGTCGGCCGATAGTTCCGTGTAAAGTCCGGTCACCCGAGTGGAGCGACATATTCCCCAGACAAATTAGACATGATCGCCCACCAACTCTGACACTTCATCCTGTTTGCGCCTAAGACACCCGGGTAACGACACATGCCACCATGCTTCGTAACAATACCTTTGAATAATAAAGGCAGTTCTATACACTTTGCCCATTTATGACAACTGAGTTACGAGTATAAATTCAAAACTTTTTCCCATTTCATATCAGAATATTTAATGCCTCCCTCGCTGGATACAGGTTTTCAGGTTTGTATCCAGTACAGCAGACATATGAACACACCAGGAACAGAAATAATACCTTGCAGGTCTTCTAAGACTGGAATTTCGCTTCCTCTTCCTGGGCGTCACAACATGAACTGGATATACATAAACACACGATTAAAACTAACATTGGTCTCGTCTCTTAACTGAGAGGTTCTTTGGTCCATCTTACGCGATTCCATCGCGATTTTGCCAAAGGAAAAAGAGTAACAACTCCGTGCAGGAAAGGACACGTATTTCACCTTTGACATCCTTAACACGATGATACAACCCGGATGCACGACGTTACGACCCTAGGCTACGACGGCCTGGCCTTATACGTGATCCCTGAGGTAAAAGGCTTGGCCGTCATAGCCAAGGGTCGTAACGTCGTGTTCATGGATCTCAGTTGGTTTCCAGTGACTAGGGAGCAAACTCTGCTAGTCCTTTATGTCATCTAGTGTTGTGTTCTTTCACATTTGTCAGAGTCTCCCTGACATCTCCAAACCCATTAACTCATTTCCCTGTTCCTAATTACTGAAATTCTCACGACCACTCGGCTTACGTCCATATTTGTCATCAGCACCAAGGATGAGGATGCGAGAGCGGAGAAGAGTTCTCTCGAAGGCAAAAACGCCACTGGAAAAACAGAACGAGTTTTGGTGGATACCTTCAACCTGCCTTCCGTGTTAACATACCAGAGACAAAGAAAGCTAACGATATGTAACAAACGAAAACATACTGACAACGAGAGGAAACACAATGACTGTGGATAAGGAAAACATAAGCTAAAGAGAACTGAAAGATAATGAAAGGAAAACAAAGATGCGTGAATAGATCATAAGTGCAGGTAACACACACACACACTCGGGTTTTCAGCACAATGGCGGACTTCTGGGCCACGCAGCGGGGTCGACAGGCTGAGGGACTGAGAGGCCGGGGGCAGCCTAGACACCGCACCTGGTGAAACACTAAAGAAGTATGAGCTACGATGGCTGGCTGGGCGGAGGAGAAGAGAAGAAGGTAAGGAAGGAAGCAGACGCGGAGATACTCGCCTGGGAAAGTGTGGAAGTAACAACTAATGAGGGTCAGTGGATGGCTACAGCCACAGGCGTGTACTTGGTTCGTACAACCAAAGTATGGCAACCATCAACCAATTCATGACAACTGCCCAAGAATTTCAACCCTCTACTCATTTTATTGAGTGGAAGACATGCTCCCTCTGCCCAGCTATTAGTTATAACAGACAGACCCTTCCAGTTTAATCTACGACCCAGTGGGGCGCGCTGATCAACCTGCATAACAACGACCCGCAGGAAATCCTGAGGTGCAGCGACTTACGAAGGAGAACACGGCAATGAGCCACACACACAGTTATGATGGGACACGCCCTTGATACAGATCACACCAACATGAACTCTCCTCAAGTCTATGTGCTGTATATCACAGGTTTTTCTCTCTGTATACCTTTCTACTCTCACCACACTAACCTCTGAATTTCACAAACCTTCCACCATCACAAACAGCTGCTTGACTTCCTTTGTATTCCAGCAATGGTTAGTTTCTACAACGAACGCTACAGACGAGGACCATAGGGGGTGCTGCTACTTCACTTGTGGATCTTACATAACATTTTTTTTATTTACAATTATCTACAAAAAATCAGTCATCTACGGATCATTCAATAAATAAATAAATAAGCTGGTCGGCGGGTGGAGCACTCAAGTGCTGAACCTGAGGTTATGGGTTCGGGTGATGGTCATGTTTAGTGAGGCCTCCAGCTGGCCTACTGTACATACGTAGTAAGGCAGTCACGCGGGCGTGGACCATGATGATGTCACGACTCTTGGTGTCCATCATCTCCACGCCAACCTCTGCCGCACGTACGGCTTACGACGGTAAATGAATGAATATATATATAATCATAGATAGGCGCACACACACACACACACACAAACACACACACATTATATATATATATATATATATATATATATATATATATATATATATATATATAGTGTGTGTGTGTGTGTTACCGGGCTCCGTCAGCTTGAGGTTACACTGTAAGTGAAAAGTCACCTTTGACAAGGCCGCAACATCATCAGTTAACGAAACAGAGTACAGTCTCGTTAAAGAACCTCTTGCTTCATAGGAACACATCCTGCCCTTACTGCTGAATGTAGCGCAGCCTTGGGCAGCAGGACCTTCTGGAAAATAGGTTATGAGTAATATCAGGACCCTTCAGAAAGGGGATCAAGGATATATATATATATATATATATATATATATATATATATATATATATATATATATATATATATTTATACTATTCGCCATTTCCCGCATTAGCGAGGTAGCTTTAAGAACAGAGGACTGAGCCTTTGAGGGAATATCCTCTCTTGGCCCCCTCCTCTGTTCCTTCTTTAGGAAAACTAAAAACTAGAGGGGAGGATTTCCAGCCACCCGCTCCCTTCCCTTTTAGTCGCCTTCTACGACACGCAGGGAATACGTGGGAAGTGTTCTTTCTCCACTATCCCCAGGGAATATATAAAGAGAGAGAGAGAGAGAGAGAGAGAGAGAGAGAGAGAGAGAGAGAGAGAGAGAGTCTCCACGGACTCTAAAACCTTCACCAACGTCGTCTGTCTGAAAATTTGTTCCACAAGAAGGGTACGCGATAACGAAATTCTAAGCCCACCATGAATATTGAGCAGGAGGAGGAGGAGGAGGAGGAGGAGGAGGAGCAAGAAAAGGTGTCGGGACTTGCATACATCGCCTTGCCTTTGCGTGTCACCAGCCTTGGTCTAACCGGCACATGGGACGGCCAGTTAACAGAAGACCTGATGCTGGAGGACAGCAATATTGCCTAATGTCTTCACTTCATAAAACCTTTGAAGGTACGAATCTTTAGGATTCTAGCTATAAGGTTATAACATATTGGTATGCTAGGTCGCTGGCTCTGTTAATTTACGTATATATAGTCATGGCGAGGTAGCGCAAGGAAACATACGAAAGAATGGCCCAACCCACCCACATACACATGTATACACATACACGTCCACACACGCACATATACATACCTATGCATTTCAAAGTATATATATATATATATATATATATATATATATATATATATATATATTATCCCTGGGGATAGGGGAGAAAGAATACTTCCCACGTATTCCCTGCGTGTCGTAGAAGGCGACTAAAAGGGGAGGGAGCGGGTGGCTGGAAATCCTCCCCTTTCTTGTTTTTTTTAATTTTCCAAAAGAAGGAACAGAGAAGGGGGTCAGGTGAGGATATTCTCTCTAAGGCCCAGTTCTCTGTTCTTAATGCTACCTCGCTAACGCGGGAAATGGCAAATAGTATGGAAAAAAAAAAAAAAAAAAAAAAAAAAAAAAAATATATATATATATATATATATATATATATATATATATATATATATATATATATATATATATATATATATATATATATATATACACAGACATATACATATATACACATGCACATAATTCATACTTGCTGCCTTTATTCATTCCCGTCGCCACCCCGCCACACATGAAATGACAACCCCCTCCCCCCCGCATGCGCGCAAGGTAGCGCTAGGAAAAGACAACAAAGGCCCCATTCGTTCACACTCAGTCTCTAGCTGTCATGTATAATGAACCGAAACCACAGCTCCCTTTCCACATCCAGGCCCCACAAAACTTTCCATGGTTTATCCCAGACGCTTCACATGCCCTGGTTAAATCCATTGACAGCACGTCCCCGGGGAAAATGAAACACGATAAGTTCCCAAATGCACTTTCGTGTAACATTCACATCATCAGGGGAGACACAAGAGAGAAATATAACAGTCAGTTGATATATTTCTCTCTTGTGTCTCCCCTAATTAGCCAGGTACCTAATTTATCGGTTAACCCTAGGTGGAAGATGAACAGCTAGGTGGACTGGGGACAGACTGCCAATGTGGGCTCGTACCTCGGGCGGCCAGTGAATGTCTCAAGGTCAGTAAGACGAACCGTTATTCAAGGGAGCTCTATGACCCTAAGAATACCTATCCAGGGGAAAAGAAATGAGTGGCAATATTTCGACCTTATTAGTTCCCTGTACTCTGTTCCTGTGTGGAAGACGACAGCCTATACAGCCCCCTGCACCTCAACACGTCCAACGACGGAGCCTAACTGCATTCGTTGCTCAGGTCTCGCCTCCTGAGCACCGTGGTGCGACCCTAGAGCAAGACGGTCCGATACTTGATAACCAATGTACGATCCTTGAGCATGGTGGTCTGACCCTTGAGTACGACGGTACGATCCTTGAGCACGATTGCACGATCCTTGAGTAGGAGAGTGCAAACCTTGAGCACGACCATTTGATCCTTAAGCACGACTATACGATCCTTAAGCAAGACGGTACAGCCCTCGAGGACGACAGTATGATCCTTGAGCACGACAGTACGACCCTTAAGCACGACGGTACGATATGTGAGCACGACGGTATGATCCTTGAGCACGAGAAAATGACCCTTTGATAGAATCAGTTTACAGGAACATCTAACACAGACACATAACACATACAAGAATAAACAGCTATCAGACTAATTAGCTGGGTAATTAATATCAAACAGGTTATTAAAGCTGGGAGGTAATGAGACCAAACTGTTTCTACACACTCAGCGCACAGAGATGATCGTCTAATCTATCAAGACACACAGCAGATGGTTAGGACAGGCACATCATCAACAAGACTCAACCATAGTCACATCGTTGGGTATCTATCATAATCTCTACATCGCTTCCAGTTTCCGAGCAACACATTACTACAAGGAATATCAACTCCTTCAATACAGTAGGTGAACGATTAATGAGAGCTGAGCACGACTACACAATTAAGCGAAGTTGTCCGAGTTTGGCATGGCACACTTCACAGACCGTCTGGAGACAACAGCGATATACAGACACAAATGTGAGATGTGTTTAACGTGGAGGCTGGAATCAACAAGAACCTATATTTAATGGGTAATCTGTGCTAGAATTATCAACAATATACGTTGAACGAAATATCCGAAATCATCAAAAACATATTTAACGAGAAATATGGACTTATCAAGAACACACATTTAACCAGGTTTCTAGAACAATCAAGTCCATATTTTAACGAAGGTTTTGGAATCATCAAGGACACACATCTAACGAGAAGTCTGGAATTATCAGGGGCATACATTCACAGGGATAAATGGAATTATCAAGAACACACTTTATGAGGTGTCCTCACTTATCTAGAAGAAGCACGTACCAAGGTGTCTGACGTTATCAAGGATATACATTTACCAAGGTATCTGGAACTATTAAAAATATACACTTAACAGGGGGTCTGAAATCATCAGTCTTACATTCAACGAAGAGTCTGGAAATACCAAGGCCATACATTTAAGAGATATCTGAGATTATCATGGGTATACACTTGAAGAGATGTTAGAATATATCAAGTGCATATATTCATCGTGGTGTCCAGATTTATCAAGGGTATGCACCCAAGAGCTATTTGAAATTACGAAAGACATCAAACGAATTAAACGAACCACGAAAAACGTACTATTCTTTCATCTTACAATTCTTCTAAGGACAATGAAATATCTTTTGTAAATAACGTCAGTAAGCTGACCGATTTAACCGTCCAAGTAAAAATCTTAGATTTTTCTATAATGATCCCAGATCATCTATACCTGGCGATTACCTGGTGTGGACTTGGGACGTCTTTTACCCCACAACCTGGGTTGGGCCTAAGCTGCTGAGTTGGATCGTTGCTCGAACAAGCTGTTGGACACTGCGAACCGCAGGCCCATGTAACCTCCCCTGCCTGGCCGATCTGGTACATTTTGCAAATACTTATCCAGGCCTTTGGTGAATCTCTCCACAGCACACGCTGCCATAGTGTTTCTACAGATGTGATGAACAATCTTGGGTCCTGGGTGTTCAAGGTGTTCTGTGTTCAATGTGCATTTTGATTCTAATTTTAGAGGCAGTATCTTACAAGAACCTACATGCCCGTCGTGCCAATGAGAACTGGATTTTTCAATGTAAGTTGGGGACCATGCATTACGATTTTCCAGTGTAAATGATGGTGTACCGCTCCCGTCTGCGTTCTTGAGGACATCTTCAGTGTTTTCAACTGTTCTCACTAGTTCCTTTAATGCTGTATGGGAAGTGGGAGATATCTGAACATTGTTTTCTAATTCGGAATTTCCGCCTGCCATGGAAAGTGACGTTAGTACCTGACAGTATTCTATTCGTAAGAGTATTAGAGCCTTGTTGAGCATCATCATTGGTTTTCCCACACTTATCTTGAAGGTCCACAGGATCCAACCTACCATACTTTTGGAAGAAGCAACCTCTGCCTTCTTTTGTACACTAAATATAAGGTCGACAGAAAAGATCACTCTGAAGTTTTGCGCAATGTTTAGTCGTGATATGACGCTTTTCATTTCTTAATTCTCCCCATACCAGAGGAGTTGGAACTTCTACCCACTCAAAAATACGTAGCTTCCAGGAGTCCAGGGAAAGACTTTTAGTCACCGTGTAGTCTCCAGTGTCTTCTACAGACAAATTTCCCCATTTATTCTAATATTTGCGAAAGGTAATATTAAAGTGACTCATGTTTGTGTCGATGTCAGATATGAGAATGAGGAACAAAACGGGTGCAAAGACAGATACTTTGGTAGCTTTCCCTTTCTTTGCATGGTGGGCTGTGGTTTCTGCAGGTGTACAAGTCTTTTTCCCCTCCTATACAGGGAATGTCCTATTTAAGATCATATATTCTTTCTTCTCTGGTACGTGTCTAACATATGCTAAGAGTGCTTCTGAGCTCATGCATTTAACACTCCTGCAGGGTTCTGGTGCTCATCTCACTGATTACATCTTCCCACTTAACACAATTATCATTAAAACTTAATCTGCTGAATTGACCTTCAAGGCTGCGAGTGTTTTACCCTGGCCCGTTTAAACCACGTATTTTCCACAGCACTCAGAAACTGCACAGGAAGACCCAGAGGGTAATCAACTTCATCCTTCAAGGCAGAAGTTTTGGCTTAGTCACCACCTCTATCATGGAACCCAGAAGAAGTGCACTCTAATCCCACGCTAAGAAGTGCACCTTGAGTAGTCTTCAGGAGTCTTCAACCCCTTTTGGACTCAGAATGCCGTAAGACATTTCCGCCTGTCTTGCTCAATCATTCCGCAATGGGAACCAAGCCCTCTAGGATCATCCCTTAGTAAATAATGATGTCTCTCTCCCGTCTGTCCTCAGAGAGCACAGCAGCGGTGATCTGAGCCGTCCCCAGGAGTCCGGTTCTTTCCTGCGTCATCATGGGTCGTGAATGATACCTGCACTCTCTCCACTGTCTTGAAGGTTAGCAAGATCCATCCCACCATCTTTTTGTTACGGGGAACTGCTGTTGCCTTGTTTTGCTCACTGAGGGTAAGGTCTTCACGGTGCTCAACAATATGATGGTGGCTACACCTTCGTCTGGCTAATATATGAAGTGTGTCGAGTAGATATGTAGAAGGTCTGGGAATGACACTCTCGTCGTAACCTGCTTCAAATCCAGAGAAACCCAGAAGCTGCACAAGTACCGGAGTCCTTAAGTCAACCACTCAGCCCACCGGCGAACCAGCCACCAAGCCAGCGAACCAGCAACCCAACCACAGAGCTAGCCAACCAGCTGGCATGCAAATAGGTGAACCAGCAAGCCAACAAGTCAGTCAGTGACCCAGCCAAATAGGAACCAAAAGGTAAACCAATTATCAAGCCAGCCAGCCGGAAAGCGAGCTAACCAATGAACCATCCAACCAGTCTACCAGTCATCTAACCATCCCGCCAACTCCAATGCCTCTCCACTAACAAATTCAATCCACATATCCGTTCCACTGCCGCAGCTGGGGAGGTGGAGGGCAGGTCTTACTTCTCCTATGCCACAGGCACACAATAAATTGACCAATCTTTCATATTAGCATATTCTCTGTTGGCCCTAACGTGGTAAGCGATGGTACCGCAGTCTCTTTGCCAGACCAGCTATAAAGCGTGCAAGTCTGGCTGCTGCTACCTGCCTCGCCCAGCTAATGACAGTGCACGTATGGTATGCTGGTACCTGCCTCACCCAGCTACTGACAGTGCACGTCGGGTACGCTGGTGCCTGCCTCACCCAGCTACTGACAGTGCACGTATGGTATGCTGGTGCCTGCCTCACCCAGCTACTGACAGTGCACGTCGGGTACGCTGGTGCCTGCCTCACCCAGCAACTGACAGTGCACGTCGAGTATGTTGGTGCCTGCCTCACCCAGCTACTGACAGTGCACGTATGGTATGCTGGTGCCTGCCTCACCCAGCAACTGACAGTGCACGTATGGTATGCTGGTGCCTGCCTCACCCAGCTACTGACAGTGCACGTATGGTATGCTGGTGCCTGCCTCACCCAGCTCCTGACAGTGCACGTATGGTATGCTGGTGCCTGCCTCGCCTCGCCAGCAAAATACCTGTGTCATCTTTCCCTGGTCGGTCACCTTTAGTCTTCCTCATCCCATTAACTATTAACTTCCTGTGTGACACTGTAATTTTCAGGCCACAACCACTGCAGCCGCCGCAAGGCCCTCACACTGCCATGGGCACCCCCTCTTCTCCCCCCCTCACGCCCCCTCCCACACCATGCCACTTGAATGCCTCATTGTTTAACAAAACACCCAATGGTTTTCGATATTCACACGTCTAATAAAATACATCAACCATTTCTTTTGTCACTGAAATATATTTTGCGTTTCCTGATACGGCATCATATGCAGTCCCTGAGCACCACCAAATGGGGGGTCATTCTCTCGTGGCATCATATCCGGCTCCTGCCCATATAAATCATAATCTCAATTCAACCGATTATCTTAATCTTACCAATGATAACGGCACACACACAATACCTAGAATTCAGACATAATCACCCAGTATATATATATATATATATATATATATATATATATATATATATATATATATATATATATATATCCAAACACATGGACACGGAGAGAATGAGGGAGGAAAGACTAACAAAGAGAATATATGTGTCAGAGTTGGAGGGAAGAAGGAGAAGCAGGAGACCAAACTGGTGGTGGAAGGATGGAGTGAAAAAGATTTTGAGTGATCGGGGCCTGAACATACAGGAGGGTGAAAGGTGGGCAAGGTATAAAGTGAATTGCGACGATGTGGTATACCGAGGTGGACGTGCTGTCAATGGATTGAACCAGGCCATGTGAAGCGTATGGAGTAAACCATGGAAAGGTCTGTGGGGCCTGGATGTGGAAAGGGAGCTGTGGTTTCAGTGCATTACACATGACAGCTAGAGACTGAGTGTGAACAAATTGGCCTTTTTTGTCTGTTCTTGGCGCTGCCTCGTTGGAGGAGGAGGAGGAGGGGAGAGGAATGCTATTTCTCGTGCGGCGGTGTGGCAACGAGAATGGATGAAGGCAGCAAGTATGACTATGCACATGTGTATATATGTAAATGTCTGAGTACGTACATGTATGTATATGTTGAAATGTATAGGTATATATATGTGGGCGTGTGTGGGCGTTTATGTATATATATATATGTGTATGTGGGTGGGTTGGGCCATTCCTCGTCTGTTTCCTCGCACTACCTTGCTAACGCGGGAGACGGCGGTTAACTATAATAATGCAATATATAATAAATCAATAAATCAATACATGTATATATATATATATATATATATATATATATATATATATATATATATATATATATATATATATATATATATATATATGAATGACGGGAATAAAACACAAATTAATAAGGCTAAAGAATCCAATCAACTATACCTTCAACAATATTACCTGTATCTCACCATCTGTATCCCCAATAACCTTCCCTGTATTCCACCAGCTGTATCCCGAATAACCTTCCCTGTATTCCGTCTGTATCCCCAGCAATCTTCCCCGTAGTCCACTTACTGTATCCCCAGCAATCTTCCCCGTAGTCCACTTACTGTATCCCCAGCAATCTTCCCCGTAGTCCACTTACTGTATCCCCAGCAATCTTCCCCGTATCCACTTACTGTATCCCCAGCAATCTTCCCCGTAGTCCACTTACTGTATCCCCAGCAATCTTCCCCGTAGTCCACTTACTGTATCCCCAGCAATCTTCCCCGTAGTCCACTTACTGTATCCCCAGCAATCTTCCCCGTAGTCCACTTACTGTATCCCCAGCAATCTTCCCCGTAGTCCACTTACTGTATCCCCAGCAATCTTCCCCGTAGTCCACTTACTGTATCCCCAGCAATCTTCCCCGTAGTCCACTTACTGTATCCCCAGCAATCTTCCCCGTAGTCCACTTACTGTATCCCCAGCAATCTTCCCCGTAGTCCACTTACTGTATCCCCAGCAATCTTCCCCGTAGTCCACTTACTGTATCCCCAGCAATCTTCCCCGTAGTCCACTTACTGTATCCCCAGCAATCTTCCCCGTAGTCCACTTACTGTATCCCCAGCAATCTTCCCCGTAGTCCACTTACTGTATCCCCAGCAATCTTCCCCGTAGTCCACTTACTGTATCCCCAGCAATCTTCCCCGTAGTCCACTTACTGTATCCCCAGCAATCTTCCCCGTAGTCCACTTACTGTATCCCCAGCAATCTTCCCCGTAGTCCACTTACTGTATCCCCAGCAATCTTCCCCGTAGTCCACTTACTGTATCCCCAGCAATCTTCCCCGTAGTCCACTTACTGTATCCCCAGCAATCTTCCCCGTAGTCCACTTACTGTATCCCCAGCAATCTTCCCCGTAGTCCACTTACTGTATCCCCAGCAATCTTCCCCGTAGTCCACTTACTGTATCCCCAGCAATCTTCCCCGTAGTCCACTTACTGTATCCCCAGCAATCTTCCCCGTAGTCCACTTACTGTATCCCCAGCAATCTTCCCCGTAGTCCACTTACTGTATCCCCAGCAATCTTCCCCGTAGTCCACTTACTGTATCCCCAGCAATCTTCCCCGTAGTCCACTTACTGTATCCCCAGCAATCTTCCCCGTAGTCCACTTACTGTATCCCCAGCAATCTTCCCCGTAGTCCACTTACTGTATCCCCAGCAATCTTCCCCGTAGTCCACTTACTGTATCCCCAGCAATCTTCCCCGTAGTCCACTTACTGTATCCCCAGCAATCTTCCCCGTAGTCCACTTACTGTATCCCCAGCAATCTTCCCCGTAGTCCACTTACTGTATCCCCAGCAATCTTCCCCGTAGTCCACTTACTGTATCCCCAGCAATCTTCCCCGTAGTCCACTTACTGTATCCCCAGCAATCTTCCCCGTAGTCCACTTACTGTATCCCCAGCAATCTTCCCCGTAGTCCACTTACTGTATCCCCAGCAATCTTCCCCGTAGTCCACTTACTGTATCCCCAGCAATCTTCCCCGTAGTCCACTTACTGTATCCCCAGCAATCTTCCCCGTAGTCCACTTACTGTATCCCCAGCAATCTTCCCCGTAGTCCACTTACTGTATCCCCAGCAATCTTCCCCGTAGTCCACTTACTGTATCCCCAGCAATCTTCCCCGTAGTCCACTTACTGTATCCCCAGCAATCTTCCCCGTAGTCCACTTACTGTATCCCCAGCAATCTTCCCCGTAGTCCACTTACTGTATCCCCAGCAATCTTCCCCGTAGTCCACTTACTGTATCCCCAGCAATCTTCCCCGTAGTCCACTTACTGTATCCCCAGCAATCTTCCCCGTAGTCCACTTACTGTATCCCCAGCAATCTTCCCCGTAGTCCACTTACTGTATCCCCAGCAATCTTCCCCGTAGTCCACTTACTGTATCCCCAGCAATCTTCCCCGTAGTCCACTTACTGTATCCCCAGCAATCTTCCCCGTAGTCCACTTACTGTATCCCCAGCAATCTTCCCCGTAGTCCACTTACTGTATCCCCAGCAATCTTCCCCGTAGTCCACTTACTGTATCCCCAGCAATCTTCCCCGTAGTCCACTTACTGTATCCCCAGCAATCTTCCCCGTAGTCCACTTACTGTATCCCCAGCAATCTTCCCCGTAGTCCACTTACTGTATCCCCAGCAATCTTCCCCGTAGTCCACTTACTGTATCCCCAGCAATCTTCCCCGTAGTCCACTTACTGTATCCCCAGCAATCTTCCCCGTAGTCCACTTACTGTATCCCCAGCAATCTTCCCCGTAGTCCACTTACTGTATCCCCAGCAATCTTCCCCGTAGTCCACTTACTGTATCCCCAGCAATCTTCCCCGTAGTCCACTTACTGTATCCCCAGCAATCTTCCCCGTAGTCCACTTACTGTATCCCCAGCAATCTTCCCCGTAGTCCACTTACTGTATCCCCAGCAATCTTCCCCGTAGTCCACTTACTGTATCCCCAGCAATCTTCCCCGTAGTCCACTTACTGTATCCCCAGCAATCTTCCCCGTAGTCCACTTACTGTATCCCCAGCAATCTTCCCCGTAGTCCACTTACTGTATCCCCAGCAATCTTCCCCGTAGTCCACTTACTGTATCCCCAGCAATCTTCCCCGTAGTCCACTTACTGTATCCCCAGCAATCTTCCCCGTAGTCCACTTACTGTATCCCCAGCAATCTTCCCCGTAGTCCACTTACTGTATCCCCAGCAATCTTCCCCGTAGTCCACTTACTGTATCCCCAGCAATCTTCCCCGTAGTCCACTTACTGTATCCCCAGCAATCTTCCCCGTAGTCCACTTACTGTATCCCCAGCAATCTTCCCCGTAGTCCACTTACTGTATCCCCAGCAATCTTCCCCGTAGTCCACTTACTGTATCCCCAGCAATCTTCCCCGTAGTCCACTTACTGTATCCCCAGCAATCTTCCCCGTAGTCCACTTACTGTATCCCCAGCAATCTTCCCCGTAGTCCACTTACTGTATCCCCAGCAATCTTCCCCGTAGTCCACTTACTGTATCCCCAGCAATCTTCCCCGTAGTCCACTTACTGTATCCCCAGCAATCTTCCCCGTAGTCCACTTACTGTATCCCCAGCAATCTTCCCCGTAGTCCACTTACTGTATCCCCAGCAATCTTCCCCGTAGTCCACTTACTGTATCCCCAGCAATCTTCCCCGTAGTCCACTTACTGTATCCCCAGCAATCTTCCCCGTAGTCCACTTACTGTATCCCCAGCAATCTTCCCCGTAGTCCACTTACTGTATCCCCAGCAATCTTCCCCGTAGTCCACTTACTGTATCCCCAGCAATCTTCCCCGTAGTCCACTTACTGTATCCCCAGCAATCTTCCCCGTAGTCCACTTACTGTATCCCCAGCAATCTTCCCCGTAGTCCACTTACTGTATCCCCAGCAATCTTCCCCGTAGTCCACTTACTGTATCCCCAGCAATCTTCCCCGTAGTCCACTTACTGTATCCCCAGCAATCTTCCCCGTAGTCCACTTACTGTATCCCCAGCAATCTTCCCCGTAGTCCACTTACTGTATCCCCAGCAATCTTCCCCGTAGTCCACTTACTGTATCCCCAGCAATCTTCCCCGTAGTCCACTTACTGTATCCCCAGCAATCTTCCCCGTAGTCCACTTACTGTATCCCCAGCAATCTTCCCCGTAGTCCACTTACTGTATCCCCAGCAATCTTCCCCGTAGTCCACTTACTGTATCCCCAGCAATCTTCCCCGTAGTCCACTTACTGTATCCCCAGCAATCTTCCCCGTAGTCCACTTACTGTATCCCCAGCAATCTTCCCCGTAGTCCACTTACTGTATCCCCAGCAATCTTCCCCGTAGTCCACTTACTGTATCCCCAGCAATCTTCCCCGTAGTCCACTTACTGTATCCCCAGCAATCTTCCCCGTAGTCCACTTACTGTATCCCCAGCAATCTTCCCCGTAGTCCACTTACTGTATCCCCAGCAATCTTCCCCGTAGTCCACTTACTGTATCCCCAGCAATCTTCCCCGTAGTCCACTTACTGTATCCCCAGCAATCTTCCCCGTAGTCCACTTACTGTATCCCCAGCAATCTTCCCCGTAGTCCACTTACTGTATCCCCAGCAATCTTCCCCGTAGTCCACTTACTGTATCCCCAGCAATCTTCCCCGTAGTCCACTTACTGTATCCCCAGCAATCTTCCCCGTAGTCCACTTACTGTATCCCCAGCAATCTTCCCCGTAGTCCACTTACTGTATCCCCAGCAATCTTCCCCGTAGTCCACTTACTGTATCCCCAGCAATCTTCCCCGTAGTCCACTTACTGTATCCCCAGCAATCTTCCCCGTAGTCCACTTACTGTATCCCCAGCAATCTTCCCCGTAGTCCACTTACTGTATCCCCAGCAATCTTCCCCGTAGTCCACTTACTGTATCCCCAGCAATCTTCCCCGTAGTCCACTTACTGTATCCCCAGCAATCTTCCCCGTAGTCCACTTACTGTATCCCCAGCAATCTTCCCCGTAGTCCACTTACTGTATCCCCAGCAATCTTCCCCGTAGTCCACTTACTGTATCCCCAGCAATCTTCCCCGTAGTCCACTTACTGTATCCCCAGCAATCTTCCCCGTAGTCCACTTACTGTATCCCCAGCAATCTTCCCCGTAGTCCACTTACTGTATCCCCAGCAATCTTCCCCGTAGTCCACTTACTGTATCCCCAGCAATCTTCCCCGTAGTCCACTTACTGTATCCCCAGCAATCTTCCCCGTAGTCCACTTACTGTATCCCCAGCAATCTTCCCCGTAGTCCACTTACTGTATCCCCAGCAATCTTCCCCGTAGTCCACTTACTGTATCCCCAGCAATCTTCCCCGTAGTCCACTTACTGTATCCCCAGCAATCTTCCCCGTAGTCCACTTACTGTATCCCCAGCAATCTTCCCCGTAGTCCACTTACTGTATCCCCAGCAATCTTCCCCGTAGTCCACTTACTGTATCCCCAGCAATCTTCCCCGTAGTCCACTTACTGTATCCCCAGCAATCTTCCCCGTAGTCCACTTACTGTATCCCCAGCAATCTTCCCCGTAGTCCACTTACTGTATCCCCAGCAATCTTCCCCGTAGTCCACTTACTGTATCCCCAGCAATCTTCCCCGTAGTCCACTTACTGTATCCCCAGCAATCTTCCCCGTAGTCCACTTACTGTATCCCCAGCAATCTTCCCCGTAGTCCACTTACTGTATCCCCAGCAATCTTCCCCGTAGTCCACTTACTGTATCCCCAGCAATCTTCCCCGTAGTCCACTTACTGTATCCCCAGCAATCTTCCCCGTAGTCCACTTACTGTATCCCCAGCAATCTTCCCCGTAGTCCACTTACTGTATCCCCAGCAATCTTCCCCGTAGTCCACTTACTGTATCCCCAGCAATCTTCCCCGTAGTCCACTTACTGTATCCCCAGCAATCTTCCCCGTAGTCCACTTACTGTATCCCCAGCAATCTTCCCCGTAGTCCACTTACTGTATCCCCAGCAATCTTCCCCGTAGTCCACTTACTGTATCCCCAGCAATCTTCCCCGTAGTCCACTTACTGTATCCCCAGCAATCTTCCCCGTAGTCCACTTACTGTATCCCCAGCAATCTTCCCCGTAGTCCACTTACTGTATCCCCAGCACCCTTCATGCCCACGATGCAACCACCACAATGACGACACCGAACACTAACAGCTGAAGTGCACCACGCTCTCCCCACACAGACACAAAACTAAACATCACTCCACCTTATAACCTGGGCGCCAGCTCGTTGGACGTGGCCTGCTTCCTGAGCGCTGCTGGAGTTTCCTAAAGATAGAATGAACTCCTCGGACAGAAAGTAGGTATATTCATTCACACCAGAATAGGCTCAGCAAAGGAATATCGAGATACAGTCGCAATGACAGGCGGCCAAGGTATAACAGGAGGGTAAGTTTTGTTGCCGCCATCGTAACCTGTCTATTGTTGTGAGCTGAAGAAAACGGGGCGAGGGCCAACTTATCTCGAGCCAGCTGGGTGCCGGCTATTGTCCCTGGGAACAAGGCCCCAGTATCTTTCATCAGCCCGGCTATAATTTCCCCTCACTGAAAATGACACGCCTCTGTCCGCAACCATCTTTGTTTTTAACTTACGCTCCCACAAAATACAACTTATGTATCATACCCGTTGTAACACCCGCTATTTCTGGTACACTTATCCAAAAAGACAGTAAGGACTCAGATATCACTGAATCTGTACCACTGCCACACTAACATTCGTCCAGCTCTCCAGAAGCAGCAGTGTTGGGCAATTTGCAGCTAACACCTCGCGCTGGGCGTCTTTACATCTCACAGTAAACTGTGGAGCAAAACATATACATATATGGAGGAAGTGATAACATCAGCAGATTACAAGATGTTGTAAATACGAGACTATGATAACTATGGTGCCTTCTGATGGACGGGTTCCGCACGTGCTGCACGGAGGGCGTACCTGGCTGACGTGAGCACCACCATGGTGCGTCCCTTGAGTGAGCACGGCCATACGACCCTTGGCTATGACGTTCTGGCCTCTGACCTGATCCACAAGGCTACGGAGACACCGTAGCCCCGCGGGCTGGTCATGCACACTTTCTGTATGTGCGTGTAAAGGTTTCCAGATGTGTCTTCCCGCCACAGACTGGGCGCATAACCATGGTGTCAGGCAACAGTGCCTCACATAACCTCTTGCATGGGACACTGTGGCTATATACTTGGAGTGTGAAATTATCTGCCTCCGTTTAATATCTATAAGCAACACCTAAGACGTTTACTCTTGGATACCCTCTTGTGTCCGGCTCATGAAAAAGAGTAAGAACAATGATAATACATCAAGTAATTCGTGAGAGGCCAGCTGGAGGATAATGGGTCAACGGGGCCAGGACTATGACCGCCTCACTGCAGCAGTGGACAGGAAACATCTCATGATCGTGACTCTCGTCACCATGTTCCTAGAACAACACCCTCCCTTACCCCAGTCCTCCACCATCACACACCCACACCGACCACAGGTGTGTGTCGGGGAAAACTACCAGGGGTCTCAGTTTCCCGAGGGGCAACAGACATTTCATGCACTCAATATCTGCATCTGTAGACCGATCAAATGTACTGCAGGTGCCGGCCTGTAGCCTGCGGTGGTGGACATGCTACTAGCTCCTGCGTCATAAGTCACACAATAAAGCAATGATCAAGTTCAAGGCTGGCGGCTACAATGGCCCAACATCCCGTGAGCCTGGCGACACCTGGACCTCAGCAGAGCCCTTGCCTGCCTGACTTGGGCTGCATCGCCTCCCTCCCTCTCACCAACCCATCTCGCCACAAAAACAAGACTACAGTAAAAAAGTCAGGCCGGGGCCACAGTCGCCACATGAGGGTTGTGTAGTGAGAGCACCCGCATCCAGCACACAGTCAGTAGCTCCTCACTGTAAGTCGGCCGCAACACGCGCCTCATGCACCACAACAGTAAGGTGTCAGACTCCAATATGTACCGAGTAAACAGGCGGTCCAGAGCGGCCGGCTGGCAAGGCAGTGTAAAATGTGCAGGGCGGGCGGGTGGCTGCGGCCATAAAGGTGAGCAGCGTACAGCCAGGACCAGGGGAGGGGAGCCCCTGCCCGCCTGCTTCCCTGGACGGTGAGAGTCCTCCACACTAACCTAGCCAGTGTCCACACCCTAAACCTCATGTATAATACCTGCACTATATACCCCAGGCTGATTACACCTGCAGGACACCCAACCAACACTATACACAACAACCCACCGACAGTACATCTGCACAACACACCCCTCAACCAGCACACCTGCAATACCCTCCCTACCACCGGTACATCTCCACTAAACAAGAAGCACAACCACATCACACACCCCTGTAAACCTGTAAAACATCTCAGCACCTGTACACCTGCATTACACACTCCAGTAACATCACCAGCATATCGGCACTACACATCCCAGTTACACCAACACACATCTCAATAACAACAACAGAACACCTGCACCACACACCCCTGTGCCAGCAGCAGTACCCCTGCACCACACACTCCAATACCAGCATACCTGCAATACATCCCAGTACCAGCAATAGTACTACAACATATGCTCTAGTAACAGCACCAGTACACCTGCACTACTTCCCAGAACCAGTACATCAACACTAAAGACTCCAGTACCAGTACATCTGCGCTATACACCTGAGTAAAAGCATAAGTACACCTACACTCCACACCAGTACCCGTACGCCTGCACTACATACCCCAGTACCAGTCCACCAGCACCACACACCCAAGTAGGTGTACATCTGTATGACAAAACCCAGCACCATCACACCGTTACACATTCCAGCACCAGTCGACCTACACCATATATACCCCAGTGCAAGTAACAGTACACCTGCACTACATTTGCATTATACACTTCAGTAACAGCACCAGTGCACTTGCAATACACACACACACACAGGTAACGAAACCAGTATACTTCCACCACACAACCCAATATCTAAACCCTAGCAACACCACCAGTCCACCTGCACGACACACCCCAGCACCACCACCAGTCCACCTGCACGACACACCTCAGCAACACCACCAGTCCACCTGCACGACACACCTCAGCAACACCACCAGTCCACCTGCACGACACACCTCAGCAACACCACCAGTCCACCTGCACGACACACCCCAGCAACACCATCAGTCCACCTGTACAACACACCCCAGCAACACCATCAGTCCACCTGCACGACACACCCCAGCAACACCACCAGTCCATCTGCACGACACACCCCAGCAACACCACCAGTCCACCTGCACGACACACCCCAGCAACACCATCAGTCCACCTGCACGACACACTCCAGCAACACCATCAGTCCACCTGCACGACACACCCCAGTAGCAGTCGCCACGGTGATCGTATATTAAGTATGGTCATGTATACATCAATGACAGTGACGGGACGAGATAATAAACCCTTGAGCCAGACTCCCGTCCATGATTCCCAGACTAGCACCAGTGCCACCCGTCTGTGTTTAATGACCGCTTAAAACTACAGCTGATGACCGGCAAACATCAGTTATCTCCCACCATCAACAGTATATAGGAAAATATAACAATGCTACCGAGTTTCTAGGGTTAACTACCACCCATCCTGGCCCCAGGGGGTATGTCAGCAACCCGCATTATACCAATACTTCACGCTCATTATATATATATATATATATATATATATATATATATATATATATATATATATATATATATATATATATGTGTGTGTGTGTGTGTGTGTGTGTGTGTGTGAGAAAGAGAGAGAGAGAGAGAGAGAGGTAAACATCTGTCATGTGCAATGCATTGAAACCACAGCCACCTATCCCTTTCCAGGCCCCACACATCTTTCCGATGTTTTACCACAGCCGCTTCACATACCTTGGTTCAGTCCACTAACAACACGTGACCCTATGAATACCACATCGCTCCAATTCATTCTATCCCGTGCACACTTTTCACCATCATGCATGTACAGGTCGCGATTGCTTAAAATGTTTCATTTCATCCTTTCATCTCCAATCTAGTCTCCCCTTTCTCCTTGTCCCCTACTCTTCTGACACATACATATATCCTCTTTGTCAACCTTTCCTCTCTTTCTCTCCATAAGTACAAACCATTTCAGCACACCCTCTTCAACTCTCTCAAACACACTCTTTATTACCAAACCTGTATACACACACACACACACACACACACACACACACACACACATATATATATATATATATATATATATATATATATATATATATATATATATATATATATATATATATATATTTTTTGTCGCTCTCTCCCGCGTTTGCGAGGTAGCGCAAGGAAACAGACGAAAGAAATGGCCCAACCCACCCACCTCCAAACACATGTATATACATACACGTCCACACACGCAAATATACATACGAACACAGCTTTCCATGGTTTACCCCAGACGCTTCACATGCCCTGATTCAATCCACTGACAGCACGTCAACCCCGGTATACCACATCGCTCCAATTCACTCTATTCCTTGCCCTCCTTTCACCCTCCTGCATGTTCAGGCCCCGATCACACAAAATCTTTTTCACTCCATCTTTCCATCTCCAATTTGGCTTCCCACTTCTCCTCGTTCCCTCCACCTCAGACACATATATCCTCTTGGTCAATCTTTCCTCACTCATTCTCTCCATGTGCCCAAACCATTTCAAAACACCCTCTTCTGCTCTCTCAACCACGCTCTTTTTATTTCCACACATCTCTCTTACCCTTACGTTACTTACTCGATCAAACCACCTCACACCACACATTGTCCTCAAACATCTCATTTCCAGCACATCCATCCTCCTGCGCACAACTCTATCCATAGCCCACGCCTCGCAACCATACAACATTGTTGGAACCACTATTCCTTCAAACATACCCATTTTTGCTTTCCGAGATAATGTTCTCGACTTCCACACATTCTTCAAGGCTCCCAGGATTTTCGCCCCCTCCCCCACCCTATGATCCACTTCCGCTTCCATGGTTCCATCCGTTGCCAGATCCATTCCCAGATATCTAAAACACTTTACTTCCTCCACTTTTTCTCCATTCAAACTAACCTCCCAACTGACTTGATCCTCAACCCTACTGTACCTAATTACCTTGCTCTTATTCACATTTACTCTTAACTTTCTTCTTTCACACACTTTACCAAACTCAGTCACCAGCTTCTGCAGTTTCTCACATGAATCAGCCACCAACGCTGTATCATCAGCGAACAATAGCTGACTCACTTCCCAAGCTCTCTCATCCCCAACAGACTTCATACTTGCCCCTCTTTCCAAAACTCTTGCATTCACCTCCCTAACAACCCCATCCATAAACAAATTAAACAACCATGGAGACATCACACACCCCTGCCGCAAACCTACATTCACTGAGAACCAATCACTTTCCTCTCTTCCTACACGTACACATGCCTTACATCCTCGATAAAAACTTTTCACTGCTTCTAACAACTTGCCTCCCATACCATATATTCTTAATACCTTCCACAGAGCATCTCTATCAACTCTATCATATGCCTTCTCCAGATCCATAAATGCTACATACAAATCCATTTGCTTTTCTAAGTATTTCTCACATACATTCTTCAAAGCAAACACCTGATCCACACATCCTCTACCACTTCTGAAACCACACTGCTCTTCCCCAATCTGATGCTCTGTACATGCCTTCACCCTCTCAATCAATACCCTCCCATATAATTTACCAAGAATACTCAACAAACTTATACCTCTGTAATTTGAGCACTAACTCTTATCTCCTTTGCCTTTGTACAGTGGCACTATGCACGCATTCCGCCAATCCTCAGGCACCTCACCATGAGTCATACATACATTAAATAACCATACATACATTAAATAACCAGTCAATAATACAGTCACCCCCTTTTTTAATAATTTCCACTGCAATATACTTTGTCGTTGCTACCCGCGTTAACGAGATAGCACAAGGAAACAGACGAAAGAATGGCCCAACCCACCCACATACATATGTATGTACATACACGTCCACACACGCACATATACATACCTATACATCTCAACGTATATATATATATATATATATATATATATATATATATATATATATATATATATATATATATATATATATATATATATATATATATATATGGTAAATTATATGGGAGGGTATTGATTGAGAGGGTGAAGGCATGTACAGAGCATCAGATTGGGGAAGAGCAGTGTGGTTTCAGAAGTGGTAGAGGATGTGTGGATCAGATGTTTGCTTTGAGGGATGTGAGAAATACTTAGAAAAGCAAATGGATTTGTATGTAGCATTTATGGATCTGGAGAAGGCATATGATAGAGTTGATAGAGATGCTCTGTGGAACGTATTATGAATATATGGTGTGGGAGGCAAGTTGTTAGAAGCAGTGAAAAGTTTTTATCGAGGATGTAAGGCATGTGTACGTGTAGGAAGAGAGGAAAGTGATTGGTTCTCAGTGAATGTAGGTTTGCGGCAGGGGTGTGTGATGTCTCCATGGTTGTTTAATTTGTTTATGGATGGGGTTGTTAGGGAGGTGAATGCAAGAGTTTTGGAAAGAGGGGCAAGTATGAAGTCTGCTGGGGATGAGAGAGCTTGGGAAGTGAGTCAGTTGTCGTTCGCTGATGATACAGCGCTGGTGGCTGATTCATGTGAGAAACTGCAGAAGCTGGTGACTGAGTTTGGTAAAGTGTGTGAAAGAAGAAAGTTAAGAGTAAATGTGAATAAGAGCAAGGTAATTAGGTACAGTAGGGTTGAGGGTCAAGTCAATTGGGAGGTAAGTTTGAATGGAGAAAAACTGGAGGAAGTAAAGTGTTTTAGATATCTGGGAGTGGATCTGGCAGCGGATGGAACCATGGAAGCGGAAGTGGATCATAGGGTGGGGGAGGGGGCGAAAATCCTGGGAGCCTTGAAGAATGTGTGGAAGTCGAGAACATTATCTCGGAAAGCAAAAATGGGCATGTTTGAAAGAATAGTGGTTCCAACAATGTTGTATGGTTGCGAGGCGTGGTCTATGGATAGAGTTGTGCGCAGGAGGATGGATGTGCTGGAAATGAGATGTTTGAGGACAATGTGTGGTGTGAGGTGGTTTGATCGAGTAAGTAACGTAAGGGTAAGAGAGATGTGTGGAAATAAAAAGAGAGTGGTCGAGAGAGCAGAAGAGGGTGTTTTGAAATGGTTTGGGCACATGGAGAGAATGAGTGAGGAAAGATTGACCAAGAGGATATATAATAATCTCATAGTTTACCTTTCCTCTTTATCACACTCAGGTAATTCATGCGAGATAAAGCAGGTTTATTTGTGGGCCACAATACACATGGCTCTTGTTCACCTTTCTCCATCGCTGCGCAACATGGTTGACACTCGGATCGCCAAATTCCGTCCCTTCATCATCGGAAGTCACAGTTTAAACTACAAGTTGACCCTCGTCATAACTCGTCCTAAGTGCTTTCCTACTAGTCCATTAGTTCACCGATGCCCCATCTCTAATTTCCTTTATTTTTTTAGTTCATACACCTTCAGCTTGACCTCTTGCTGCTTTCTCGTGTATACCTCCCAATTACTCGCACTCCTTCCTCGCAAGTACCGCGCACCTCTTTCCATGTGCTTATGAAATGAAACTTTATTCAGTGGGTTCTCAGCATCTGAAGACTTGATTCTCCTTAAACCATAATCCTAGATCTGTAATATGAGCGAGTTATGCCACTTATAAAAATGGTTCAAACTACCTAACTAATTCAACCTAACTCATAACTAGACAAAAATTTCCACCTTTGGACGTGGAAATTAGTACACATATCCGAGATATTTTCAGAGCAATATTTCCACCAAGGTTTCTATCTCTCCCAATAAATGTGTTATACTGCAGGCAACACGAGTGTTCAGTGGAACACCCTTTTAGGTGTACCTCTATACCAGCGGGCTTGCTAACCAGCCTAGAGATTTCAGTGGAGCTGACTTTGGGGGTCTTCTTCCTCTACAGCCATATTCAAAGCTGCTGAGCTGTGTCGTTGGTTAATCAAGCTGTTTCAAGCCATGGCCCCCAAGCCCACGTAACACCATCTGCTGACTGGCATAGTACACTCGGTAAATACTTATCCAGGACCTTAAATCAACTCACTGTACATACCACACCGCTTCCAATAATTGTTTTTACTGTGTTGAACAGTCTTGGGCTCCAGGTATTCGCGCAGTGTTTCACGCAACTTCAATTTCAGTGGCAATATTTCACGCTCTTGGGTTAGTATGGTCGAGGGGCCACACTCACCCGCATCACTGAATACCGAGTGGGGCAGCATGGTTGGGAAGGCCTAGACCCTCTGAGCACGACGGTTCGACCCATGAACTCGACGGTATAACCCTTCAGCACGACCCTTGGGTATGACGGCTTTACATACGACCTAATCCTTATGGGTTAATAGTCAGAGGCTAGGCCATCACTGCGGAGGGTTGCAGCGTCGTGGTCAAGGAGGTTAACAAGATCTGTGAAGCCATAAAGAGAATATTGACAGACGAGGTCAGCAGGTCTGGCCTGTCAGGGAGTCGGGGGCTGATACGAGGCCTGGTGAACGCCTCACACCACCACATCAATCACCCTCAACACGAGAATTGGGTGAAGTTAATCTAATCAAGCCAGCACCATGTGGCTGACGACCACACCTCCTCCTTCCTCCTCTGGCACGAGAGGCCAGAGTCGTCCTAGCGTGTGGGGTCCACGACGGATCCCAAATTCTTCACTTGTGATTCGCAACCATCCAACCATCCACTGCTACAGGATGAGGAACCTTTCAAACCCAGTGGCATCTCCGTCATATTGCTTATCATCATCATGCCTTCCTACATGAATTTTTTGCCACCAGTTGTCTCACTGTTGAGTTCGAACTTACACACGGCCTCTACTGCACCGCAAACAAACGTTCCGTAATCCTACTGATGCAACTAAACATCTGAACACTTTGTCATGGTCTCTTGAAGCACTTACTCCCTCAGCCAAAAAGTTCCGAACCAAACTCCTTTCCTGATGACCACAAGCAACTGGCAATTGTGGAGCGAGGCGTCATCGTCTGCATCACGTATATGTTTCTATGAACAGCACAAAAATGACAAAAAAAAAATTACCAACTTAAATCCTTCAACGATAACCAACTGTTAGCGAGCTTACAATAAGGATGTCCTAATATGGGATATGTCATAATAATAAAATACACGACAAACTTACAGAACCAATGTATTATTCATACGTCAGTAACATATAACTTTATCACTTTATACCAACAAATCATATGAGACAATACATCATCAGTATGTGAAGTGTACGTGACCCTCACACACATTTAGCCCAACATACCAGTCGTATCCATGATGACCGAGTTGTGCACCGGACACAAGAGTAACACACAGGGGTAACACCTTCGGGAATGATGGCCTGGCCTTTGACCTAACCTTTTGAGGAAGGGTTAAAGGTCACACTATTGTTCTGCCCAACTGTAAGATCTTGATACCAGGGTGAAATTACGCGTTGTATTGTCCACATTAATCTCGCGTTGGCATTCATACACTACCCTTATCTTCCAAAAACAAGAGATTTCCATTTCACGGTGCATTCTAACGTTCAAAACTACACAAATACCAAATTCAAACCTAATGATGTACACTTCACAGTTGTGTGAAGCTCACGTAATATCAAACCAAAATGAATGATAAACAAACATATGAACACAGGGTTCCCTGGCTCTACTTGCACGTGGTAACGCCGCTCAGGTCAGCCTGTGGATAGGATGATCGTTTCTTGGTGGAATTGTGTGCGAAAGTCTGTAGTAATTTTGGGGAAGAGGAGATGATATGGGTGAGGAAAAAAATGGAGAAAACTTGTAAAATGGACTCCAGTGTACGGAGATGCCAAGAGACTGAGTGAAGTGTGGCAGAAGGTGAGAGTGAATGAAACAATAGCGGTAGCCTGAAAGGGAAAGGGATTTACAGAAGCAGTGCTTACGTGCGCGGGTGATGATGTGTGTAGCATCTGGGAGGTAAGATGTGGGCGTGTGAGAAAGTGTGGCGAGTGGTGGGATGAGGAAGGCAAGTCTGAAAGCGATGGAGAAAGCGAGGTGCATGGTACTTGTAGGGAAGGAGTGCGAGTAATTGGGAGGTGTACTCGAGAAGGCAGCAAGAGGTCAAGATGAAAGTGGGAGAGATGAAAAATAAAGGAAATGAGATATGAAGTGAAAGGGTGTCGGTGAACTTCAGGAACAAAAGGAAAACTTATTGGGAGGAGGTGAATGGCAATGAAAGCGATACTGAGGGAAGAGATGAGTAAGTGGTCACAGGCAAAGGTGAAAAAGAGATGGAGTGAGTATTTCTAATGACCAATGAACGGTGGTAGAGTAGCGTAGGGCCGCCGCTTACTGCCCAATGGGCAGACAGAGCTGCTGTGTTCTCCTTACAAATACTGAGTAAGTTAGGAAGCAGTTCTCGTTATAAAGCTGTCATGTATCTTTAGAGTCGCTAGTGATTTTGTGTGGCCACTCTTGTTTGCCAGAACGTCATCAACTTCACCAACATAAAGACGTACTGACTCCTGCGCAACCGAATGAGTAATACTAATGACCCTCAAGCTGATAAACGGATCTAACAACCCGTACAGTCTACAGCTGATGAGCGCGTTCCCAGCAACTCAACCAGCGTTGACGGTGCGGCTTGGCCAGGGTGACAGACTAACGCAACTTGATTGAGACCAGCTACAATTCACAAGACATACAGACAGGTGAAGGAGAGGCTTGGATTGTGAATTGTTCATCAAAGAAAAACAAAGGAATCTGGTACTTTGGCCTCGGTGTATTGGGAAGATAATCATTACCGACACGATGGTCCTGGACACCCGTGCAAGGGCTTATTCAAACTCGGTTTACTTAAAGATGTGATAAAGACACACAAGTTTGCACCTAATGGAAGACAATGCATGTTACCTGGACTAAGAGAAGTGTGGCTGGTGGTAGGAAAAAAAAAACCAGTTACCACACTATTGGAGGGGCAGTTACAGGAGAAGCTCTACATTCCTAGCTGTTTCCTCTGCAGGGTGGAAGGCTTCATCGGGAGATCGACTTCCTGTGAGACTTGCCAGCACCGAGACCACAGGGCTTGGCAATGCAACTCTAAAAGCCAAGTGCGATTTTTGCAGCGCTCACCTAAACTCATCTCCGCGCAGACAGGAAACTAACCAAAGGGAAAGGGGTAAGAGGACTGCTAACGTAACAAATGAAAGGGGAAGGCCGAGGAGAGGATAGAAAGGAGTGAAGTGCCAGCGTCTAAGCACTGAGGATGAGAAGTGTGTATGGGATAGAACAAATGGAAGTAGCGCCAGGAACAGACAAAAAAAAGTCTCAGACGCTCATATCCATTCTTTAGCTGTCATGTATAATGCTCCGAAATCATAGGCATCTGTCCACAACCAGGTCTTACAGACCTTTCCGTAGTTCAGTCCGCTGGCAGCATGTCGATCCCTATGTACCACAACGCTCCACATCACTCAAACCCGTGCACGTCATACATCCTCCTGCATGTTCAAACCCCAATCACTCAAAACCTCTTTCCCTCCATCCTTCCATCTCTAATTTGGTCTCCCCTACACATCCGACATATATATCCTTGTCAACCTTCCCTCACTCACCAGTTCAGCACACCCTCTTCTGCTCTCTTCTTATATCCACACCTCTCTTTTACCCTATCACGTTAGTATGTCGTTAGCATGACGTCATACGATCTTGTTTACCCTCCATAAATATCACATACGGTAAACAGAGTCATGAAAAGTGTTACCCTGAGCTGTGGCGGGACTCACAGCTAACCTCACCAGCGCTCCTTATTACCCTCCTCCACCACAATAACTATGGCTTTACCCTCCACCATGACTAACGCACATCGGCCAGGTTTGGACAACACCAAATGGAGGACATTTCTCCCATCGAATATTCCTCCTTTCACTCTAGCCGGACGTAGTTATCACACAGAAAATAATGAAATACGAGGGCGCTTCCCCCTTCCCTTACCCAGTGATGCATGACAACCTCAGACTGTCTATACACACATGTATACATAGGTACCTCAACAAGAAGGACCCATGACCTAAGGTGAGACAGAGCAACGTATCACAATTCATATCAAACAATCATACTTGCAGTTCTCGAGATTACTAAGTCTCTTAACTAAATCTAAAAAAGGAGGTGGGAGGGATGACGGGGGTGTGGGGAGGGATGTAAGTGTTATGTATTTCTGAGTGATATCTTCATTACCACCAGGTCATTAACACCTCATCACGTAAGCCTCTTCCGCCAGATAATCCAGGTTAATCCTAGGAAGTAAAAGATAATCCTCTGATGCAGGTGGAGGTTTAGGTGAGGGGGAGTTAACATTCACTTATATAAACAAATTAAACACCTTAACGTTAATGTTAAAGGTATGTTCCTACGGGAGGAAGGGGGTCCTCCTGCTTATGTCTGTACTGGTGGTATACATCCAGTGGCAGGGAAGCCATCAAGGTGGAATAAGTCCACAAGGAACACAGCCGTACCCCTGGTACACACCCGACGCTACACAGGTGTGGAACACACTTCCGGCGCTACAAGCTGTGTGCATATACTGTTGTTGTTCAGTGCTGGTACCTACCTCCGTGTCGAGATAGGTCACCACTTGAGAGCAGATCATTAACCACCCAATATACATTGTCTTCTATGTAGAAAATAAACATAAAATCATAATACAACCTCAACTGCTGGACGATTCGGATCGTAGGGAACTAGATCCTCTGAGCTGCTATCGAGGGATCAGCCTTACGCCCACACGCATATTCACAAAAGGCAGGCAGAACGAACGTACCTGGAGAGACAAAAAACAACATGATCAGCTGCATGACTACCAAAGTATTGTTCACACACACACACACACACACACACACACACACACACACACACACACACACACATACACACAGACACACACACACACAGCCCAGTCATCAGCGAGGTTGTGGTGCGTTCAGTTTATCTTATGTCTGTCTGTGTTATCTCTAACGAGACATCGTGAAGCTACAATACGACTCTAAATACGAGTCAAAATGTGAGTATTGAACGAGACAGGAAGCTGCCCCACTTCCTCATCATCCCCCGTATAAATAACTCCATGCGGTCTTTGCCTCCACATCTTTTCCACGTTTTTGAGATACGTCTCTAAAACAAATAAAAAGTGAATGAAATCACTAGCTTCAGACGTTATCGTGTGCGTTTGTGTGTGTGTGTGTGTGTGTGTGTGTGTGTGTGTGTGTGTGTGTGTGTGTGTGTGTGATATTGTTAGGCGTTTTCTTGCGTAGCGTGGTAGCAGCAAGAACAGACGAAGACCATCTCATTATGTATACTGTACCGAAACCAGAGCCCACTTATCTACAGCCAAGTCTCACCGACTTTCCCATGGTCTCTTCCTGACCGCTTCATACTTCTTGGTTCAACCCACTGACAGCACGTCGCCCGTGCACGCCTCACACCCTCCTGCATGCTGAGGCCCCGATCACTCCGAACATCTTTCACTCCAACTCTTCCTCGGTTTCATCCTTTTCCTTATTCCTTCCACTTACGACAAGAATATCCTCTAAGCCAATCATTCCAGCACACCTTCTTCAGCTCTCATATACTTATTATCCCACCTCTCTCTTATCTTATCATTCCTTACTCCATCAACCCTCCTCCTACTTGATAATCTCCTTACACCATTTATCTGCAAAACATCCACCGTCTTCCGTACATTTTTCGATCTTGGGTACTCGCCTCGCATCCATACAACACCATCGGGAATATAATATCATCAAAACACATCCATCTTTGCCCTCACAGACAGCAACCTATCTTTCCACACACACACCTCATATTGCCCAAGACCTTTACCCCCACGCCCATCCTATGGCTTACTTCAGCTCCCATGGTTCCATTCGCTGTCATATCAGCTATCAGATACCCAAAGCATTCATTTCCTCTATGTTATCTCCATTCAAACTTATACTGCAATCAAGCCGTTCCTCTCCACTGCTAAACCTGATAACCTTATTTCTATCCACATTAAGTATCAACTTTCTCTTGTCGCACACTAATCCAAACTCAAACAAACTTCAGCAGTTTCCCACTCGCATCTGCCACTAGAGACGTGTCATTAGCAAACAGCGACTGACTCATCTTCCAAGCACCCCCCCCGCCCCCCAACACACTCACACACACTCAGACTGCAGACTAGCCCACACTCCCCGTAACCCTCGCATTTACCACCCTCACCACCCCATCCATAAACAGGTTAAACAGCCATGGTGACATCACATACCCCTATCAGAGAACCAACCTCGCTTGGAACCACTAGCTTCCTCTTTTCCACCTAGTACATTGCCTTAATTTCTTGATGAACACTCCTCAATGCTTGATGATATCTGTCATGACATTAGTAATCTTATCAGAATCTTGGTAGTTTTATTAATGTGGTTTCACATATGTTCCCTTCTAGAGAAAAATTAACACTTTCCCGAATCATCAATCAAATGATTACCACATCATGTAAAATCGACCAGAATGGCAACTCATAAGAAAAGCTTACTTCAATATACACAGCTTTACAATGATAAAAAGCTTCACAACAACCATGAAACACCGTCATGCGATATACGACATTTTTCACAGCGTCTGGATTATCTAATAGTAATCCTTTCTATTGATTTAATAAGACATGAAGTCACTTGGAAGTCAAGGAAAGGTGGGAGTTAGGCTTCACCTTTGCTTTCCTTTCAGAAGTACCTTTCTGTGTGCAAACAGTATGTTTACAGGTGTCCTCACAACAATGTGTTGCAACTGACGTGCAATTATCGGCGAACGTTCAAAACATCAATTATCAGAGTCCTGTAATATGTACTAAAGTTACCAGCCGGGTACTCTGCTTCAGCATCATCTGTATACTCACCTTCCTGTGTTGCCACCATGCTGGTCGTCTGCTTACCCGGCTCATTTTGATCATCATAATTACGTTCTAACACAACACAGTGATCTGCAGCACCACCGATTCCCTTAATGCTACAATAATCAGATTATGTGAACACACACGAACTTCAAACACTGTTAAATAATGGATACCAAATTTGAGGGTACCGCCATCATCCACACACACACACACACACACACACACACACACACTCGTTATCATATCGATCGACCAGTAATGTGGAATACACGCCGCACACCTGGGGTTCGGTGGGGTCGACGTATGGCGTTACAGTATAGGAGAAACACGACACACGAAACACTAAGACAGTCTAGTTAAAAAAAAAAAAAATGAAAATAATGTATTTAGAAATTATTCATCATTCAAAATCAAATTCCATAAAAAAGACATAACTGTCAACCATGTCAGCTGCACAGCCACAGTGCCAAGGGAGGAGGTCGTGGATATCACTGCTAGTAGCTTGGTGTACCGCATCAGTCACCGTCGTGTATCCACGAACTAGACCCTAACAATTAGTCATCCAAGACAGACCAACCACAGTGTCAACAACGTAGGTCTCAACATGTGCGAGTCCCCCTACACAGACCATCTCTCTCTTAGGGTCAAATCAAAAGGCGTCCGCCTTACCAGCTCCTAACTGTTATCATGTCTTCGCAACCATCCCATACCATGCACTGTGATGTTGCTGCTCCCGCTCTTCGTTCTACAGGTATCACTTCGGATACTCGCTCTCCTAAGCTTCTTTGGTGTGTCCCAGTCCTTAAGACCCGGGCCCACCGCGGCACCAGTGTGGTCACTGCTTCCCAATGCTTGTGTGTGTTGACCAGCCATACGAGGGCAGACTGTTATGATCCCCACCTCCCACTTCTTTCCTCAGGCAGCGAGGCTGTGGAATTATCTCTCATCTTTAGTCTTTTTCTTTTCCTTTTCCATCTTTTGTCAGACCAACAAACACAGAGAAGCCGTAACTAATCCACAAGGCATATTCTCTCTCTCTCTCTCTCTCTCTCTCTCTCTCTCTCTCTCTCTCTCTCTCTCTCTCTCTCTCTCTCTCTCTCTCTCCTTTGTCAATTTCATCCGAAATGGCCATGATTTGGGCATACGCGCCATGGCGGTCACTGAAACAATAAGAAAGACAACTAGGTGGACTGCAAGAATTACTGTCACTTACACAGGTGAAGACGACCACTGCGTGTACTTGTCTGTCAACCAGAAACAAATTTGGCCAACACCGTACCAAGCAGGTAGGCCCTGACTGCGTGTGTCAACTAGGTTGGCCCACACGTTATTGTCGGTTAGAAAGACCATTGTATTACTGTCTCAGCCAGTCACCACCAGTGTGTCACAAAGGTAGCCTATAATGTTACTGGTCAAAATGCAGACCCGAAACTACAAAAAAACAAGCGACCACACTTGTGTGTGTCAACAGGCAGGTCACAACTTTACTGTCGACTAAGCAGGCTTTTGCATGAGCGAACCAAAGGAGAGTCCATCATTATCAAGTCACCTGGCACTGGTGTGTCACAGAGGCAATGACCAAGAACTAGTGACAGCGAAGCAGACCTGACAATACCACAAGAGCCTGAACTACTGTGTCAACCAGGTAGGTGGGCCCGGCAGCTACTCTTTAACAGTGTACAAACAACATCTGATCTCGCTACTGCCCAGCATAATGAACACTATGAACAGTCATTACGGACCTCGCTACTGCCCAGCATAATGAACAATATGAACAGTCATTTTCTTACGGACCTCGCTACTGCCCAGCATAATGAACACTATGAACAGTCATTACGGATCTCGCTACTGTCCAGCATAATGAACACTATGAACAGTTCTTACGGACCTCGCTACTGCCCAGCATAATGAACACTATGAACAGTCATTACGGATCTCGCTACTGCCCAGCATAATGAACACTATGAACAGTTATTACGGACCTCGCTACTGGCCAACATAATGAACACTAAGAAGAAATATTACGGATCTCGCTACTGGCCAACATAATGAACATTTATTAACTTAAAACTTCGCAAAATGCAAGGATGAATATTTCGTAATCACACATATTTACATAAATCGACATATTCCAACATCCATCTAGAGGTGTACAGTGACACGATGATGTACACCCCAGTACACAGTACATCTAGAGGTGTACAGTGACACGATGATGTACACCCCAGTACACAGTGGTTTCCACATCTCCAGCCCGCTAACCTAGGATAGGGTCAGTAACCATAAGACTGCTGTAGCCCGTAATCACATCTTTGTTAAACACCTTATGCACAACTACACGACCCTCCAACACGACGGTACGACCCTTGGATACCATACAGTAGCCTTTACCCTTTAAGGGTAACATCAAAAGCTAGGCTGCTGGTCATCGCTATGTATCAGGTACTCTGGAGTGGCAGTCATTTCAGTAGACTCTTGTGACAACCACTTCCTGCCTCTCCTACAGAAAACAGTTATTCAGATGACCTCCCGAGTGATGGCTGAGGTATTCACATGACCTCCCGAGTGATGGCTGAGGTATTCACATGACCTCCCGAGTGATGGCTGAGGTATTCACATGACCTCCCGAGTGAAGGTCCAGGTATTTTGGTGACCGTGAAGCATAACGTCTCAGTGGATATCATAACCCACTTAAGCTGGGGCTGCTGTTGTATTTTGTTGTGATTCATTGACCTGAACGTAGCAGCCAATCTTACCATACCTAACAGAGAGGGTAGAGACATGGTAAATATATACATGTTTAAGAGACAAGGAAACACGAGTGTCAAATTTTCTCCCCGTAAGTAACATATACTGATCACATTATGGCAGAGGCAACGGAATCCTATTGCTTTTGAACCTTATTCCATGTAGTGTGTATATACTGTGTCTCATGAATATGTATACACAGTTCAGGAAAGAAAAAAACATCACAAAAAGTACACAAGCACGTGGTGAACTGTGGCACGTGTTCCTCCACACAGTGTATCATGTTTCCTCACAAGAGGACCATATTCCTCCACACACAGTACCACACTTCCCCTTGAAGAGGACTATTCCTCCATACTGCGTCCCATATTTAATCATACAAATTATATTTACCCATATCATATTTACCCATCTCATATTTACCGATAAAGTGTGTTATATCCACCCATCATATTTCTCCACACACACAGCACCAAATTTCCCAATGAAGAGGACAATATTTACCCAGAGGGCCACACACGGCAAGTGTCGAGACACATTACTAATTAACATAATTTTGTAATAGTATACTGATGGCTTGACCGATCCCCTAACATGATAAGTCACACCTGTACCACTCGTTCACTAACTCTAGCCATATGATGCGCGGTGTACCCCACCTTTCCTCGTACGTTTCATCACACTATCAATTATCGAACCTGATCACATACAGAAGGTGGAAATAGGGGACTTACAGGCAGTCTGAAGTCGAGGGGCGTTAGGCATGCGAAGGCTGAGCCAACCTTTAACAACACCGATAACCAAGTAACCACCAGCTGCCGTATCTTTACTCCACACCACCTTCCTTCACTTTCACTCAGGCAGTGGCACAATGATATCGTTAACACTAAGATATTCACCTCCAGTGTTCTCGCCATCTATCTGTATCACGGAAACTCTTGCTCTCACATCTATGTAGAAGATCGAGAACAAGAGCTCCGTCATACAGGTTTCCTGTATAGGCCAGGCCGCCTTTAAAGTCCGGACTCGGGCAAGACTTCATCATTCTATCTACTTGTCGTTCAACAACTGTTCAACCTGCAAGACACACTTGATATACAAACACTCACCAGCGAGGACTTATGGGTACGTGCATGCACGTTCACCTCAGGCAGTTTGAACATCTGATGAACTAAGGGTAAATAACGAGCTATGAGTCCAGACATACTGAGACACCCTGCATACCACACATGCCTGCTTCCTCTTACTGGACATGGCTGTGAAAAGGTCCTCCCACTCTCCTACACTCCTAGTAACGTACCCGACAACTCAGAGTTCCCCGTTGCCATCCTTAACAAACACTACCCTCTCTCAGAATTGCCACTTGTGCTAATTACCAAAATTAGGTAGGAGCTCATTGTCGCTTCCAGACACTGGGAACCTTTCTCTTACTCTCACTACTTCATCAAATAACGTCCACAGATGTAGTAAATAATTGGAGATGTTTAGGTAACGAAACAGAACACAAGGTAGACATTCACACAGCCCATTGTGATATATGGTTTGCAGATCATATCAAATAAAGTGCGGAGGATACCAGGTGTTTCCTGGGTTCCACACATGAGGGCATGGCAAGTGTCACTTGGGTACTAAACTTGCGGGCATCCCAAGTGCTTTCTGGGTTCCACACTCGATGGCATCTTAAGTGCTTCCTGGGATCCACACTTGAGAACATCCCAGGTGGTTCCTGGGTTAACAGATATCCTACCATTTTCTCCAGTAACTTAAATCCATCCGGAACCATATTCGCCACGTCAAATTTTGCTGCAGAGTCAAACCACCGAGCTGGGCGAGACCAACTCAGCAAACCGTTCTGGAAAGTGACCGCAACAGACCCGATCACTGGAGTGTGCAAGATTTCCTTCCCTTATCATTCGCCCTCCATCCTCTCTTGCCGCTCTATCTCACTCCTACAAAATAAATCGTCTTACGTTGACCGATCTCGAATTACCCGAGGCCGGTGGAAAACTAACCTGGTTTGTTATTAAACAAAATTGGTCTGGCAGGATTCCAAGATAACTGATAACAGAAATTGGGTTTCCTATCTTATGCTGTAACTTGCATTACGGCTAACTTTACGACCACAGTACCACCTCCATCTTCTCCGCAAATCAAATGTCAGTGTAGCTGCTTGTGTGTGGAGGTTATCCAAGCCATTAGGTGATAACGATATCCCGGAACGTTAACATGTTCATGACGTGACACGGCAACGTCTTCCTGCATAAGACACTGCGTTTACCCCTTGAGCACGACGGTACGACCCTTGGATACGACGATAGGAACCTTGAGCACGACGGTACGACCCTTGGATACGACGATAGGAACCTTGAGCACGACGGTACGACCCTTGGATACGACGATAGGAACCTTTAGCACGACGGTACGACCATTAGACACGATGGTATGTCCCTACTCTACCTCCTCCCAGTCCTAGGTATGGTCAGCTGTCCTCTGACCTGACCCCACGACAAAGTGTCATACCATACCCAGAGAGAGAGAGAGAGAGAGAGTCCTCAGACACCCACACAATATGTATAAAGACTTGCCTTAACAACATCGTCTCCAGCCAAACAATACCTGACCTACACAGGTCCTATGTACCACGTTCTGCTCAAATCAAGTGCACCAAGTTTTGTTATGCTGGTCTGCTAATTAAAACCTCCAGCTGTGCATCAATCACATTACAACTTTAATTGAAAGTGGGACTTGGGCAGCAAAACAAGGCGGAGCACACGCCCGTTTTCCTCTGAAGCGTCCACCTAGCCTGACTGGCCCCACCCCACCCCTCACTACACACACATGTGCACCAAGGTACGACAGCACACTCCCCGACCCCCGTGCACGCCTCACTTCATCAGATGTTCTTTCCTGGTGATGAACTATCTCTTATCTGTCCTGACCCAAACCATGACCTCTCCTCACTGTCCTCGTCCAGACCAAGACCTCCTCACTGTCCTCGTCCAGACCAAGACCTCCTCACTGTCCTCGTCCGTACCAAGACCTCTCCTCACTGTCCTCGTCCATACCTAGACCTCTCCTCACTGTCCTCGTCCATACCAAGACCTCTCCTCACTGTCCTCGTCCGTAACAAGACCTCTCGTCACTGTCCTCGTCCGTACCAAGACCTCTCCTCACTGTCCTCGTCCATACCAATACCTCTCCTCACTGTCCTCGTCCAACCTCGGACTCTTCACTATTCTCGTTCACCGCTGGACCCACTCCTTACTGTCCTCGTCCATCCCCCTTCTCCCTACTCACGTTCTTCCCGTCCTCTTCTTCAGGCTCCGCTCCCTTTGGATTTCCTCCTCTCTCCCTTGGTTCCATTTCATATCACACTGTCAAAATATAATCATTATCCATGTCTCATGATAATACAACTTGAAGCCTCCCTCAAGGTTACAAAAGATAACGTGTTAACAGAGATGCGGAACATGACAGATGTTAAGGGAAGTTCAAATGCGTCATGACGTAGAGGGAGGTGCTGTATTATGAGGATCCGCGGACACGACACAGCCTGGTGCTCTGCCTCCCCGTCACCATCCATACCTCACCTCCCTCCTCCAGGTCTTATCTTTCTTCAGCCTCCTCACCTTCCGTGCCCTTCTCTTCCCCACATTGACCTTACCCTTACCTACGGTACACAAGATCCGCTTGACCTCCGTCTAGCCTGTCTCCACCACACTCTGGTGGTGGATTACGCCACACACAATATGTGGTGAGTCTGCCTCTACCGCACTCTACAGGTGTTATCTCAACCTCGGCAGCACGACCATCGATCTCGACGGTACGACCCTTGAGTAAGACATTATGCCGTGTCAAATACAAGCCGTAAGACCCAAGGGTCGTACCGTCGGGTTCAACAGTTTAAGGTCGAAAGGTCAACTTTTAAGGTCATGGGAGCAATTATGAATTAGCTCTGGTTACAAATTATTGTCACTTACACTAATCCAGCCGGCAGGTCATTCACTCGACAATGATTAAAGAATATACTCACCTCAGAGCAATATTATCTTGTAGATACAATAAACAGACAATAAGATGGTCTGACACACTACAATACTGTGGTTCTTTCAAACGTCGACCCCGTGCAACCCGCACTACACACGTGATAACGTTCTGGTTGAAATCCTCTGTAATGATTACAGGAGTACTAACTGACCCGTTTCAGTGTGAATAACACAGGTTATTCACTGTTCCCTCCATCCACACTTCATCATACAAAACACAGATCATTAGTGCACTGTTCCCTCCATCCACACTTCATCATACAAAACACAGGTTATTCACTGCTCCCTCCATCCACACTTCATCATACAAAACACAGGTTATTCACTGTTCCCTCCATCCACACTTCATCATACAAAACACAGGTTATTCACTGTTCCCTCCATCCACACTTCATCATACAAAACACAGGTCATTCACTGTTCCCTCCATCCACACTTCATCATACAAAACACAGGTCATTCACTGTTCCCTCCATCCACACTTCATCATACAGCTCCCAATCTTTCCTTCACCTCAGAGATCCGAACAGTTCCTCAAAACTCTGCATTTTCGTCCTTCCAACTTTCTTGACCCATTTGCATATTTCCGAAGCATAAGTGTTTTCTTTCCTTCGAGTGGAAGTTTCTGCATTCCCACCAATCTCTTTACCGATTCATCGACAAAAGCTCTATAATCATCATGTGATGTTTTCCCTGCATACTGAACACATCAGCACCGAGTTGGTCGCCTGGTCTCCCTTCTGAACCACATCACCGTAAACATTACAATACGCACCAGCCGCCTGGCCATCTTGCGGCTTCCCTCTGAACCGTTTTGTTAATCTATCTTTCTGTAGTATATGATCATGGACGGTGATCAGTGGTGGTGTATGGAGAAAATCTTGATAATCCGAGATATAAGATAAATGTTTAAATAAGGAGACCTTTGACAGAGACGGCTAAGAGAAAACAGGGATGCCAACACTTCTTATATTCCATTACTGCACACAACTGACCCATCCTCTAACATATCTTGCTGGCGTCCTTCATATACCAGAGCGAGGCAAAACGCAAGCTAAGAGAGCTAAATTGGTGCGGAAGGCGATACAGTGGCGCCGAAGCCGCCGACAAACCAAGCCAAAGAGGCTGCAGAGACCTCATTAGGTTAGCATGGACTCATTATGGGACTTAATCTTTTTATGCAGCGAACCTATTGACACCACACCAGCTTAACCTAATCCCATCTGGCAGGATACCACCCAAGGCTATCTCAATCATTCCAGTTCCAATTTATTTTCGAAATATACTAGTGACGTTGCCTGTAAGATCGCCCATAATATTCTAAGTACATACAGATAGTGTACTCAACCAAGCGTACTACTTATTGACCTTATGTGTTTACCATGCAGAATAGTTTGGGACCTTTTGTGGGACTACGGTCGTGTATTCTAGTGTAATTATCTCTCTAAACTGCGGTCAATAAGCATCCAGCTTCCTATATATTTATCTATCTATCTATCTACGTCCGCACCTTCCCGTTTTGGTACACAATGGAGACGGAGAGACAGACACAAACACACACACACACACAGTCAAGTACGTAAATCTTAAACACCATCAGCCGGTGTGCCCGCCACCGTTCCCCTCGGACCGGTGAGGGCTGGTCGTTACGCTGAGACCCAACCCAACCAGAGATACTGAGACCCGAGCTACGCTGGATCGTCTACTTTACAACGAGAATATCCGGCACATCTTAACGTTTCTGTCACTCCAGCAAGATTTGTTCTCGATGGCACGAAAAAAAATCTTAAGAGTCGTCCAGGGATCAGGCCAGACCTTCCTATCCCTCACCAGTCGTCTAGAGATCAGGCCAGACCTCCCTCTCCCTCACCAGTCGTCCAGGGATCAGGCCAAACCTCCCTCTCCCTCATCAGTCATCCAGAGATCAGGAAATACCTCTCTCTCCCTCACCAGTCGTCCAGGGATCAGGCCAGACCTCCCTCTCCCTCACCAGTCGTCCAGGGATCAGGCCAAACCTCCCTCTCCCTCATCAGTCATCCAGAGATCAGGAAGTACCTCTCTCCCTCACCAGTCGTCCAGGGATCAGGCCAGACCTCCCTCTCCCTCACCAGTCGTCTAGAGATCAGGCCAGACCTCCCTCTTCCTCACCAGTCGTCCAGGGATCAGGCCAGACCTCCCTCTCCCTCACCAGTCGTCCAGGGATCAGGCCAGACCTCACTCTCCCTCACCAGTCGTCCAGGGATCAGGCCAGACCTCACTCTCCCTCACCAGTCGTCCAGGGATCAGGCCAGACCTCCCTCTCCCTCACCAGTCGTCTAGGGATCTGGCCAGACCTCCCTCTTCCTCTCCAGTCGTCCATGGGCCTGATGGCTCGTTGAGTCCCAGGCACAAAGATAGGCAGGCACAAAGCCGTGGTGGAGCCTTTGTGCCTGCGCTGGTGCGAGCCCAGGCCCACAGCCTCCTGACCCAGGGACGCACCACACAACTTGTTACTCGTTCATTCTAAAACGCATCACAACACACGACATTAAGGGACGTAAAGTCGACTAAACAACATCTTTACGAAAAATCAGAAACAAAGAAAAAGAAAAATCAATCTCCGCCTTTCATATATTTATTACAGAAATTCTGCAACAGAGAAAGACTGCCTTTAAAACTTTTATATTCGTATTGAATGTGTATCATTTAAGTTTCATGACATCAAAAGTTGTATAATACTGGGTTACTGGCTGGGTTAAAGTCTCGCCAATTAATGTCGGGTCTGACGACACAACATGTCAAACAAACGCCACCAGCAGGCGTCCCGGACACGTCCTTAAATTAGCAGAACATTCCCGCCCAGAAAATAGCCTGAACACAGCTTTTAACGGCATTAAGTCCACCTGTGAGGCTGTGGTGGGCGCACTCCAACAGCACCGCAGGGATTCCCAGCACTGGCCAAGTGTGGCAATCTGGCCAGCTGGTAAGTGGGAGTGGACGCTTCTGGGAAATGAAGGAAGTGTTCATCCTCTCATATAATAATGACATCTTCCTCGTTAGCTTACCCACCAGTATATCCTTTGCTATAAAACATACGTATGTTTACCTTCAGCGCAATGGTTATCTGCACACGCCACTCACCCAACGTCGCGTAAATCTACTGTCGCGGCGTATGAAGCTGAATATGGGGAGTTGTTGACCGGCTTGGGAACAACGGTACGACCCATGTCCTCGACATGATGACCCAAGGGTATGGCGGCGTGGCCTCTGACCTAGTCGAAGGCAAGGCCATCATTCCCAGAGGTCGTACTCTCGTCAAGGGACGTCGCACCTATATAACGAGGGTCGTCGAGTCGTGCTGGATGGCTGTCCCTACGTGTTTTTAGGGTCGTGCCACGATGCCAAAGAAGTTAACACAAAGCTGTCTATCTCCACCACGTACCATAGGTGGTCGGTGACAAAGTGTGCGATGCTCACATACCAGATAAGACAGTACACAAGGGTACGTAACATCTATCCTCAGACTGACCCCCATCTTCGACACTACCTACATGTGACATTGGTACAATTCAGTAATTACCCACAACAAACACGATCCAGTGTGAGAGAACACTCTCCTGGCAATGTACAGAACACGACAGGTGAGGATCAGGAGGCACAGAGCACCACAGGTGAGGATCAGGAGGTACAGAGCACCACAGGTGAGGATCAGGAGGCACAGAGCACCACAGGTGAGGATCAGGAGGTACAGAGCACCACAGGTGAGGATCAGGAGGTACAGAGCACCACAGGTGAGGATCAGGAGGCACAGAGTACCACAGGTGAGGATCAGGAGGTACAGAGCACCACAGGTGAGGATCAGGAGGTACAGAGCACCACAGGTGAGGATCAGGAGGCACAGAGCAAGGTTTGTCATCCTCTGCCACACAAACCAAGCGTTCGCAGTAGTGAGCTTCCGTTCGTGTGCCACAAGTTTTGTTTATGTCTGCTCCATATTCACATGTCTGACATTATCAGGCTTTGCGTCAATTTGATATACCCCGTGTTCGCACGTCTGACACTATCAGGTGTTGCGTCAGTTGGGTGTACCTGTGTTTGCACACATGACACTATCAGGTGTTGCGTCGGTTGGGTGTACCAAGTGTTCGCACGACTGTCACAATTGGGTGTTGCGTCAGGTCGGCATACCCCAGTGTTCGCACGTCTGACACTATCAGGTGTTGCGTCGGTTGGGTGTACCAAGTGTTCGCACGACTGTCACAACTGGGTGTTGCGTCAGTTCGGCATACCCCAGTGTTCGCACGTCTGACACTATCAGGTGTTGCGTCGGTTGGGTGTACCAAGTGTTCGCACGACTGTCACAACTGGGTGTTGCGTCAGTTCGGCATACCCCAGTGTTCGCACGTCTGACACTATCAGGTGTTGCGTCGGTTGGGTGTACCAAGTGTTCGCACGACTGTCACAACTGGGTGTTGCGTCAGTTGGGTGTACCTGTGTTTGCACACATGACACTATCAGGTGTTGCGTCGGTTGGGTGTACCAAGTGTTCGCACGACTGTCACAACTGGGTGTTGCGTCAGTTCGGCATACCCCAGTGTTCGCACGTCTGACACTATCAGGTGTTGCGTCGGTTGGGTGTACCAAGTGTTCGCACGACTGTCACAACTGGGTGTTGCGTCAGTTCGGCATACCCCAGTGTTCGCACGTCTGACACTATCAGGTGTTGCGTCGGTTGGGTGTACCAAGTGTTCGCACGACTGTCACAACTGGGTGTTGCGTCAGTTCGGCATACCCCAGTGTTCGCACGTCTGACACTATCAGGTGTTGCGTCGGTTGGGTGTACCAAGTGTTCGCACGACTGTCACAACTGGGTGTTGCGTCAGTTCGGCATACCCCAGTGTTCGCACGTCTGACACTATCAGGTGTTGCGTCGGTTGGGTGTACCAAGTGTTCGCACGACTGTCACAACTGGGTGTTGCGTCAGTTCGGCATACCCCAGTGTTCGCACGTCTGACACTATCAGGTGTTGCGTCGGTTGGGTGTACCAAGTGTTCGCACGACTGTCACAACTGGGTGTTGCGTCAGTTGGGTGTACCTGTGTTTGCACACATGACACTATCAGGTGTTGCGTCGGTTGGGTGTACCAAGTGTTCGCACGACTGTCACAACTGGGTGTTGCGTCAGTTCGGCATACCCCAGTGTTCGCACGTCTGACACTATCAGGTGTTGCGTCGGTTGGGTGTACCAAGTGTTCGCACGACTGTCACAACTGGGTGTTGCGTCAGTTCGGCATACCCCAGTGTTCGCACGTCTGACACTATCAGGTGTTGCGTCGGTTGGGTGTACCAAGTGTTCGCACGACTGTCACAACTGGGTGTTGCGTCAGTTCGGCATACCCCAGTGTTCGCACGTCTGACACTATCAGGTGTTGCGTCGGTTGGGTGTACCAAGTGTTCGCACGACTGTCACAACTGGGTGTTGCGTCAGTTCGGCATACCCCAGTGTTCGCACGTCTGACACTATCAGGTGTTGCGTCGGTTGGGTGTACCAAGTGTTCGCACGACTGTCACAACTGGGTGTTGCGTCAGTTGGGTGTACCTGTGTTTGCACACATGACACTATCAGGTGTTGCGTCGGTTGGGTGTACCAAGTGTTCGCACGACTGTCACAACTGGGTGTTGCGTCAGTTGGGTGTACCTGTGTT